>NC_056077.1:42313868-42630236 GCF_016772045.2 Ovis aries
CCCTGGTTGCCAGCGAGGAGCGCTCGTCATGGGGACGACCCCCGCCTGGTGGAGGCCACACGCACAGCCGTCACCCCTCTGCACAGGGAGCCCCTCGGGCAGGGGCTGCAAACAGAGGCTGGGCTCCGGGGCCCGGAGACGGGGGTCCTGCAGACACAGCCTGTGCTCCCGCCAGTGGGGAGGGGGCCTGGTTCTTGCTTCACGAGAACAAAGGCATTGCTAGGTATTCTTTTTTTTATCCCATCCAAAGAAAAAACAAAAATTACGATGTTTATAGATCTCTCAATTTTTAGATATTGGGAGCTGACTTTGAAAATGGGGCACCATTGACCCATGAACAATCAGTAGGGCACTCAGAAATTTCAGTGGCGACCTCCCTTCGCAAAGAGGCCCGGGTCTCAGAGGTTTTATGGATGAATTCTGTGAAAACTTCAGCAAACCGTCCATCCTTTTGCAAGTGGCTCCAGAAAATAGAGAATGAGAAAGCTTCCCGCTCATTGTATGGCTTTCAAATGAGTCTGGAGGGGCACGACCGTAAACCCCAGATGGAGCGATCAGTGGATGTTGTTGGGAACATCAGCTGGCCCTTGGGGAACACAAGCCAGACCCCCTTCCTGTGGACAGAAGGTCCGAATGTGTTCACGGGAATGTCTGGCAGGGGATGCTCTGGACCCAGCCTTGTGCCCCGGATTCACCTGCTGAAGTGGTGCCTCCTGGAGGCATTTGGGAGGCGGTGGGGTTTAGGTGAGGTGGGACCCCAGCGATGGGATAAGAAGACACGAGGGGCTCCCCTGCAGGGGCTCGGGTTCAGTCCCTTGTCAGGAAACTAGACACCACGTCTCGAAACTAAAGGTCCAAGTAAGGCCCGGCGCAGCAAGTAAATAAGACACCAGAGAGCCTCCCTCCCTGCCGTGTGAGGGCACGGCGAGACGCAGCCAGATGCGCTCCTGAAAACACGGAAGAAGCGGGGCGGGCTCCGTGGCATGGCGCCGCCTGGGGGTTTAAGGCGCACACACGCCTCCAGGTTCCGTGTTGTGAGAGAGACGTGCAAAGGGAAGGTGGTGGTGGCGGGCCAGTCGCTCAGTCGTGTGTGACTCTCGCCACCCCACAGACTGGAGCCGGCCAGGCTCCTCCGTCCATGGGATTCTCCAGGCAAGAATACTGGGGTGGGCTGCCATTCCCTTCTCCAGGAGATCTTCCCGACCCAGGGATCGAACCCACGTCTGCTGCGTCGCAGGCAGTTTCTTTACCAGCTGAGCCCTCAGGGGAGCCCACAGCCAAAAGGAAGCCTCTCAAATCTCAGGATGAGCCCCAGAGCCCGGGGAGGAAGGGAGAAGGGGGAGGGCTCTTCAACAAGAGCGAGCCCCACTGCTGTGAACTTAGGTGGCTAACCTGCATCTGGGCTTTAAGACGCCGGTGGCCCCCAGCGGCGCTCACGTGACCGTCGGAGGCAGCGGGAGCCACGGCACCGCCCAGGCTGGTCCGGGCCACCGCAGAGCCCCTCTGCTGGGCCCTGGGGTTTGGGGCACGTCAAGCCCCCAGCTCCACGTGGTCAAATCCGGTAGGCCAGCCGTGCTGAGAGCAGGCTTGAAGTCGGGTCACAGAGGCTGGAAGAAGTTGGCTGATATTTCACCCCAGGAGTGGGGGCTCTCCGACCATCAAAGAGAATGTTCCTTGTCTGCAGAGGTGGCCCTCCAGACAAGGCCTGGTTTCCGTGGCAGTCTGCTTTCACCCCAGGGCTGCAGGGCCAGGCTCTGGCTTCTGCCGGGATGGGGACAGCAGGTGGCAGGGAACCCATCACGGCCTGGAAGGTGTCAGCGAGGTGCGGCCCTCCCAGGGGTGGATGTTCCAGGAACCGGGACCAGGCACGCCCAGCGCCCACCCCCCCAGGTGGGGGGCACCTCAGGGCTGAGGCCCAGCCCCGGCCCAGCCAGCCCCTTCCCTCCTCGTCTCAGGATTGTTTTCCCAAGCGCCTTGCTTGCTCCTTCCCTCCTCGTCTCAGGATTGTTTTCCCAAGCGCCTTGCTCAGTAGCCTTGGCCCCTGGCTTGACCGTAGTGGCTTCGGATGTCTGGTTTCCAAGGTCAGAGCAAGTAACTTACCAGCGGGATGTGCTCTGAACATTTACTTGCAAGTCAAGCGCTAGCCTTATTTTAAAATGGCACTTGGGCAGTGGGGTTTAGACTTAAAATAAACAAAAGCCAAAACGTCTGTGCTGTTGGAATTAGCTGTGACGAGCATCCAAACTGCTCTTGGGCTGAGAATAACAAGCCCAAGGTGGAGTGGCTCTGTTTGCATGAGTCTTTTTTTTTTCTCCCAGAAATGTACCGAGTTGGGGTCCATCAGTGCAGTTCGTCTAATTGAGCTCTAGTCGATTCATGATTTGTGTTCCGGGTGTGCAGCATAGCGGCCCGCATTTGAGGGAGATGCTCCATCTAGAGTCACTGCAGGATGCTGGCTGCGCACCCTGTGCTCTGCATCCCTGCGGCCTCTCATTGTCTACGTGGCGGCTTGTGCCTCTTTCCTTCTCTCCCCCTGCACTGCCCCCTCTCCCCACTGGCAGCCACCAGCTCTCTGTGCCTTTGAGTGAGCTGCTGTCTCGTCATATTCACTGGTGTGCTGTGTTTTCTAGGTTCCATATATAAGTAAGATTATATGGTATTTTTTAAATCTGACATAGCGTGAAGCCCTCCAGATACATCCACGTTGCTGCAGATGGCATTCTTTCATTCTTTGTTATGGCTGTGTAATATTCCAGGGTAGAAAAGACCCTGACGCTGGGAAAGACTGAGGGCAGGAGGAGAAGGGGACGACAGAGGATGAGATGGTTGGATGGCATCGCTGATTCAATGGACATGAGTTTGAGCAGGCTCTGGGAGATGGTGAAGGACAGGGAGGCCTGGCGTGCTGCAGTCCATGGGGTTGCGAAGAGTTGGACACGACCGAGCAACTGGACAACAGAAACAGCAATGACACTCGGTCGTATAAGCACACCGAGCCTTCCTTATCCCTTCGTCTGCTGATGGGTGCTTGGGTTGCCTCCGCGTCTCGGCTGTTGTAAACACTGCTTCTGTGAATGTTGGGCTGCACGTGTCTCTTCGAATCAGAATTCTCTCCAGTCCCGCTCTCAGGAGTGAGATTGCAGGATCATACGGCAGCTCTGTCTTTATTCTTTTTCGGGAACCTCCATACTGTTCTCATAGTGGCGGCACCGATTTTCATCCCCACTGACAGTGTCGGGGAGGGGGTCTCAGGGGCTGAGGTGTGTCTGCAGGCAGGAGCGGGACTCAGCCCAGCAGAGGAAGGCATCCTTGCGGGTTGGTCTGGGGGCTCCCGCACCCCACCCTCCCTCACCTGCTCCCCGCCGCCCCCAGGGAGACAAAGAAGCGTTTAAATAGACGAAAGCAACAGCTTTCAGATGTGTTTGTTTCCTGGGCCCAGGGAGCAGGCGGGTGCAGGCGGGCTGGGTCTCCGGCCCGTGTCTGTTTCCTGGGGGCTCCTCCACTGACCCGTTTCCAAGACCACTGAGAGCCCTCTGCCCAAGGGGCCCAGCGTCTTGCTTCTCTTCTGGGGAGACGTGCCCGGGGGTGGGTGGCCTCCCAGGGATGGGGGTTGGTGGTTAGGTTCCGGTGTCCGGACCCTGGCCTTTGCGCCTGGTTGCTGTCCAGAGGAGGCTCCTGGGTGGTTGTGGACGCTCCCCCGGCCGGCAGGGCATCCCCGGCTCCCTGCACCCCCATCCCGCTTGAGGGTCCATCTCACAGCAGACTCGGGAGACGAAACAGCCAGGCTGCCCGGTGGGGAGCCAGCCTCGAGCCTCTGTGCCCATCGAGCGAGCAGTTAAGAGAGTCTGGTTTCTTCCCGTTTCTGTGTCCAGCATCTCAGCTCCCTTAGATGGAAAGAGGTAGAAAAGGCGTCAGGACTGGTCGCCGTGTCCTTGTGGGAACGGCCCCCATCTGCTTTGTCTTCCGTGAGTGGAGTCTGTCCCAAATGATCCCGTCTTCATAAATCCTCAGGCTGCGCAGGACGAGGGGCCTTGAGCCCAGGGCTGGCGGGTCCCTGGGGTCTTCATCGCCTCCGAGCCGGGGAGCAGGAGCCGCGTGGAGGGCAGGGCGGCCCCCGGCGCCCCCACGGCCCCCACACGCCATGCTTTCCTTTGCAGCGACATCTTCGACGCTATGTTCCCCGTCACACACATCGCCGGCGAGACCGTCATACAGCAAGGTACGCCGCCAGCTCCTCCTCCCCGGGGCCGGAGCCCCCGCGAAGGGTTGGCTATTTACTTACGAATGTATTTATCACGAAACGCTTATTGTCTGTCCTCGAGACAGGTCATTATGTCCCTGCATAACAGTCCACTTCACAAGTTAGCGTGTGCTAATATGCTCTGACAACATCAGCGCTCAGTCACGTCTGATTCTTTACGACCCCACGGGCTGCAGCCCACCGGGCTCCTCCGTCCATGGCATTATCCAGGCAAATACTGGAGTGGGCTGCCATCTCCTCCTCCAGGGGGTCTTCCCGACCCAGAGATCGAGCTTGCGTCTCTCCTGCATCAGCAGGCAGATTCTTTTTACTGCTGAGCCACGGGGGACCTTCTCGTGGTTAAAAATATTGAGGAGCTGTGTTGAGTCCTGGAGGCTCGACAGCCGTGGACTTCAGCTGTCAGCGGTGTCGGGAGAGGACTCTCTGCAGCCTGACTGCGGAAACCATTTCCTGGCGAGTGTGAAGCAGGCCACTGCGTCCCGCACCTTCGTACGCACAGCTCCCACTTACAGATTTTGAAAGATGGGTGAGGCTCGGCCTTGCTGGGCAGAGGTCTGGGAAGCAGCGTTGTAAGGTGGTTTGCTGCCAGAAAGACGAAAGCCCGCCTCCTCGCATCACGCGTCTGTTTTCCTTCCCTCGCAGGGGACGAAGGGGACAACTTCTACGTGATCGACCAGGGAGAGGTGGACGTGAGTATCCCCAGCGTTCTCGGGCCGGCAGCACCTGTCTGTGCCCACTCTCAGGTCTAGAGAAGGTCGTTCTGGGTGGTATGTTTCCAGTTTCTCAGTCCAGAAGCAACAGAGTTCACGTAGGAGATACTGCAGGCGCGTCCAAGCAGAGTGGGGCGAGGGCGGCTGGTGTCAGCCCGGCCACGGCGCTTGCCGTCAGTGCCCGCCGAGCCAACCGCGGCCCCAGGGCCCCGACGGGGCAGCTCTGCTGCAGCTGGAGCCCGCGACGCGGCAGGCCGGCGTGCCGCACGCGCTTTGGACGCCCAGGGGCCTCGTGGCTCTGGCTTTGCGGTGGAACCAGGCTGCGTCCGTCCCGGGATGTCGTGCCCTCCGATTGTGTTCGCGTCCTCTCTTTACTGCCCAGTCTCCGGCGGGGACACCTAGGCTCTGTTTGGAGAAACACCTCCTCCGTCACCTGACCGCAGGCCGAGCCCCGACCTCCCCCGGGGCCCCGCGCGGGCTCCTCCGAGCGTGCGGCTCAGCCTGTGCTGCCGCCCGCCCTCCTGCGCCCCCTCCTGCCTCCCTGTCGCTCGGTGAGCGTGGCCCGCACGCGGGCTGCCAGCCGTCCGCCTCCCCTGAGGTTCTGCCTGTGGCCCTGATTCAGTCCAGCTTGGGCGCCTGATCCTGGGGCGTCTATTTAAGGCTGCCTCCGCACGGACTGTGGCCCCCTGCCCCCCAAACTCAGGGTGAGTATGTCCCTGGGTCCCCCAGGGTCAGGGCGTGTCCTTGAGGCCCCTGGCTCCCCTGCCTGCCCATCCTTGGGGTGGCGGCCAGCCGGGCATCCCAGGTAGGGGGCACTTTCTCCCCATGTCCCCCAGCAGCGAGCCTGTGTCCACGTGGCTGCGGCCCTCAGCTTCTGGAGCCACAGGAGGTGACAGTGTGGGGACCTCTGGGCGAGCTGCACGGGCTCGGGGTTTCTCTCGTCCTGGGCTTGGGCCTGGAGCAGTCCTTGGGCGGGAGCCGTCCTGTCTCCCCCGACAGAGGAAACTGAGGCGGGAGCCGGAGGGAGGGCCCCAGGGCAGGTGGTGGGGGAGGCCACAGGCTGGGCCGACTGTGGCTGCCAGCCGGTCCCAGAGCCAGCCGCAGCGAGACATACGGGCTACAGCGCCTCAGACCCGGCCGCCTGGGGCCCCCACAGGGGTGTGGACTCGTGGCCCGGGCCCAGGTCACTCGGGGCCTGAGCCCTGCCGGCTCCTCCTGCTCCTCGGCCTCTGCGCCTCCTCTCCTCTCCTCTGCCCTCCCTCTGGCCCTCATTTTCTGGCTCAGATGTTGAGCGAGCGCTTGTCTTCTGCTGGGCCCTTGCAGAGCCCTGAGGATACGCTCTTGGGGACACGACCCTGCCCCCGGGGTGCGTGAGGGTGGGGGAGATGGCCAAGGAGGCAGTTCCCAGGGAGCCTCTGGCCGTCCTGTCCTGTTCTTGTTCCTGCCGTGCCTTGCAAACTCCTATCCATCCTTTAAGACCCCACCCAGGCAGAGCCACCGGGCTCCCCCAGGGCGTGGGGCTCCCTGAAAGTTGAGACGATCAAGCCTGGGTTCTCCCTGGCCAGCAGACACGGGCATGGCCGCCCTGTGGCCCAGAGTCCCGTCCTTGTCATTCTAGGAACCTGAAGGTTGTTGGGGTCCCTGAGACGTGACCCTCGGCCTGCGTCCTCCACGCAGACCTGGGCCCGCATGCCTGAGCTGTGGCGTTTCTGTGTCAGCCCAGGAGGTTATCATGGAGCCTCCTGGAGCCCAGATGCTCAGGCCCGTGGGCAGATGCCGCCTCCTGGCTGCGGTCTCCAGCTTGGGCCGTAGGCCCAGATGGGGCAAGGTGGTGACTGCAAGGCCATTCCTGTGTCGGCCTCAGCGGCTCCTCCAGCGGCCGGTGGGTGCGGGGTGGCTGGGAGCCTGAGGTGTGGGCCGTGGGGGCGGCTCCGTGCGGAGGACCGGAGGTGGTCCGCCAGGAACCCGGGAAGAGAGCTGCCAGACGCGCCCTAACCCTGGCTGTCGTCCCTGCTCCGGGTCTGAAAGTGCGCCTTCTCCCGGCCTGGGGCCATGCTTCTGGCCCTGCCTTCGGGGGCGGGGAGTGACCGCGGACCGCAGACCGGACGCGCGTGAGGGTCTCGGGGGCCTCCGAAGGGGTGTGGGGAGCAGAGGCTGGGACCACTGCACTGTGACCCTGAAGCCCCCAAGACACAGGCCTCCCCAGAGGCCCCACTCTGCGTTTAACAGGAGGGGTTGGGGGTGGCCATCCAGAGCCCCCTCTGCGGGCTGAACGCTGCCCCCTGACCAGCAGTGCCCTGGTGGCAGCGGCCGGCTGACCGGATGCCAGAAGCGCCAGCTCGGTTTAAATTACGGTTTTCCAGGGAGATGCGGACGGTGCCGGCCGCAGTGTGTGTACCGCCGAGAGCTATAATCCTTCTTTCTAAGTATAAGAATGTCTCCCAATTTGTCTTTTTCATGGAACGTAGCATTAGCACTCGGAAGGGCGTCCATGGCCAGCTTCGTGGCTCAGGAGCGCTGTTCCTCCCCACCCGGCCGTCCGGGCACCTGGTGCTGTGGGGCCTCCTGGGGGGAGCCTGCCACACCCCATGCTCTGCCCCGGCCCAGGGCCCCTCCCGCCTCACCAGACGTCTGTGGGCACGGCCGCGTCCAGCCTCCGGAGGTGGGGGCTCGGGGGACAGGGCACCCAGGGCCGTCTGGCTCCGCGGGTCACGGCCGGTCAGTCTGCTCGCCTGGTGTTCTGGGTTTTTTTTCAGTCGGTAAAGCACACACACCGTGGAAGCCGCCGTCTTAACCTTTAGAGTCCAGTTCGGGGCCATGAGCACGTTCACGCTGTTGAACGGCCCTCCCACCGCCATCTCCAGAATGTTCTCATCTTCCCAGACCGAGACTCTGTCCCCATTAACGTCTAACCCCGGGCCCTCCCCCAGCCCCTGCCCCCATCCCCTGTGTTCCATCATCACTGTGAGCCTGGCGCCTCCAGGGGCCTCGCAGAAGCAGAAGCACACGGCGTCTGCCCTGGGTTGGGCTCATCCCACTGAGCGGCGCCTCCCAAGGTTGGGCCACGTGCAGCAGGTGGTGGAGCTCCGGGCCTGTCCGCCGGGTCACGGAGAGGAGTCACGGAGAGGACCCCCGTCTTGCTCATCAGCGAGCGTGCCCGCCGCGTGGCTCCCGCCGTAACCAGTGCTGCTGTGGACGACGGGCCGTGTGGGGACCTGGGCGTCCTGCTCTGGGTGCCGTCTGCTGGCTGGCCACTTCCTAGATGCAGGGCGGCCGTGGCCCCCAGCTGGCTGTGAAGCTCTCCTGCAGTGCCTCACCCGCAGGGGGCGACTGGGGGCCCTTCAGCCTCTTAGGTCTCTGCGGGGGTCCTGGAGACTCCATTGTGGCCAGAGGCCGCTCTGGAATTGGGGAGCAGGTGACCCAGCGCGCCCCGTGGTGCTGGTGACGTGATGAGAGGTTGGGGAGGGCGTCGGCCCTTATGCACGGCCAGCACGGGGCCCCTGACAGGCTGCACGGTCACCCTGGAGCATGTGGCCCTCCAGACGGGACGCGTCCGATGGGGTCCTGCCTGTGGACCCCTGGGGAGTGTGAGGTTTGCAGGGGAGGGCCGAGAGCGTGGCAGGTCCACGGAGTGAACCGAGCTGGTGGCCGGTCACCGGGGAGAGGATGCTGACCCCACGTCATCACCCACGTGGTTCGGGCTCCGCAGATGGGGTCCAGCAGAGAGGCCTGGGGGAGCTGCTGTCAAGCAAAATGGGCCGGTCAGCCCCCGACCCCGCCAGGCTCTTGGACTAAAGAGGCCTGAGGCTCGTGACCCGGTTTACCCTGGAAGAGCGGCTGCAGGCCTGGGCTCACCTGCCCAGACACTCCCGCTCTTTGTGGCTGGAGCCCGGGACGCGGCGGAGCTGGGCCATTAACTTTTCTCATCGCCTGTGGAACCAAAAACAACAGCGGCTGGCACGCCCGGCTTGCTTCCTCGCCCAGGTGGCTCCGGGTTACGTGGGAAATACCTGCAGGAGGGGCGGGTCTGAGGTCGCAGGACTCCACCCCCTCCAGTGAGTGGATCACTCGGTGACTGTCTCCGCTTACCCGGTTGCTTCAGAGGATTTTCTGTTTTCTGTGGCGTCGCATGTTGAACTGAAGTGTCCTTGTGGGTAGGAGCAGGCGGGCAGGCAGCCTCACGTGTTCTCGCTGCCTGGATCGGTGGGGCTGGGAGCGTCTGAAGCCCCCCCGTGAGGGTGGCTCTGCTTTGGGGGTGTCATCGAGCAGGTTGCTGTGTCTCGGCCACCACCTCCACCTCTGTCCAAAGTTGGAACGTGAACTGGTCCATGGTGGGTGGGCATCAGCGTCACCTGTGACGTCCTGGACCACACCCCTGGGGCTCTGGGTTGATAGGTCGTTGTTGGGGCGCAGGTTCCCAGGTGATGCTGTGCACCTGGTCTGCAGACCACCCGTCAAGCATCCTGGCCAGCGTCTGGGGTCCCCTCGCTGACCCTTGTTCCCCTCTGGGTGGCCCAAGCTGGGCTCCGGCTGTAGCGGGGGCGCGTCCTGGCTGTGAGCTGGCCTCAGCCCTGCTGGAACCTTCAGTGTTCCCGAGACACACCTCTCCCCGTGTGGCCTGCACCCCGTGGCCCCCCACGTGGCCTCTCTGCATGGCCTCCCCACACGGTCTTGCCGCACTCGGATCCTCCGAGTCCAGTCCTGCCTCGGGCTTCTTGCACGTCCTGGCCCGTCTCCCTCCAGCTCTCTTCACCCCTGGTCTTTGCACAGGACCCCTTGGGCTGGGCTCGAGTCTCCCCTCAACAGTCTCGTGTGGTGGCTCTTCCCCGGATCCTCTTCCTCCTTTCTCTCCGGTGCCTGCAGCTTGTTTTAAGGACGGTTGAAAGTGAAAAAGTCACTCAGTCGTGTCCTGCTGTTCACGACCCCATGGACTACAGTCCATGGGCTTCTCCAGGCCAGAACACTGGAGTGGGCAGCCTTTCCCCTCTCCAGGCGCTCTTCCCAGCCCAGGGGTGGAGCCCAGGTCTCCCGCGTTGCGGGCGGGCTCTTCACCAGCTGAGCCCCCAGGGACGCCTTGAGGACGGTCACACCTGGATAATCATCGCTGAGCCGCTGGTCAGTGAGCCCCTGTGAGCTGGAATCCGTGTGCTTCCTGCTGCCGAAGCCGGCGGTGAGAACACGCAGGGCGCCCCAGTGCTGGGGTGACCTTGGGTGACAGTGGCTGAATAAGGCGGCAGGAACAGCGGATGGGGCGTCGGGTCTGCCTGGAGACCTGCAGCGGCGGCGGGAGCGTGGGTGCAGCCAGCGCAGCCTCCCACCCCTCCCCTACACAAGAGGGAGCAACAAAAATGCTACCGAGCCCGGGCAGCCCGTTGCGTGCCAGCCGGGCTGGGGCCGGGGCCGTGCGGCCGTGCTAAAGGCAGCCAGGGCCCCGAGAAGGACGGGCCTTTGTGCTCGGGGGCGGCCTGGCCCCTCCTCGGCTCCGCACAATGCTTCTCTCTCAGGACTCTGAGGATGCGGTCGGGGCTCTGTGAGGAAAGGGGTCCTCACGGGCCCCAGGGACGCGCTCTGGCCCGGGTGCCCTTGCTGGGGTGTGCCTGGAGTGCAGCTGCCTGCCCTCTCTCTGGGGTGTACCCTGGGAAAGTGGGGCTGCTAAGCACCTGCCCTGCTCCCGGGGGCCCTGTCTCGTCGGGGGTGATGGGCCGGCGCCCGAGGCAGTGGCTCCTCGTTCCCGCGAGGCCGCGGCGCTGTGGTGACCCGGAGCCAAGGGGGAGGGCGAGCTGGTGCAGACTGGGGGTGCTGCTCAGTGGGTCGGGGGTCCCCACCTTGCCTCACACATGAGAGAGGAGGCATTGAGTCACCCGCCAGGAGGTTCGCGGCCACGTCGGAGCTGAGGCTGGGCGGCGTCCATCACTCACAGATGGTACTGGTGCGGCCGTGAGAACCACGGGCCAAACCCAGCACTCAGGGTGCAGCGCGGGGGCCCAGGCCAGCCGCCCCACGGACACCCTCAGGCACGGAGCACCGGAGAGTCCTGGGAGATCCTGGCGCCCGGAGACGCTCAGCACCTAAGCTGGGTGGCGGGAGAGCTCGGCGCTGCACACATGGGGGCGTGTCCAGGCAGAGAGGGCGCTACAGACGCGTGAGCCCCTTGCGGGCTCTGCGGACACGTCGCGCCAGCCCCGTGCGCTCTGCAGACACGCGAGCCCCACGCAGGCTCTACAGACACGACACGTGAGCCCCGTGTGCTCTGCAGACGCGACGTGCGAGCCCCGTGCACTCTGCAGACACGCGAGCCCCACGCAGGCTCTACAGACATGACACGTGAGCCCCGTGCGCTCTGCAGACACGACGTAAGCCCCGTGCGCTCTGCCAACACGTGAGCCCTGTTTGCGGAGGGCCATCCAGGCCGGCCCCGGTCGCCATGACCACCTCTGCGTGGACTCTGGTCCCTTTGGGACAACCGGAGTCTCCAGGGACGCGCCGGTGGAGAGCGTCTCGGGGCAGAGCCTGGCTGATACGCGCCCTCCCTATGGGAGGACGGGCCTCGCCCTGGCCCCAGGGCCTCGCTGCTGTGTCTCCTGGCTCCTGGCGGGGTTGGGCGGGCCGGCGCTCGCGGGAGGAGGTCCCCGCCTGTCCTATCGCACCCCCAGCGCCCTGTGCGCAGCAGGCCAGCCCTTCTCCCCACCCTGCTCACATCGCACACAGTATCACCGGTGTGGCGTCCACAGACTAGCGACTCTGAGCCTCAGTCTTGGCCAAGATAATGCGCCATTGAGTCAGCAATAATCGCTTCCATGATTCGCCGCAGTCCATTCTTCCCCAACACGCACGCTTTTTGCCAATGGGAGCCATTCTCCAAGCCCATTGACACCGAGGCGATGAACAGAGGTTGTGTTAGTTGATAGTGAGCGAGCCCACATAATGAACAATCCGGGCCATTCTGGCAGGACGCGGACCTGCAGCCAGCACACAGTCGCGACGCTGTACCGGGCCACCGCCCGCGCCAGCTGAAAGGGAACCTTGTCCGCCTCCAGGCTCAGCCCTGGGCGCTGGCCTCCGCTCCCATTGACAGCAGGCCTGGGTGCTTGGGCGCTGCCCGAGGGGCGGGGGGGGCCCGGGGGGGCCGCGGGGCCTGCGGGTGGAGGTGAGCGAGGGCCCAGGCTACTTGGAGCCTGGGACAGACGGGAGGGCAGCTTGTGAACGAGGCAGCTGGGTTGGAGGGGTCGCCTGGGTGGGGCACGAGCATCCTGACAGGGTGGCGCCTGGTGGGGTCTCCGGGTGAGGAGTGGAGTGCAGCCTGGCCTGGGAGGTGGGGGTCCTGAGCGTTGCGTCCGCCAGGGGCCTGGCCGGGGTCGGCGCTGACAGCGCCTCCATCTTTGTGCCTGTCCAGCCTCGGTCCGGGTGGGACTGGGCGTGAGGTGGGCACCTTGGCTGGTCCTGGGCTGGGCAGAGCACAGCCGAGTCCCATGTCGGGGTGCAGGGACCTCCTGCCCCCCCCCGGGGGTGCTGTGGGGGGCTCCCCATGCAGCAAGTGGCAGTGTGACCCCGGCCCCCAGGCCCTGTGCCCTGCAGGAGTGCGTGGGCAGAGGGTGGGTGACCCCTGGCCCCCGACACTGTCCCCTGACCCCAGGCCCCCGACACTGTCCCCTGACCCCAGGCCCCCGACACTGTCCCCTGACCCCTGGCCCCCGACACTGTCCCCGACCCCCGACACTGTCCCCTGACCCCAGGCCCCCGACACTGTCCCCTGACCCCTGCAGGTGTACGTGAACGGAGAGTGGGTGACCAGCATCAGTGAAGGCGGGAGCTTTGGGGAGCTGGCCCTCATCTATGGCACCCCCAGGGCAGCGACCGTGAAGGCCAAGACGGACCTCAAGCTCTGGGGCATTGACCGGGACAGCTACCGGCGGATCCTCATGGTGAGTGAGTGAGCGGTGCCTCAGGGGTGCCCCACCAGGGCTGGGAGGGCACCAGTTGAGTCTGACACCCGCCAAGCATCTCACAGGAACCCCGGTTGTGGCCGGGTGGGATGAGGCGGGATGAGATGGGGGGCGGGTGTTGGGGAGGTTCTGGAAATTTACCCAAAAGACAGGCAGGCAGCTGGGGGCCCCTTTGCTCTCCTTCCCCTTCTCCTTACAACAGTCTGGAGTGTGGCGGTGATGGCTGGAGCTCCAGCTGCCTTTCTGTGCCGTAAGGTAATTTTCCTCCAGGGGGGTGGAGTGAGTTCCCAGGAGGAGCCCAGCGACTGCTGGGACAGCGAGGAGGACCACAGCCCTGGGCAGGACGCAGGCCCCTCGGCTTCCTTACCGGGCAACAGTCATCTTAGGTTTTCTTATGTGCAGCCACCTCCTCTCTTCCCGTGTTGGGCGTAGGCGCACACGCCTGTGCGTGCTGCGGTGGGGCTCTTGGGAACAACAGGGCCCGTGTTTTCCGAGGGCTCTGGAGATGAGCTCCTGGGCGGAGGGGGCCCTTCCCAGGCAGTGGCGGCTGGGCCTTCCCCTGCCCACTCAGCGTTCATCCCACACACTCACTGCCTGCTCCTCTGCTGGGGCCTGCCAGGGGCGGGGAGGCTGACGTGCTGGGGGAGGGGATGGCAGAGCAGACGTGTCTCCTGGCGACAGTCTCCAGAGAGGGTGACAGAGCAGAAAGGCAGGTGGGGGCAGGGCCCGCTGCTTCACGGGAAGCCCGAAGCCCCTCCCCAAGGTCCCCTGTGGCAAGGCAGTGTTGAGAGAGGCCTGCAGCGGGGAGCCCTTGGCCGTCCGGGAGGAGAGTGTCTGCGCAGTGGGGGCAGCCGCTGCCGAGGCCCTGGGGTGCAGGCCTGGCTGGCGTGTGCGTGGACCAGTGAGGAAGTGGCCAGGATGCCGGGTCTCGGCAGGAGGCGGTGGTGGGAGGGCCGGGTCCTTGGGCCCTCAGCCCCCGGGGGTCCTGGACTCAGACCCCCACTGCCAGGTGCCCCTGCAGGGGTGTGGGCAGAGGAGTGGCAGGGGCCACCCCGGGCCTTCCGGGTGAGGGTGGAGAGCCTTCCAGACTGGGCAGGGCGAGGGGAGTCGGGAGGCCCTGGCTGGCTGCACTGGTCTGGGGGAGTCCCCTCATGGCCCAGGGCCCTGGCCCGCGGCCCCTGGGAGCCGAGTGCCGGCTCGTCGAGGGAGTCGCGCTCCTTGGCTATCACCTTCCCCGGGGGACTGCTGGCCTGGGTGCTTTTCTGGGCTGGTAAGGGTGGTGCTGGCGGGCCTGGGCTGAGTGCAGCCCCCAGCAGTGGGGGAAGGTGTCTGCTCGGAGCTGACTCCTGTGGGCCTGCAATCCAGGGGCCCTGCCGGCCTGGCGGGAGGTCACTGAAGGAACGCCGTGCCAGGAGACCCGGGGGCTGCACGTGCCCTTGCCACGGGCCCTCAGGCCTCGGTCGTCTCCCAAAGACCAGCTGGGCTCCGCGGCTTCGGGGGGACTGTGGTGGGGGCTCCAGGATGTTCAGGACAGGCCCTGCGCGCTCAGTCCCGGCTGAGCCTGCACAGCGGTCTGGCCCCAGGGGCCCCTCTAGAGGGTCCCACTGTCGCGCCTGGTCCTTGTGATGCGCTGGGGTCCAGTTCAGTCCTGGAGGCCTCTGTTTCATGCAGCCCCTCGTCCACACACTCTGGGGTCATCCGCTGGGCGCCCGCCGTGTGCCCGGAGGCCCTGCCCCGCCCTGCCCAGCGAGGCCCGTCCTTGAGGAATGCGGCCCCCTCTCTTTGGCCTCAAACCTGCCCGGTCCTGCCTCCCCCGAGGGCGCCCTCCCCCGTGCTGGCGTGCTGGCGGCTCCGCGCACCTGGCCCCGTTGCATAAGCCATTGTCCCCCCCCCCCCGCCCCCGTCCATACCCGGTCGTTCTTGGCTGTGGGGTTTCTGTGCCTGGAACCTTATATTCAGGGAAGTTCCCAAACCACCAAGGCAGCCGGCGCTTCCTCTGTTTTAATTCTGGATCCCTGGGCACTAAGAATAGCCGTGGCCGTGCCTGGAGCCGGTGGAGCCCTGCGTTTCGGGAGGAAAATGACAGTGCGGCCCACTCGGAAGGGAGTGTCCGTGACGGCGTCCGTTTCTGCATCAGACTGCGGCCTGGGCGGATGCGGGTGTGCCTGCCGCGCGATGAATGGAGCCTGAGCTGGACATGCGTGGGGGATGCCGGGTGGGGGCTGGTGTCTCCAGGGAGAGGACCACCCACCTTTGAACCCATGCACGCCCGTCCGGGACGTGCCCTGGCTCTGCGTGGTATAGACGGATGGATGGAGCTTGGTGAGACCAGCCACACCTGCCGCTTCTGAGCAGAGTGGGGCCTTCTCCCCGGGGCCCCGGACAGGGCCCAGGGCCCCCAGACTTCTCTCCTTCGAGCGCCGGGAGCGCTTGTTCATCCTGACTCTTTCATGAGGCCCCCAGTTGGAGCTGGTGTGTGTAGCATCCTGTCGCAGAGGCTGGGCCGGGGGCTCCAGAGCCCCGCTTGCCCGGGGTGACCCAAGACCCTCGGGACCGTGTCCTGGGCCCCCACCCCACGTGTTTGGGCCCCTGCTCCCAACCGTGAGGGAGGGCCGCAGAGCCTAGGGCCCACTCCTTGTGGGAGCCCGCCAGGTGGTGGGGAGCTTTGTTTCACGCTGCAGGGCCGGCTGGGCCTTCGTGTGTAGGGGACAGCGTGCTCGGAGCAGTCGGTCCAGCTTGTAGAGTCACCTTAGCCGCGTAGATGCCTCCTCAGCCTGGCGGGTCCGCACCGTCCCCCGAGCTGCACCCCGAGTGCCCGGCAGGCAGAAGCGCTGCGAACGCTCTGGGCTCAGGAGTCAGGGGTTGGGGGTCAGGAGCCTCCAGGGTCCTCGGGCAGTGCTGTCCAGGGTGTGTGCGCTTTGACCAGAGCCCTGCTGTCCCCCGGGACCCAGGTCCCCTGCCTGTCCTCAGCGCCAGCTCACACCGTGCGGCTGGGACAGGGCAGGGGGTCTGCGTGGACGCTTTCGGTTCCTGTCTTAGGACAGACCTGCCCCTGGGCCCGCAGGGAGCAGCAGCAGGAGCCTCCCTCTGGGCAGTGGGTTCGGGGTGGCCTCAGGCTGTGCCAGGCGGTCGGGGCTGGGAGGGGTGTGCCCCTTGCTGGCAGTGGGGCGGGCCACCAGGAAGCGCGGTCTGCCCCCCGCCCATCCGTCGGGGTCAGTGGGGGTCCGGCTTTGCTGTGCTGGGGGGCGGGCGTGTGACGGATGGTGGCTGGAGGGGTCGCAGGGGCCTCGAGGTGTAGGTGCTGCGTGGGGGGTGTAGGTGGTCTCGGCCCACCGGGACCACAGCGCAGACGTGGAAACAGGCCGAGACTGCAGGTACCAGGGAGGTGCCAGGGCCTGCTCATGCCGGTGGCCTGGGTCCTGTGAGCAGCGCTCGGGACGCAGGTCCAGGCCCCACTAGCATCTCCCGCGTGGCCTCGGGCAGGCCCTGTCCTGGCGCTGGGGGTCCGTGTGGCGCCATCTCACCAGGCATGAAGCCCCCTGAGCTGCTGGCAGACAAGCCCCCAGGTGGGGATCCTGCCGGCAACCCCCCCACCCCGCCTCACCCTGGAGGAGAGCTCCAACGGGAGGCCCCTTGGCCTGTCTGTGGGGCGGGTCTCCCCGCCCGAGGGTCCCGGGCGGCCGCCTCCAGCTGTCGTCCTGCGGTGGGAGACGGATGGGCCGGTTGTGGTGGCTTTAATGTCTGGGGTTGCCGGGCAAACACGCCTGCATTCCAGCGGGCGGGCGTAGCTGCCGGGAGGTCAGTGGGAATATAAATTATCCTTCAAAGAAACGCCTTTCTCTGGGCCGGCGGGGTCTGAGGTGGCTCAGCTCCGGCTGGGGGCTGTGCTGAGCTGAGCAAGCCGCCCCCGTGAGCGTCCAGACCTGCCGCCTGCGGACACACCAGGCCCCACGAGCCCTGGGTTCTGCCGCTGGCCTCCCAGACGCCGTATCCCCTGCACAGCCACCACCAAGCGCGTCAGAAGCCTGGTCCCTGCCCTCTTGGTCAGCTACGAGGGCGTCTTGGATCCCAGCCCTGTGGGGGCTCTGCTGGATGAAGGCCCCCCAGGGAGTCTCTGGGCTTCTTGGGGGCAGGCCGGGAACCTCCATAATTCTGAAATTGAGACGCCGCCTTTGCTATGCTGGTCTGGCCCCGAACCAGGGAATCATGGGAGTTGACAGGGAGGTGGAGCCCCGGGGCTAGGAGGCTGGGGTCCCCCCACCAGGCCGGTTCACTGATGTTTGCTCACCTAGCCTTCACGGAGTCCTGTGGGGACAGGAATTAGGATACCCCGTTGTCCAGATGAGGAAACCGAGGCTCAGGGTGGGCAGCTGGTCAGGGCGTGAGGATGTCTAGTGAGGGGTGGGCTTTGGGCCCAGTGCTTCTGTAGCCCCTTGAAGGTCGGCCTCGTGGCGCCCCTTCCCGCGTGAGTCTGGGTGAGGCTGTGGGTCGTGTGAGACCCCGGGGGGAGTAGGTGGTCTGGGCTCCGTGGCGGCAGCCCCTCAGACCCCTGCTCGCTTGAGGGGCTTGTGGGACACGGAACGCCCCGAGGGCCTCCTTTCAGGGGTTCAGGGTCACGTGGGGATTTGGAGAACGTGGGAGGGGCTGGGGCGCGGAGCCCTCTGAACACCTGCTTCTCTGTCTCCTCCCCGCAGGGCAGCACGCTGAGGAAGCGCAGGATGTACGAGAAGTTTCTCAGCAAGGTCTCCATCCTGGGTGTGTGCCTGCCCACGCGCTGTGCACGCCCGGGACACACGTGTGCACACAGGTTCAGAAACGCGCTCGCGTGTGCAGACACACGCACACACGCTCACACGTGCAGACACGCACACACGCTCACACGTGCAGACACGCGCACACATGCTCACACGTGCAGACACGCACACACATGCTCACACGTACAGACACGCACACACATGCTCACACGTGCACACGTGCACACACGTGCACACAGGTTCAGACACGCGCTCGCGTGTGCAGACACACGCACACACATGCGCACACGTGCAGACATGTGCTCACACGTGCACACGCGTGCTCACGTGCGTGCAGTGCCCCCCCACGCACGCGCATTGTGCATGCAGGCGTGTGGGTCCCCATGGACACGCACACACGCACTGTCGGGCGTCTGCCTCTGCCCCTCCATGCTGTGTGTGTCCATCTGTCCACCATCGGAGCCGCTCTGCCCATGCTGGTCTGCTGGAGACAGGTCTGGAGACCTGCTTGGGGGTTTCCTCTGTGGGTGTCCCCTGCTTTTCTCGTCTTGGGGTCTGACAGACACATCGACCCCGTCCCCACTGACGGTGGGGAGTGTCACAAAGGCCCCCCGGCAGCGTCTTTTTGCTGTTTGGACCTTGCTCTGAGGTTCAGGATGGAGCGCTGTTGTCCGGCCCAGTCGCCCAGCGGTGCAGCGTCTCCACACCTGTGTGAGGCGCTTGGGAATTCCGGGTCAGGGTGTGAGTGTGTGTCGAGCAGCTCTGGTTAAGGGCCAGGAGGGCGACCTGCTGGGCAAAGTGTCGGCTCAGAGCTGAGGCCCTGGGAGACCACAGGGAATAACCGTCCAGAAACAGTTCCTGGGGGAACATCTCAGCCTTAAGCCTCAGGCTGGACGCGGGTTTGTGGGTGCAAGTGGCAAGTGAGGCTCAGCCTCCTTGTCTGAGAACCTGTGGGCTGAGGAGGAGAAAAAAGGCGCAGATTCTGGGGCGCTAGGGCGGCAAGGAGGCAAGAGCACACGAAGAGGAAGCGGCAGTCTCTTCAGTAAGCGGCGCCGGGAAAGGCGGGCAGCTGCCTGTAAGAGAGTGAAGTTAGGGCTTCCTGGCGGCTCAGTGCAGCAGTCGCAGCTCCGATCCCTGGTCCAGGAGGGTCTCACGTGCCACAGGGCAACCAAGTCCGTGCGCCACAGCTACTGAGCCTATGTCCAGAGCCGGCAGCCGGAAGGACTGAGGCCCGAGACCGTGGAGCCGGAGCCTGCTCTCCCCAACGAGAGGAGTCACAGTGAGAAGCCTGGTCGCCGCAGCCGGAGAAAAGCCAGGCAGAAGCAGCAGAGACCCAGCCAGCCAGAGATGCATAAACAGACAAGCCCTTAAAGAGAATGACGTCAAAACATTCTCCAGCACCACCTCCTGAAGCCCTCAAGATGGAGGGAAGGCCCACGTGCCAGGCTGGAGGCAGTAGCACTCCTGGAGGAGCACAGGCGGAACTCTCTCTGACATAAACCTGAGCAGTATCTTTTTGGCTTCATCTGCTAGAGTAATGGAAATAAAAACAAGAATGAACAAATGGGACCTAATTAAACTTAAAAGCCTTTGCATAGCAAAGGAGGCCGTAAACGAAATAAAAAGACAACCTGCAGACTGGGAGAAAATCCCTGTGAATGATGCAGTAGGCTAGGGGTGAGTTTCCCAAATACGCAGACAGCTCATAGAGCTCAGCGCAAAAACAGCAAACAGCCCAATCGACAGTGGGCAGAGATCTAAACAGACTTTTCTTCAGAGAGGACACAGAGATGGCCAACAGGCACACGAAAAAGACGCTTCCAACTTTGCTCATTCTTAAAGAATGCAAGCCGGAACTACAGGGAGCGACCACCTCACACGGTCAGAATGGCCGTCGTCAGAAAGTCTACGGATAAACTAGGGGAGGGTGTGAGAAGGGAGCCCCCTGCACCATTGTGGTTTAGGGGAGGGTGTGAGAAGGGAGCCCCCTGCACCATTGGTGGTTTAGGGGAGGGTGTGAGAAGGGAGCCCCCTGCACCATTGGTGGGACTGTAAGTTGGTGTGAGATTCCTCAATAGACTGAAAATAGAGCCACCACACGATCCAGAAGCCTGGGCGTATATCCAGACAAAACTGTAATGAAAAAGATGGGCGTGGCCGTGTGCCTGGCAGCATTAGTCACGATAGCAAAGACATGTCCGTCGACAGATGAAGGGACACAGAACACACACACACACACACACACACACACACACGCACGCGCGCGGTGGAATATTACTCAGCCATAAAAAGAATGAACAGCGCCATTCGCAGCGACATTCGTGGACCTGGAGATGATTGCACGAAGTGAAGAAAGCCAGGAGGAGGAAGGAAAATCCTATATGATGTCACTAGCATGTGGAACCTAAGAAACGAACTTATTTGCAGAACAGAAAGATGTTCACAGACATAGAAAACGGACTATGGTTAGGGGTGGGGTGGAGGGGAAATGAGGAGTTCGGGATTAGCAGATACGCATCGCTACATATAAGCTAGATGGCCAGCAGGCCCTACAGCAGAGCGCAGGGAACTGTATTCATACCTTGTAATAACCTATAAGGGAAAACTTTGAAAAAAGAATGCATAGGTATAGCTGAATCGCTTTGCTATGCGCCTGAAACTCAGAGCATTGTAAATCAAGTGTGAAAGGAAAGTGTTCGCTACTCAGTCATGTCCGACTCTTGGTGACCCCATGGACTGTCCATGTTGAGTCCATGGAATTCTCCAGGCAAGAACACTGGAGTGGGTAGCCTTTCCCTTTTCCAGGGGATCTTCCCCACCCAGGGATCAAACCCAGGTCTCCTGCATTGCCGGCAGATTCTTTGCCATCTGAGCTACCAGGGAAGATGGATAAAAATCAACTATACTTTGGTTTTAAAAATGGTTAATTAAAAACAGGGACATGGATGCGGATGGTCCTTTCAGCAATTCTGACAATGACAAGAAGATGGAAAGAACCTAAAATCTGTCATCACAGGAAGGGACTCGCGCCCGGGTGTCTGTGGTGCAGGGTTGTCTCCAGTGAGGCACGTGGGCGAGGCCTCTGCACGTCAACACGTGTCAGGACGGGGCGGAGACTCGTGTGTGCCTGCACAGTTTGGGCAGCGCTGCATGGTGTTTACAAAGCTGCATCACGGTAAAGGTGTGAGGCCACCGATGGGAGGAAACCAACCAAACCCTTGAAGATTAACAAAAGAATTCCACCAAATCCTTAATAGTCGCAGCCTCTGGGGAAGGAGAGCGAGCTCAGGCTGAGACGCAGGGACTGGGTCCTGTCAGTGCAGAGTGTCTGAGGAGCAGCTCCGAAGCGGCCGTGGCCAGGTGGTTCTGCGATTCCACTCGGGACGGATGCTGCCTGTGCTGGCCGTTCCAATGTTCTGAGTATTTTTTCCACTTTACAACGGGAAGGGCACGTCTGTGGAGTCAGGGCCCTGGGCGCTGTGAGCAGTGGGGGCAGGCTGCCTGCCCGGGGCGGCCCTGCAGCTCCTCGGGCTTCCCGGGGGGGCAGAGACGTCCCGACCTCATTTCCCAGGGAAGAAGCAAGCTGCAGGCCGGGGCAGGAGCGCGAGGTCTCCCTGAAGGAGAGCGGGTCGGGCTCGGGGCCGGAGGGCCGTGTCCTCCCGGAGCCTGGCCCCCGGCAGGCCCCTTCTCAGCAGGGTGCCTGCCGCTCCCTTGGCTGTGCCGGGGGGCACCTTCGGGGCACCTCTGGCGTTTCCTGGGGGATTTCCACCGCGTTCCCCGGCAGCATGGAGGCTCCCCTAGAAGGGCTGCGTTGGGGTGACCCCACGTGGGCTGACCGTCTGCACCTGGAGCTGAGCACAGCAAAAGTGCCCTGAAGCGTCCACCTCGGAGGTCAGGGCCAAGGAGTCGCCCACCAGCTTCTCCGACCCTTCTCTCCTGGGATTTGCATCGTCGGGGAGGAAGCCCTGATTCTCGGACCTCGGGATGTTCAAGGTCTCAAGTGTAATAGAAAAGCCTGCTGATCAAACATGAGGAAGTGAGCTTCCTGAGCCAGAGGCTGTAAAGTCAGAGGCTCTCGTCGCCTTGGAAGGAGACCAAACGCCAGTCACGCGTTTACCGGCACCGGTTTCCTCGTGGGGACAGACCGTGGTCCCTGCCAGAGTCACCTGCGGTCACGCGGGGGCCCCGCCGCCTCCTGCGGGCGTGGGGCGCGGATTGCGGGGCTGGTCCCACCCAGGGCGGCGGCTGGCGGGCAGCCTGCTGCCAGGGGCTCCCCACCTTCC
Organism: Ovis aries; assembly: GCF_016772045.2. Classification (NCBI taxonomy): domain Eukaryota; kingdom Metazoa; phylum Chordata; class Mammalia; order Artiodactyla; family Bovidae; genus Ovis; species Ovis aries. The sequence goes on from NC_056077.1 coordinate 42,335,820, forward strand.
CTGCCGCCCGCAACAGAGGCGCCGCTCCAGCCCGGGCTCGGTCAGAAGCCTGTGCTTCGGGATGTGCGGCCCTGGCATGGGCTGTTGAGCCGAGAGTCCCTGCCCCTAGGCGGGCCCCGAGATAGATGGCCTGCCGTGTGTTTCAGCGGCTGATGCGCGAGTGAGTGCTGAGCACAGGCCAGAGAAGTTTCTTTGACCGAGAAAGAACCGATCAGGCGATCGTTAATTTCTTATAAAAGAGGAGCTGGTTATTGTGTTCCCTTCCAGAGGGCTGAGAGGGGATGATGATGGGGAGGGAAGGCGCGAGGGAGCGGGGGAGGGTGCAGAACTCGGGAGCCTTAACCTTGCCACTGGACCGAAGTATCTTGACCTGAAATAACGGAAGGTGGTCCACACCTCCGTCACAACGTAAACTCGGCCGTGTGCTCTTCGGCGGCGCTGAATGGTGTTTCAGAAACAGCGAATGGCTTCAGCCTCTGAATTATTTAAACCCCTGAGCAGCCTGAGTGCCGAGCTGTGATTGCATTGTTCGCAAAACTCCAGGCAGCTCTGTTCTCTCAAAGATAAAAGCATTTCAGCCCAGGTTACGCTGGACACACGCCCGCGGCCCCTCGTTCCGTGTTTACGCTGAGCCCGTGGTTGGTGTGGGCCAGGCCCGGTCTGGGTTCTGCGCCCTCGTGCCCTTGCTGGGCCGTGGCTGCCTCCTGGCCCCACGCACTCGTGGGGAAGCCTGCGCTCCTGCGCAGACAGGTGCTGTCTTGTCCATCCCTGTGAGTTAGCAAAGCCTCGTCGCCCCAGGCCTGGCCACGTGGGCGTTTCCCGAGGTGGTCTGGGGAGGGGCACTGCCCCCGGACTCCCCGGCCTCCCGTGACCTCTGTGTCCCCCCTCAGCATCCCTGGAGAAGTGGGAGCGTCTGACGGTGGCCGATGCCCTGGAGCCTGTGCGGTTTGAAGATGGAGAGAAGATTGTTGTCCAGGGTCAGCCCGGGGACGACTTCTTCATCATCACGGAGGTGAGTCCAGCTCGGGCGGGCGGGGGCCCCCGCAGCAGCTCTAGCCAGGGGGGCTGTGGAGTCAGGGGTGAGGCCTGGTCTGCACGCGCCACCCTGCCCGGCGCTCCATGCCCACCGCCTCCGTCGGCCGTGTGGACAGCGGCCTCGGGCCCCCACCGGCGTCCTCGCCCTGGGACCCACGGGTCTGCCCTGGCCCCCAGGCCACCCCACGCAGATGTTACGGAGACCAGACATACCAGCCGAGCACGTGAAGCTGGGGGCCCGGGCTTGGTCGAGGGAGGGGAGAGGCTGCCCCGAATGGGACCCAGGGGGCTGTGTGCATCCTCGCAGGGGAAGCGTGTGAGCTGGGGGCCCGGGAGGGTCTCCCCATGTGGCTTCTCACAACCATGTGAACTGGCTGTGGTCCCCGGTCGAGTTTGGTGTGAGAGGTGGGCACCAGCTTCTCTCACCTGGGCCCGTGTGAGTCACCGGCCGGCCCGCCGCCCCCTCCCCCGCGGTGACAGCTGGCTCTGCCGTAATCCGTGGCGGCTACGCTCAGCCTGCCGCTGACGGGCACGGGCAGCTGCGGAGCCGCGTGTCCCCCCACCTGGGGCCGGGGCTTGGCCGTGGTCCCCGGAGAGGAGCCACAGCCGTCCTGGGGTGGACGGGGGCGGGGGGGGGGCGCCTGGCTGTGCGGCCCTCCCCGTGACGCAGGCCGAAAACTATGTGGGTCTGGCTTGCTCCCTGCTGCGCCGGGCCTCCTGGTGGGAAGGGTTTCTGTCGCCCGCCCGCCGGGAAAGCGCGTGCTCCAGCCCCGCGAGCTGCTCTCAGAGATCAGGCGCTCACAGCACTGTGGAGGCCAAGAGAGGGTCCCTGAGCCGTCCAGGGAGAGCCAACCCCGCCTGGGGGCGGTGCAGAGAGGGCACAACCCGGGGACGGGGGACCGGCACCCCCGGCTTGGAGCCACCGTCTCAGTTTGAAACAGCGGAAGGGGGCTCCCTGGCTGCTTTGCGTGAGCGTGCGTCCTCCCACGAGCGGTCCCCTTCGGTGCCTCAGGCCACACGCTCGCCCCGTGGCCGGGGGTCCTGGGGGGCTTGCCCTGGACTCCTGCAGAAGCTCCTCCTGGGAGAGTGCCTGCGGTTCTTCTAGCTGCCTGCCTGGCTGCTCCCATGGGAGCCGTCGGAAGGCTGAAGGGTCAGGAGAACGGCCACAGGAGGGTCTCGAGGGGGCGGCCACAAGCTTCACCGTGTGCACTTGGGAACGGGGCCGGCCACCTTCCAGTCCTGGCGCCGGGCGCACCAGAGCCCCTGGGCCGGGCTGGGGAGCCGTCCACAGGAAGCCTTCCTGCCCTGGGGCGGGAGACTCATTCGGCAATCAGGTTTCTTGAAAGAAAGGGAAAGAACCCCAGACAAAACAAATTACGATTCCTGCCGGCGCAGTCTCCGCTCCATAGACCGAGAGGTGGCACCCTGCGTGTCAGCCCCGGCTCCGGCTGTGGCCTCACAGAAGGCTCCCGCCTGCTGGCGCCAGAGGTGACCCCACGGGTGGAGCCTCAGCCTCACTCGGAGCACCTCCAGGGCCTTCCTCCCAGGACTCAGCTGCTCCCGTCCCTGCAGGTCCCGGTCCTGCCGTCGGATCCTCCTGCAAGCCCACAGACGCGCCGGGGTCTGGCTCGCGGTTTCTGGAGCGCGTTCCAGCAGAAAGTTGCGTTCTCCGAACACAGCCCAGGGGGGTGCGGTGTGCACTGGCTTGCACTGTGGGCTTTCCTTTCTAAACATTTAAATTGTCAGTATTTGAAAATCAGGCTGAGTGCCGACGAATTGGTGCTTTTGAACTGTGGTGTTGGAGAAGACTCTTGAGAGTCCCTTGGACTGCAGGGAGATCCAGCCAGTCCCTCCTAAAGGAGATCAGCCCTGGGTGCTCATTGGAAGGACTGATGCTGAAGCTGAAGCTGCAACACTTTGGCCAACTGATGTGAAGAGCTGACTCACTGGAGAAGACTCTGATGCTGGGACGGGTTGGGGCAGGAGGAGGGGATGGCAGAGGATGAGATGGCTGGATGGCACCACCGGCTCGATGGACGTGGGTCTGTGCGAGTTCCCGGAGACAGTGAAGGAGAGACGAGCCTGGCGTGCTGCAGGCACGGGGTCCCGGAGGCAGAGGCTCCTGAGGACTCAAGGGCAGCGGAGCCATGCTCCACGCGAGAACTCGGGTCGGCCTCTGGACCGGCGCCCCTGCCCGGCTGCTGCTTGCCGCCTGGGTGCCGTGCCCCTCGCCGTGCGCCTCTGTACCCGCCACCGCGCCTCGCTCTGGGCTCTGCACTCGATTGCAGGCCGCTGAGTTTGCAGCTTGGTTCTTGTGCTCTTGAGGCTGAGGGGAGGAGAGCAACTCTCTGGGGCCAAGGGCTGCGCGTCGGGTCCACGGCCACAGAGCTGTGTCAGCTGGACCTGCGGGGTCCTCACGGAGCCTCGGCAACTGGGGCTTCCAGGGCGCGCCCCTCCCCCCCCCCCCCCGCCCCCCCCCCCCCGCCCCGCCGAGGACCCGCGGAGAGCAGCTGGAGGGCCCCACAGGCTCCACTGCATGGGACCCCCACGGTGGGGTGCGACTGTGTGTGAGGGAGGTGTGCGCGCTGCCTCCCGTGCTCCCCGGGGTCCCTTGGGCCCCTTCTGCTGGAGAGGCAGGTGGATGCTGGCCGCTTGTCTCGGCTGCTCCGGGGCCTGAGGTTTCTTGGCGCTTCCGTTAGAGGCCGTGAAAGCCGAGCTGTGGTCGTCTTCGGGGGCACACCTGCCACCACAGTGTGGTCTGTGTTCCGGGCAGCGGGAGGTGGGGCAGGGGCCTCCCCGGGGGCCCTGACGCCTCCTGCACAAAAGCTGTCCGCGGGAGCCTTGGGAGAGCGACTCCGGGCTCTGTGGGAGCTTGGCTGTGTGGCTGAGCCCCCCTGCTGACTGGGTGGTGGAGGTCGGGGAAGGGCGTGGGGGGCTGACTCCAGGAACGGCGGCGGTGCTGGCCCTGGAGGGTAACCCAGCCCCCTCGGAAGGTGCAGCTTTCACAGCATCGTGCGATGTATTTGAAGTGGCCTCCTTGGCAACTTGGGTATTTTTTGCTTTTCTTCTGTGATCCACCAAACTGAGGAAGTCACGGTGGGGCCTCGGGGTTCGCAGGCGTCACGGGCTCAGAACTGAAGGGCAGGCTGAGCGTCTGCAGCCTCACGCCGTGTTTCCTGCCTGTGGCCCCGGCCACCTCTGAGGGGGGCGCAGTATCTCCCCACGCCAGCCCTGTGCTCCCCCGAGCCCCCCGTGACCCTGATTCCTCTGGAGGATGTGCTGGAGCGTCTGAGTAGATCCCTTATGCAGGCTGTTTGCTTGTTTGTACAATTCGGTGTGGCCTCAGCCCACAAAGCAGACAGCCAGACAGGAAAGGACGTTTGCCCTGTGGATGTGCCGGGAAGGACCCAGGCTGCTGGACCCAGGGGCCTGGTCCAACGTGGGTCTCCAGGTGTTTCTGCAAAGGTGTTTCTCTGATGCAGTTGACACCGACATCCGCTGACCTGGAGGCCGGGCCCCCAGCTCCGTGAGGAGCGGGGAGTGTGGACTGGCGGGGCCCTGCCCCCTCGGGGTGGACCTGAGGCCGTGCCGGGTGCGGGCTGCCCTGGCGCTGCTGCTGCTCACCCCCGCCTTCCGCCAGGCCTCTGTCTGCCCCCTGCTCTTCAGGTGGGTGCAGGCTGCCCTGGGCGCTGCGTCCCCCGTGTGAGGGGCTGGCAGGGACCCCCACCTGCACAGACGTGAGGACCAGCCCCTGCACACACTGGGCGCGGCATTGCCAACGCCTGCTGGGTGCCTGCCGGGGCTCAGTGGGCCCCGGGGCCTCTGCCAGGCCTGCGGCGGGCGCTCCTTGTCTCTGGGCTCTGCGTCACGCCAGCCGTCTCTGAGGCCGTGGGGGCCTGCCAGCCCCTTGGACAGTGGACCCCAGCGCTCCAGGAGTGTGTTCTCTGGAGGCCAGAGCAGGCATGCGGCCGTCAACCTGGGGCCGCTCGGACATGAGGACAGAAGGCACAGTGGGTCTCCCGGGGCCTGGCCAGCGGCTGAATGTGGAGTCCGAGGCAGCCCGGCCACTCTGCGACCCCGTCTAGTCACCGAGGCCCTGAAGCACCTGGTGGCCCGCGGGTTCTTGGCCACTGACGGCGGGAGCGCAGGGCTCCTGGAAGCGTCTGCAGGACAGAGCCCGGGGGGCTGCCCAGGGAGGGGGCTGGCAGGCGGGGCCTGGTGAGGAGCATGGGCCGCCTGCAGCCCTGGGGACTCAGTTTACCCCCGGAAGGACTCTGGGCACAGGCCGAGGGCCGGCCTGGGTCTCAGTCCTCGGTCCTGACGCAGCCCACCCTGTGGGTGACTCCACGCGGCAGAGCCTCGGGGGCCCTGTGGGCAGCTGGGCAGAGCCGGTTCCCTCCAGCCTGCTCCCACAGCCAGGAGGCATTGCCATGGAAACCCAAGGCTGGACGCAGCTCCTCTCTTTGCAAATCACTTTTGTGAACGTCCCTGACGTTGACGCGACCGCTGAGCGGCCACTTCGAAGCCGTCTCTGGAGGGGCCTCTGTGTTCACCGTCATCTCGGGAACTTTCAGGGAGACACCCAAAAGCCCCACTGTGCGCCGGGCCGAGGCTCAGTGACCTGCGGGGACGGTGGCTGCCGCTGGGCCGTGTGCGGGGTGTTCGCTGAGGTGGGAGAACCACTGGCTGCAGACCTGCCCTGGTCCCATGCGGAGACGGGGAGGCCGGGGTGGAGCCGGGGCCCGTGCTCCGGTGGGCTGCGTATGGACGTGTGAGTGGAAGTCCTCCAAGTGGGGAAGGTGGGCGGGGTGTCCAGAGGAACCTCAGGCCCAAGGCTATGGCGGGCAGGCGCGGGGGCAGGCCGAACCAGACCACTGCCCTACAGACAAGGGCTTTGGATGCCCTCCGAGACACCCTGCAAGGGCAGGGACGTTGTGTCCAGCTGCCCAGGCTTCTTAGGAGCTGGACGACGGCAGCGGTCCCGCCCGGGACTCCCGGCTCCTGGGGGGCCTCCTGTGGGCCCAGGGGTCTGCCTGTCCTGGACCCCTGCTCCTCACCACGGGCCTGTCTGATGGCTCGCCCTGCCCCTCCGCTGCCAGATGACGGCCTTCAAGGCTCAGCCGCAGGGGCCCCACAGGGAGGTGCCTGAGGGCAGCCCACATCTGCGAGGTCCTGCCGTGGTAGGTGCCAGACTCTCGTGTCCGGGGAGAGAGCGGGGCCTGAGGTGTTGGAGCATGGCTGTCTCGGTCCAGAGGCAGCAGGAAGACACTCTCCGCTTCTGGGCTGAACCAGGGGAGTGCTTTTCCAGAAGCCTGGCTGGGCCAAGCGCCTTCTGCCTGCATGTCCACCCGCCCCGCCCACTCAGCTGTCTGTCATCCCTGCCGGCTCGGTCTCCAGCACCCGGAGGGCTCCCATCTGGACCGCGTCCATTCTGCGTCTCTGAAGGGTGGCTTCAGTTCACAGCAACGTGGAGGGAACGTACGGAGGTCCGCCCTGCACGGCCTCCCCACCAGGCAGCCCTGCCCGGCTGTGGGCCTCCCTGCACGCGTCCCCGCAGCCCAGCCCGGGCACTCAGGCCCTCATCGGCCACCACTGCATCACACGAGCGGCCTCCCTGCTGGGAGAAGCCTCACGCCGTCCCTGCCCGCCTGGCGCTCCCACGCTGGTGCCCAGCTCTTCAGCATCCCCCGGTTCCCCTTTTCCAGGTGGTCCTGCAGCTGGAATCACGGGGTCTGAGGCTGTCTCTTGCCAGTGCCTTTCATCCAGTGATCTGCGTGCGCGCTTCCTCCGTGGCTCTCCAGGGCTGGACGGCTCACTGTTTCTAGTGCCGAGTACAGTCTACCGTCTGGACGTCGGTGGCATGCAGCTACCCAGCTGCGTCTGACTCTGTGGGCCCCGCAGACGGCCGCGCGCTGGGCTCCCCCGTCCTTTGCCAGTCTGCGTATCTGTCACCTTCGGAAAGGCCCTTTGGTTGCTTCCAGGTCTTGACACTTAAGAAGGAAGCTTCTCCGAGCATCTCTGTGCTGGTTCTTGTGGCCTCATGACTTCAGCCTCGTCCTCTGAGCAGGTTCCGAGGAGCTCCATGCACTGCCGTCTCTTGAGGTGGCGACCCCCGTCTGGTGTCTGCTCGCTGCTTGAGCATGCCTCTGCTGACCGTCTGCGGGGCTCTCATGCCCAGATGGCACAGCCCCTGTCTTGGGCGGCTCTGATGTCCCCTGCGAGGGTCAGAGGAGCCCAGGGGGCTCCTGGGTCCTAATTCATCGCCCAGTGGCCTCGTCCTCTGGGGGCCAGTCCTCTGGGAGCCCCCTTTTATAGGTCCTAGCCTGTGCACCTCAGTCGCCCTTTCCTTGGGGAGGACAGCTCCCAGCGCCAGCCACGTGGGCACTCCTAGGCGCCAGACGACCTGACCGCGTCCCCCTGTGAGCCGTCCAGCTCTGCTTTCCCAGGTCCTCGAGGCGGTGGCGTTCCCAGACCACAGACGTGGATCCTGAGGTCCCGTTTGCTCCCCAGCACCAGCGGGGGCAGAGATGAGCAGTGTGCACAGACCGTGGCCGTAGAGGGAGACCCTGCAGACGCGCCGTCCTGGACAGATCAGCCTGTGGGAGTGTCAGCCCCCACCCCCGCCGCTGCCCGCTGGCTGGGGGGGCGCGGCCCGAGGGCGGCTACCCTCCCAGTCTCAGCCAGGCTGCCCTGGGCCTGCGCGCCTGGCTCCCCGTGTCTGGCCGTGGCCGGAAGCCTGCCCGTCCTGCAGGTGAGGCAACTGAGGTTTGGGCGGTGCCTGGCTCTCCCCGGTGGCCAGCGTGCGGAGGAGCCAGGCCTGAGCCGCGGGAGCTGTGCGGGGCTGGCCCAGGCTGCATCGGGGCGCTGCCGGTGGGGCTTCCTGTACCTGCACCCATGTCCCTTCTCTCAGTCGCGCTTTAATTTATGGGAAGTGATGCCAGTTCCAGTTTATGGCTGTGACGTTGTTATTTTTAAATATATATTTGTTGAAATAAGTGCATTCCCCTGGTGGCTCGGAGGATAAAGAATCCGCTTGCAGTGCAAGAGACCCCGATTCAATCCCTGGGTTGGGAAGATCCCCTGGAGAAGGGAATGACCACCCACTCCAGCGTTCTGGCCTGGAGAATCCCAGGGACAGAGGAGCCTGGCGGTCTATAGTCCATGGGGTCATAAAGAATCAGACGCGGCCGAGCGACTGACATCTTCACAGCTTCTTTTTGTTTTCCCTGAATTTGGCGTCAGTGGGCCCTGAGCCTGAGTTCTCACTGCAAGGCGGGCCAGGGCTCAGATTCACCCCTGTGCACTGAGAGGCACATGTGTCCCTTCCCTCGCTGGGCTGGACACGCACGAGGGCTGCGACAGACTCCGGTCTGTGCCCAGCGGCTGGGAGCCGGGGGCGGGGGTCGTCTCTCTCCCTGGACGCCGTCTGCCCAGCCCCTAACCCGACCCCCTGGGGTTGCACCCCGGGCGCTGACCCGTCTGCCCTGTTGCCGCAGAGTTCTGGGGGCGCCTGCGGGTTCTGGGGTGCCTGTGGGTTCTGGGGGCGGCTGCGGGTTCTGGGGTGCCTGCGGGTTCTGGGGGCAGCTGCGGGTTCGGGGGTGCCTGTGGGTTCGGGGGGCGCCTGTGGGTTCGGGGCGCCTGCAGGTTCTGGGGCGCCTGTGGGTTCTGGGGGCGCCTGCTGGTCCTCACTGGTCAGTTCTCTTAGTCCTTAAGTGGCATCCGGCTCACAAGCCAGAGGCCTAGGTGACGGCCTGCAGGATGGGGGGACCCTAAGGGGGCGAGGCTGCCCTCCCTGCCTCGCTGGGCGCAGTCCCCACGGCCGGAACCACGATTCCCGACGGCCATCACCTGCACTGCTGGGGGCTCTGGGCCGGGCTGGGAGGTGGTTTTGGGGAGCAGGAAGCCCGAGGCACTGCTTCAACGAGCGCATCCCCTCAACCTTGGCTGCTCCCTGTCTCGTAAAGGTCATGCGTGCCCATTGTCGAAACCAGAGTTGATTTGGGTTTTGCCTCTGTAGAAAAATTTCAAACATGAAAAATGTTTTAAGGAAAACGGGTCTCTTGTGATAACCCATCTCCCCCAGGCTCTGGCAGGGACGTTCTTCCCGTGCGTCCTCCCGGGCAGACTCCTCTGTGACCCGGTTTATTTTGAGAGCTGGGCTAGAGTCAGTGAGTGAGAAGTTTGGGGAATGTGGCCTGGATCCTGGCGAGTGTGTTTTTCCAGCCCCCAGAGTTCCGGTGCTCAGTCCCTGGAGGACGTCTGCGCTGCCTTTTCTGCCGTCTGGGAAAGGAGCTTGGACGGGCCGGCTGCTCCGGGCCCGTGATGGTCTCTCTGGGGTGGGAAGAGCTGGGCGTGTGCTGGGCATGCCGGGGCCCATGTCGTGGGAACGCCGGGCCCTGCTGGCCGAGGCCGCACCCCGCCGAGCCCATCTGTGCGTTTCCCTCGCTCCCGCCCCGGGCTTGCTGGCTGTACCTTCCCAGGACAGGGACTGTCTGCCTTTGCATCAGGGCCCGCGGTGGTGGATGGTCAGCCTTGGCTGCTGAAACGGAGACCCCGGGGCTGCTGCGGAGCTTCCCTGCCTCGTGAAGCAGTGACCCAGGGTCATCGCGGGCACCCGGGGCGCGTGGCCCTGTCCTGTGGCCCAGCTGCCCAGGCACCGGGGGCAGACGTTCCCTGGTGGAGGCGGGGCTGCGGCAGCATGGCCTGGGTCTATGGGCGTCTCACCCAGGGAGCACTCGCGGCAGGGGGCGTCGGCCCAAGGAGCACTCCCGGCCGGGGGGGGGTCCAGCCCAGGGAGCACTCCCGGGTCAGGGGTTTCCGGCCCAAGGAGCACTCCCGGCGGGGGGGGGGTCCGGCCCAGGGAGCACTCGCGGGGGGGGGTCGGCCCAGGGAGCACTCCCGGCGGGGGGGGTTTCCGGCTTAAGGAGCACTCCTGGCGGGGGGGGGGGGCCGGCCCAGGGAGCACTCGCGGGGGGGGGGTGTCCGGCCAAGGGAGCACTCCCGGGTCGGGGGTTTCTGGCCCAAGGAGCACTCCCGGCGGGGGGCGGGGTCCGGCCCAGGGAGCACTCCCGGCGGGGGGGGGTCGGCCCAGGGAGGACTCGCGGGGGGGGTCGGCCCAGGAGCACTCCCGGCGGGGGGGGGGTCGGCCCAGGGAGGACTCGCGGGGGGGGGGTCGGCCCAGGGAGCACTCCCGGCGGGGGGATTTCCGGCTTAAGGAGCACTCCCGGCGGGGGGCGGGGTCCGGCCCAGGGAGCACTCCCGGTGGGGGGGGGTCAGCCCAGGGAGCACTCCCGGCAGGGGGGGGGTCCGGCCCAGGGAGCACTCCCGGCGGGGAGGGGGGTCGGCCCAGGGAGCACTCCCGGCGGGGGGGGTCTCGGCCCAGGGAGGACTCGCGGGGGGGGGGGTCGGCCCAGGGAGCACTCCCGGCGGGGGGGGGGTCGGCCCAGGGAGGACTCGCGGGGGGGGGGGCGGCCCAGGGAGCACTCCCGGCGGGGCGGGGGGTCCGGCCCAGGGAGCACTCCCGGCGGCGGGGGGGGGGTCGGCCCAGGGAGGACTCGCGGGGGGGGGGTCGGCCCAGGGAGCACTCCCGGGTGGGTGGAGAAGTCTGCTCATTCCAGGTCCCTCTGTCTGTCCACCAGCATCGTAAACACCCCAGACGCCTGGGAGCCGAGAGGCCCTGGGGCCGGAAGGGGCCAGAATGGGGCTGCCCAGGGCCAGAGGTCCAGGCCTGGCGGGCGCTGGCAGGGTCTTCTGACTGCGTCTCGTAGCTTGGGCAGAAGGGTTCACTCATTAACCCGGCTGCGGCCGGGCCAGCACGCATGTTTCTGGGTCCTGGTGAGCCGAGTCCACGGGGAGACAGACTGTGCTCGTCTGTGTGGCCAGGGTGTTGGCTCTGGCTGTCCAGACTGGGAACACGCGTGAGCAGCAGGTAGCCGAGGGCCTGGTGGGCGCGAGAGGACCCCGGTGCCACAGGAACCTTGTCCTGGGGCCCCAGCTGCTTGGCCGTGCTGCGGACGTGCCCCGCTGGGGGCCAGCATGGATACAGAGGGCGCTGTGTCCATCTGCGTGGCTCAGAGCCGCTGGAGACCGTGCAGGCCGGTGGGGCGGCTGGGGAGGCCTCGCCCTGACTCCTCAGCTGCGTGGGGAAGACCCCAGTTTGGACGAGGCTCCAGCCCCCGACCCCAGGCGACAGGCCAGGGACTCTGCATTTGGAAGCCCCCAGGGCTGGCTGTGGCCGCTGAAGCTGCGTCTCAGGTGTGGGCTGTGGCCTCACTCATCGCTGAGCCTCGGGGTCTGCAGGCGCCCCGTCACCGCGCAGGCGGAGCGCGACCCCCAGGCCACACTGCCCCGGTCCTTGAGACTTAGGCCAAGGTTGGCTGGGGGGAGTGCTGCCCAAGAGATGGCCCTAGGTTCTGCCGGCACCCGGCCCAGGGGGTGGCCAGGGTGTGCCCTGCGCCGAGCACGGCTCCCGGAGCCTGCACCTTGCTCCAGGTGGGGGCGTGCGGAGCTGGCAGAAGGGGGTTGCAGACAGGACCCCCGGGGGTGAGCCCAGGAACCCCCACCCTGGCCCGCTGGGCCCTGGCTGGCTGGCCCTCACGCGCGCCCTTGGCCTCTGCAGGGCGCGGCTTCGGTCCTGCAGCGCCGGTCCCCCAGCGAGGAGTATGTGGAGGTCGGGCGCCTCGGGCCCTCTGACTACTTCGGTGAGTGCGGGCTCTCTCCCGGGGGGGTGGCCAGCTTGCGGGGCCCCAGCAGGGCCTGGGCGGGGGCGGGGGAGTCCCGGGAGGCCTGGGCGCCGTCCCCCTGGGGAGGGCACCCCGATGCCCGCAGCCCTGATGCCCCTCGCCCCCAGGGGAGATCGCGCTTCTCCTGAATCGGCCCCGGGCAGCCACGGTGGTGGCCCGGGGGCCCCTCAAGTGCGTGAAGCTGGACCGGCCCCGCTTCGAGCGCGTGCTGGGGCCCTGCTCCGAGATCCTCAAGAGAAACATCCAGCGCTACAACAGCTTCATCTCGCTCACCGTCTGAGCGCCCTCCTGCCCTCCGGGAATAAGCGCGGTGCCTCCCGGAAGGCAGCCCTCTCCCCGCCTCCCTGCCCCGACCCCCTCGAGGCCCCTCTCAGGGAGCCCGGCCCCCACCCCATCTCCCGCAGCGCAGGCAGCTCCCTGGCCCAGGCCTGGTGACATGACGCCGCTGGGCTGCAGTTGGTCTGGGGCGATGACGTCCCTGTTCTTGGAGCTGGAAGCTGAGGCTGCAAAACTCAAGCCCCTCCCTCAGACGTGTGCCTCCCTCAAGATGCCAGAGCTGGAGATGCTCTGGTGGCTTCAGCCAGGCTTGGCCTCGGAGCAGGGTGTGGGGTGGTGAACTTCCCCTCTTCTGGAAAGCCCGGCACACCAGCCAGTTTGCCTGACCATCAGGGCGGGGGCTGTCTCGCTGGGCCAGGATGCCCAGCAAAGGAAGGCCCCGCTGTTTGAGTCTGGGGCTTCCCCAGGCATGGGAGGCCTGCCCCCTGGGTCAGGAGGAGCCCCGCTGCCCCCGCTGCTCCACAAAGCAGCCTCTTGGAGACTTGGAGGGGGTGCAGGGACCTTCTGAGCACGTTCCGGACGCAGCTGTGAGCCACCTTCCCGCAGACAGGCCTCCGCTACTGGGAGCATCGCCCTGGGAAGGCGGGTGTCCGAGCCTCTCCCCGAGCAGGAGCGTGTGTCAGGCCAGCCCACGGCTCGCACACCTAGGTCATCCATCGATTGACTGCCCCCCGGAAGTGCCGTCGGGCCTGCTCCCAGCGGAGCGGGAGCGGCCGGGGCCTGTGGGCATGGGTGGCCTGAAGTGCCAGCGAGACGCCATGGTTACCCCGGTCGGCCCCGCCGTGCAACCTGGGGAGCTGCCCAGTCCAAGGGGACCCCTGCTTTGCCTCTGAGTGTCTCTGTGGTGTGTGAGCCCTACCCTGTTCATCACGATGTTCCGAATGCCGCATGTGTTATTAAATGTGTAGTGAAGTTCAGCTGCCCGACTCCGGGTTTCGGTCTGAAATTTTTAGAGAAGACTTTCTTCCTTTGGTCTGTCTCTATTCTGGTCAAATAGTCATAAAACTTAGCATCTTAACCATTTGCAACCTCAGGGGCGTTAAGCGCGTTCATACAGAACTTTCTCACCTTCCCAGCCTGAGACCCTGTCCCCGTGGACGCTGACGCCCCTCCCCCAGCCCCGGCCCCCTCCTGTCTGTCTCCGTGGCCCTGACTCCTCCGGGACCTCAGAACTGGGGTCAGACAGTGTCTGTCCTTCCGTGTCTGGCTCATTTCACGGCTGTGTCCTCAAGGTTCACACGCGATGGAGCCGGGCCAGCATTTCCTTCCTTCTCAGGCTTGAATCACATCCCGTGTGAGCGTGGACCGCGTTTTGTCTCCATTCACCCCGCTGATGGCGATGGTCCCTGGGGCTTTCAGCCGCCTGCCACCGTTATAGCTGACGAGCTGGCTGCAGCCCCCAGGGGGCGGGGTGCTGGCAGCTTTCAGGGTGTGAAGCCGTGCAGCAGGAAGCAGGCCCCGGGCCCACCCTGGGGGACCACGCTCTGACAGCCTGGGGGCAAGTTTCTGAGCAGTGGCTCGGGAAGGGGCTGACGCTGGGGAGCACGTGCCGTCTGATCCTCCTGTCCAGACTTCGGGGAGCAGTAGGCCTGCGCCTCCCCTAGGACGGCCGGCTCAAGACCACAGTCTACGGTCCCACCACGCGGGGTGCATGTCGGCTGCGCCATTCCCAGAGAGCCCTCAGGCTAGCTTTCAGGCTCCTGCTGTGAGGGTGCGAAGGGCCCACTGCCCAGGGCCTCCCAGACAGGCTCCCTGGGAGAGTTGGGCACAGCTCCAGGATGAAATCTGAGCCAGGGCGGGGTCTTGACCCCCAGAGAGCTGCTGCTGGTGGTCTAGGCAGCAGCTTCCAGGTCGACAACAGGCGTACGGCCTGCGGCCACCTGCCCTGGGCCTTGTCTCGAGGGCTGTGAGCAGTGGCCCCTGGAGCCAGGATGGCAGCTTTGGCTCAACCAGCCCTGGGGGAGCTGTCATGAGCCCTGTCCGTCCAGTGGGCAGGCGTCCGCTGTGCACGGCACGGAGACGGCCGTTTGTTGAGGGCCGGCCCAGGTCCTATTCCACACGCTCCGGGAAGCTCTCCCAAACCCCGGGGCTTGGGGGCTGTCCTGCTCTGGGGTCCCGCTGCCCCCACATGCTTCCCAAGGAGAGAGAGCAGCCACCTAAGACCCCCGCTCCTCCTGAGGGCCGAGGCTGGGCCATCCAGGACGCAGGGAGGGCAGAGGCCACGGGCTTCTCTCCAGCAGGAGTGAGGTCAACGCGCACACCCTTCAGTTTCCTCTGAAGGACGTCTACTGGGTAATAAAACCACCACACACCGCAAAGCGCCGCACACGGTAACACGTGAGCCACCGCAAAGCGCCGCACGGTAACACGTGAGCCACCGCAAAGCGCCGCACGGTAACACGTGAGCCACCGCAAAGCGCCGCACACGGTAACACGTGAGCCACCGCAAAGCGCCGCACACGGTAACACGTGAGCCACGTGTGTAAAACAGGCGGGGTTCTCTGTGTCCCCCAGTTTAAGCAGTTCATGTATATGAAACAAATGAGGTTCTCTGTTATGTCCTCCAGTTTAAGCTGTTCACGTATATGAAACAAGCGGGGTTCTCTGTTGTGTCCCCCGGTTCTAAGCTGCCCGTGCCTGGGGGGCCCAACGTCATCACGAAGGACCCTCCAGGAGGGAGGTGGGGGCCCCGGGTCAGAGAGAGGACGGGGGAGGAGGCAGTCGGGGAGGAAGAAGCCAGATGCTCAGGACGAGGTCAGACCACGGAGTGCGTTGCCTCGAGCTGGGAGAGGAGGACGCAGACCCTGCCCAGCACCTCCGGAAGGAGCCAGCTCGGGGGAGCTTTTCAGACCGACCTCTGGGTTGTAGGGTTAAGTAGTGGTTGAGCTGCTGAGTTTGGGGCATTTTGTCATAGCAGCCGCAGGACAGTCATACGCACCCCCGCTGCGGCTGAGCTGGAGCTCGGCCACCACAAGGGCAGGCTCCCCGAGCCTTGGGGTGTGCTCCTGAGGCCCAGGGTCTCCCTGGACTGGGGCACAGAGGGGTGTGGCCTGTCCACCTGGGTGCGGGCACCCAGGCTGGCAGTTGCAGGAAGCCTCTGCCCGCCGCCCGCTGGGGGTGTGGCCGGCGCAGCATCTTCCCCAGCTGGGCACTGGGCCTGCTCCCTCTGGCGCCAGGCGGCACAAACCCGGGGCTGTGGGCTCGTGAAAGCGGGCTTGTGTCCGCCTGAGACTACAAGCCAGGCGATTGTCCCTGCCCTGCCGCGCTCCCCAGGGTGGTGCCAGGGCGCGGGGCAGAAGGGGCCAGCAGGATGAGGTCCAGGGGGACGGCCCCCGGGTGGCTCACTCCCCTTGGCCGCTCTGGAGCCTGATGTGGCCACCCCCGCTTTGTCCCAAGGCCGCATCTGGGAGGGTCAGGCTGTGGCCAGTTGAGGCCTGACAGTGGGCTCCAGAGGGCAGCTGGGGGTCTCATACCCTCACCTGCGGGCCCCAGGACCCCATGGCGCTGGGCACCCAGTGGGCAGCAGCAGATATTTGAATAATGAATAGAAGTGGATAAAGTAGGTATCATTGGAGGGGAGGTAGGGGAAATTCAGGCTCTGGCTTCTACAGGCCAAAAAATAAGAACCTTTGTTCAAAGTATCATGTTTTCTACGAAAATGAACTCCGAATGGCCCACCGATTCACACACAAACACCAAACCCTCAAACTTGCGGGAGAAAGAGGGAAATATCCTGGGGCTCGTGGGCCAGACAGCCTGTCCCTCACAAGCCTGAAAGGAGAGCTGGACCAGCTGGAGGTCCCGACAGTCGAGACTGCTGCCCAGAGAAGGACACGGACGAGGTGGAGGGGACGGTGTCCCCCTCAGGGCCTTTGCCGGGACGACGAAGCTCGGCAGCGAGCACGCACGGAGAGGACACGCGCACGGCGGAGGAGGAGGGGCGACCCCGGGAGCCGGGGTGAGAAACACGACCACACCCAGTGCTGGCGAGGAGGTGGGGGACGGGGCTGCTCACATGTGGCTGGCGGGGGTGCAAACCCACGTGGCGTGGCTTCTGTGAGAAAAGAAGGACACAGAGCCAGGACCCCCTGGTGGTCAGCGGGTGGGAGTCCGCCTGCCGGTGCAGGGGACACGGGTTCGATCCCTGGTCTGGGAAGATCCCACGTGCCTCGGAGCAGCTAGGCCCCTGCGCCACAGCTCCTGAGGCCCGGGCTCTGCAGCAAGAGAAGCCCCCGCGGTGAGAAGCCCGGGCTCACCACGACGGGAGCGCGTCCGCGTGGCAGTGGAGACCCAGCGCTGCCGCCAGAAATAAGTCAGTTAATTTAAACAAAGGCAAGCCGCAGAATGATATGAAACCCCCCACAAACCTGAAGCAAGCAGAGAGCTCTGCCGGCTGCAGCCAGGACAGCTTGGGCACTTAGCCCGGAGAATGCAGACCTGCTCTCCCGGACGCCCGCACAGGGAGCCCCACGCGGCCGCATCCTCAGAGCTGGACGTGCCTGGACGTGCTCTCGGGCGAGTGGCTGAGCGCGAGGGCCCCACACCCCCTGCGACTCGGGCACAAGGAGCAGCCCGTGGGTTTAGCGGCTGCCTGGGCGGGTCTCCAGGGAATGGAGCTGAGAGGAAATGCCGACCCCCAGGGGTGACCCGCTGTATGAGCCTCGGGCGACAAACCCCCAGGACGCAGGGCTTGGGTTGGGGCGAGAGGGCCTCGCAGTCTCTCCCCGGAGTCTCACGAGACGTCACTGCGGGGGCAGCTGGGTGCAGGTGCCCGCACAGCCTGGTGCACCTCTCTTGGGAGGGACAGAGCCTGGGTGTCCGAGGGCTTGGGGAGGCCGGGGCGGCGGCATGTGGGAAGGGCTCTGTGCCCCCAGGAGGCTGGCGGGGGCCGCTGCAGAACTCGGGGCTGGGCGACTCTGATCCGTGCTGTTGGAGGTCCTGGGACTGTGTGGCCAGGGCGACCCTCGGGCTTCCTTTCCCTGGTGGCGTTCCTGGGACAGGAGAGGCGGGCAGAGGGGGCACCCGGGCCTCAGCAAGCCTTCCCCTCCCAGCACCCCTGCCTGCCCTGCCCCGGCCCTTGTCTCCACAGAGCAAGAGTTCTGCCGCTCCCTGCGTGGCCCTGGACAAGTCCCTTGCCGTCTCTGGGCCCCACCCACCCCTCCTCTAAACCCCCTAGGAATGCACTCCAGATGTTTCTGGAACACACGGTGGTCCCAAAGCCCCTCCCTGACCTGGGCTCAGGTGGGGCCAGGGCTGGCTTGGGTGGGGTGGCCTGGGGGGCTGCCCTGGCCAGGAGGATGGCAGGCTCGCCCATCCGCCTGGCATCAGTGTGTCCTGTGCCCGGCAACCCCGGCGGTGGGTGGCAGCCTGTCTCCTGCAGAGCTGGGCATCCTGGCAGGAGGACCTGAGGCCAGGAGCCCGCAGGTGGCTGTTGCGCGCCAGTACTCAGGGCTGCCCCAGGCTCCCTGCGCAGCTCTGCCCTTCAGGTCTCAGGATGGGGCACTGTCCCGACCTCCCCGTCTGTCAAAGGGGGGCAGTTGCCCCCAAAGTGCCAAGAAATGAGGTCCCAGCTGTCAAGAGGGGCCCTGCAGGGTGTGTCCAGCCCACACAGCCTGCTGGGTGAGCTGGGCCTTCAGTGATGACCATGCTGTGGCCGGGCCTGGCCTCACCCTGCTCCGTGGCTGAATCAGCCAGCGGGTGATGACTCACTTTGGGGTCGGGTACTTCCCTCCCAGCCCACCACTGCCAGGCTGGAGAGAGCCTGGCATCCCCCTCCACTGCGTGGGGCCTGGGGGAGAGGTGGCCCTTGGGAGCAGCCTTCCTCAGGGGCCAGCCCTTCTGGGCGACTAGGGGCTCCTGCAGGCCACGGGGGCTCAGACCCAGATGGGCCCCTGGGGTCTGCCTTTTCCCGTCCGAGTGCGGGAAGCCAGCCCACGTCCTGCCAGGAAGACTGTCCCGATGCCACCGACCGCAGCGACCTCTCGCTCCCCTCTGGACTTCTCTCGCCCCTTGGACTGTGGCTGCTCTGGGAAGCTGATGACTCACAGCTCTGCTGCAGCCCCACCTCCTGTTGTGCCGAGCAGCTCCCCTCTTCCAGGGGTCATCTGGTCTGTTCAAACTGGACTCCACCGGCAGGAGGGCCTTCTTAGTGTCTTAACCTGGGCCTGGAGACTCAAGGCCCGTGGTGCTCATGGGGGCCACCGAGGGCCTCAGAGCTTTTCATGGGTGCTGCCCAGCGAAGCCAGCTCCTACACGTGCACCGTGCGCTTTTAAGCCCACACGTGGGACTTGATTCAGCCGTGTGGGAGGGGGCTGGGTCATCCTGCGGCTCCCAGCAGGCCCCGCTCCAGCTTGGTATCAGGTCTGCCTCGAGGACACAGCCTGGCGGCATTCCAGTGGAGACCTCCCTTCCAGTGCAGACTGGAGTTCCCTCACCAACCTCACTGGCCAAACATTCTTTTTTTTGGCAGCTGGAAAAATAAATCAGGCTGGTGTATTTCAGGAATGCACCGGACAATGAGCCAGGCAACCCCAGGCCCGCCCCCACAGTGTGGCACATTGGGGCTGGCACTGGGAGCGCTGGCCCTACTTCCTGGGGGCTCTGTGGCCTCGGGCAGCTCCTTCAGCTCCCCGGGGCTCGGCCGTCTCGTCTAATGTGGGACTGGCGATGCGCGCTTCCCCGGATTAGCTGTGCCCGAGAGACGGGATCGTGTGTGCAGGCCTCGGCACGGGGTCAGGCTTGGAGCTGCTGTGACACAGGACATCTCACCATGTCACCCACATTATCGATGATGGCCAGGCCCCGGCTGTGCCCAGACGTGTGGGGCTCGAGCCCCGCCTTGGGGTCCTCAGGCTCCACCTGAGCCCTCTCTGGGCCACGCTTGGCTGGAGGCTCCTCCCCCACCCCCCTCACCCCGCCCCATCTGCCCTCAAGGCAGCTGCAGTACCCCCTCCCCGATAAGCCAGCGGGTGGTGCGTCCCCGTGCCCCCTCTTCCCGCCCCTGGGGCCGGGCTTCAGTTCTCTGCAGGCGGTGAGCATGTCTTCTCCAGCACATGTGGCTTGCCCTGGGCCCAGTTTGCAGCTGCTTTGTGAAGTCACCCCAAATCCTGGAGCTTGAGACAACTGCTCTGGCCCCTGCTGGTGGGGAGGTGGGCTTCTCCCAGCTCCAGAGCCCGGAGTCCGGCTAGGAGAGGCTCAGCACTGACACGCCACGTTCCCTGGAGCCCCAGGTCCCTCCGCGTGGCCGGGTTTCCGCGCCGCGTGGTGGCCTCAGCAGTAAGACCCTCTACAGGGCCCTGAAGTCCCCGGGAGCAGCTCTTCCAGCCAAGCGGGAGCGGGCCGCTCCCTCCTGGGACCGGGCAGCCCAAGTCACCCAGGATCACCTCCACCAGCCTACCTGAATTCAGGGAGGGGACGCAGACCCCACCACCCCACAGGAGAGGCATCGAGAGCCGGCAGGCTTGTTGAGAACGCCGCCACCTCCCAGTTTCCAGAACTCGGTCCCCACCAGACAGGCTTCGGTGGGCGTTGGTCGAGCACGTGCTGCTGACCCCTTCTCTGCGTCCTACTGGCTGGGGTCCTTCTGGTCCAGCCCAGCTCCTCCAGGAGGTGTGTCTCCCCTGCCGGCTCTGTTCCACGCTGTCCCCCAGCCCCAGACACACAGCAGGCACGCAAACGTTTGTTGAATGAATGTGCGATTGACTAAACCTGCACAAAAGCCCTTGCAAAGAGCAGAATGAACTGGGCTGCTCGCTAGGGAGCCCGGGAGCCCTAGATGGGGTGGCAGTGCTGAGACCCAGAGGCAGAGCCCGGGTGGGGAGGCCAGAGCCCAGATTGGAGGCCCGCTGTCCCCTGCAACTCCTCCAAGCTGCCCCAGCCAGAAGAAAACTTGTTATTTTGCTTTTGGTAAGATTTTCATCGTTTCCAAACACACTCCAGCTGAGTTTTTCGTGCTTCAGAAGGAAAAGCCCCTGAGCATGCAGGGGTACTCCTAGGAACTCCTGCTGCATTTTTTCTGTAGACTGAATAAACCGTGACAGGAAACCTTCACGAATTTAGATAATCCCAGTGCGAACACTCCAATTAGCCAGCATCCATGGATTCCCGCCCGAGTGCCGGTTACCTGTAGCACCTGCCTGGAGGGGTCACTGCGGGTGGGGGCAGAGCCTGGTCCCAACCCCCGCCCAAGGCCACGGCCGCTCCCTGGGGTCTGGGTCGGGGATGCCCTGGGCCAAGAGACTGGCCTGAGGGCTGGTTGGGAGGTGGGGCCAGGGAGCAGTGGCCAGAGTCTGGCCACCCTGGGCTGGAGAGGGTTTCCTTGAGGTCACGTCCTCTCTCACTGTGTGGAGAAGCCCGGCCTCTCAGCCCACCGCCGCCGTGGGTGATGGCCCCAGCCTGGCTGCCTCTGCCTCCCTGCTCTCCCCTCTGCGCCCTCCCGGAGTCCAGGCCCCATGGTTGCTGGCCACTGGCTTCCCGCTGTCTCTTGGACCCCGCTTCCCTCCCTAGAGCCCTGTGTCAGGGAGCCTACAGCCCTGCCCCCCTGCACCCGCTGCAGTCCCCCAGGTCCTGGACCACCGGCTGGGGAGTCCCAGCTCCCTCTGCTCCCCGAATCCCTGCCCCCAAAGTGGGGGGTCTCGGGCCTTCCCGGGGGGTGGGAGTGGGGGGCGGGCTTCAAGCTTCTGTGGCCTCTGCACGGGGCCTCCTGCGTGATGTCCTAGCGGCTGGGGCCGCAGAGGGAGCTCCAGGGACTCAGAGCCCAGGATGGAACCGTGGGCCCGCGGCCTTCCGGAAGGGGATGCCCCGCCTGTTGGTGTGGACGCCGTCGCGCGCAGAACCTTCACGGGCGGTCGCGCTCAGGTCGTGAGATGGGCCATCCTGAAGATACCAAGTGTCAACGGTGCTGGGAGGGGGCCAGGGTTGCTGGCTCCGGTCCTGGACACGCACTGTCCCTGTGACCCAGGCTGCGGGTGCCAGGGCAGGGACTCCTGGGCCAGCGAGGAGGAGGATCTGATAACCCCAATGGGGAGCCAGCGCCCTAGCGCTGGGGCCCCAGGCCCTTCTGGGACCCTCAGGCGTCTGCCGCTGTGTCCTGGCAGGGTCGCCCTTGGACCAGGGCTGAGGGGCTCAGTGGACCCTTCAGAACCCAGCTCCCAGGAGGCCACCGGGAGGGCAGGCTGGTGCCCTCATGCTTCGCTCACTCACTGACCCCCTCTCTCAGGCCTTAGTGGGCACCCCAGGGCCTGGCCGGCGTTGAGAGGGCCTCTGGGGTGGACCGCTCCCGACTCCACTGCCTGGCTACAGCCCCGCCGGCCCAGGGCCTCGGAAGTGTCCTTCCTCTCGGGGAGTCTGGTCTCGAGGGGTGGACTGTCGGCACGGAACGGCCAGCTGAGCGCAGCGGCCCATGTGCTGAGCCCCTGAGGCCCTGCCTGCCGCCCTGAGCCCCTCAGCTCCCCACGCAAGGGAGCCGCTCTGGGAAGGAAGAAGGGTGGCTGCTGAGCGGTGAGCGCTGACGCGCTAGGGACCAGCCATTGGGCCCGGTGTGGCCTTGGGGAGTCAGATGGCTCTGGGGGGAGCCTCCCAGGTGTGATCTCCCCTGCCGGGAGCCTGGGGTGGGATCCGGACCTGTGACCCCTCCAAATTCGTGCCCCTGGTCACCGACCTTCCTGTTCTGGTCTGGCTCCCACCTGGGACAGCCGCCCAGGCCCACTTGGGTGACCCCTTGGCACCACGCAGGTCACATGCCGAGCAGGGGGCCTGGGTGGTAGTGGGCAGCAGGCAAAGACCTCGCAGGATCGCAAGCCCTCCTCCCTGCAGACCTGGCTCCCCCAGGAGGACCCACGACAGGCACAGTCACCCCTCCCCCAGGGAGGACCCACGACAGGCACAGTCACCCCTCCCCCAGGAGGACCCACGAGAGGCACAGTCACCCCTCCCCCAGGGAGACCCACGAGAGGCACAGTCACCCCTCCCCCAGGGAGACCCACGAGAGGCACAGTCACCCCTCCTCCATAAGTCCCCCCCACAGGTACAGTCACCCCTCCTCCAAGAGGAACCCCCACAGGTACAGTCTCTTCTCCTCCATGAGGACCCCCCACAGGTACAGTCACCCCTCCCCCAGGAGGACCCCCCACAGGTACAGTCACCCCTCCCCCAGGAGGACCCCCCACAGGTACAGTCACCCCTCCTCCATGAGGACCCCCCGCAGGTACAGTCACCCCTCCTCCAAGAGGAACCCCCACAGGTACAGTCTCTTCTCCTCCATGAGGACCCCCCACAGGTACAGTCACCCCTCTCCCATGAGGACCCCCCACAGGTACAGTCACCCCTCCTCCATGAGGACCCCCCACAGGTACAGTCACCCCTCCTCCATGAGGACCCCCCACAGGTACAGTCACCCCTCCCCCAGGAGGACCCCCCACAGGTACAGTCTCCTCTCCTCCATGAGGACCCCCCACAGGTACAGTCACCCCTCCTCCATGAGGACCCCCCACAGGTACAGTCACCCCTCTCCCATGAGGACCCCCCACAGGTACAGTCACCCCTCCTCCATGAGGACCCCCCACAGGTACAGTCTCTTCTCCTCCATGAGGACCCCCCACAGGTACAGTCACCCCTCCCCCAGGAGGACCCCCCACAGGTACAGTCTCCTCTCCTCCATGAGGACCCCCCACAGGTACAGTCACCCCTCCTCCAAGAGGAACCCCCACAGATACAGTCATCCCTCCTCCATGAGGAACCCCCACAGATACAGTCATCCCTCCTCCAAGAGGAACCCCCACAGATACAGTCATCCCTCCTCCATGAGGAACCCCCACAGATACAGTCATCCCTCCTCCAAGAGGAACCCCCACAGATACAGTCATCCCTCCTCCATGAGGAACCCCCACAGATACAGTCATCCCTCCTCCAAGAGGAACCCCCACAGATACAGTCATCCCTCCTCCATGAGGAACCCCCACTGGTACAGTCTCCTCTCCTCCATGAGGACACCCCCCCCAACAGGTGCAGTCTCCATGGGAGCCGGAATCCCATGAAGAAAGGACCGGAGGTGCAGGGCCTTGGGGTCTTCTGCCTGGCTGGCTGAGCTGAGTGCGTGGTTTGCGCTGGGCCCCGGCGAAGAGAGGGTGCTGACTCTGCCCTTCGGGCTGGAGGGAGGCCTGTGGGGAAATCCTCCCCTGACTGGGAAGGTGCCCCTCCCTCTGCCCGGTACCTGGTTGGGGTGGGGCGGTGGTCTGCAGATCCCCAGACCCAGTCTCTGGGCCAGGTGGCCGCCCTGGCACGGCTGGGGCAGGTGATAGGGGGTGGAGGGGGAGGGCGGGGGGGGGGGCAGGGGAGGGGAGGGGGGAGCCGGGGGAGAGAGGGAGCCGAGGAGAAGGGGAGGGGAGGCGGCACAGGGGGCGGGGGAGGCGGAGGAATGGAGAGCACATTCCAGACGGGTGACGCACAGCTCTGCAGCGTGGGGCAGAGAGGCGGAGGCTCCGCTGCCCTTCACAGGAAGGTCCCTGCGATCCAGCTCCCCTGAGAGGAAGATAAGATGGGTGGGGCCTGGCTGGAAGGAGAGTTCCTGGCAGAGGAGCCCTGCTACTGGCTGCCATCCTTCAAGGCTCCACTCAAATGCCACCTCCTCCCGAAAGCCTTCTTGGATCCATCCTTGGCTCCCTGGATCAGGAGGCGCTCCTGGGGAGCCTGGCTGCATCCTCCCGCTAATAGGCCTGGGCTGGCGGGGGGCCCGGGGTCACGTGCAGGCTGCTCTTCTCTGGTCCTCACGGTGGCTGAGTGCCAGAAGACGCCTGGCTGGGGTGTCCACTCCCAAGGGTGGCCTTCGGGGCCTTGGGGACACCCTGGCTGGGAGCTGCTGCCCGGAGCCTGATGAGCACGGGCGGTTTTAGGGCCTCCCAGCACCCAGGCCACCCGTCCCCCACCCTTGGACGTTGGCATGTCCCCCAGGCTCCTCCTTGCATGTGTCCTGCCCCAGGCAGGTGGCAGGTAGGACGGATGTGTGGGCCGCTCCCGCCTCAAACCCACGGTGCCAGAGGCGGGTGGGCGGGCATCTTGGGGGCACTTCAGGAGAGTATAAGCCGGCTCTCCCTCTGGGCATTAGACTGCTGGTCACTGCTGCCCGCTTCTCAGTCCTGGTGTTTGTAACCCCCCTGCTTCTCCTGAGAGGCTGAGGGGGGCCCAGCGCTGGGGCTCCCCCATGTGCCAGAGCCAGTGGGCACCTCTGAGTCAGGGCGGGCCTGGTGATCCCCTTTGGGTGGAGCAGGGCTGGCCTGAGTCACCAGTGCCAACAGCGGCAGGGACTTCCCAGGACCAGCCGTGGGGGCTGCCTCGGCTCTGCCCAGCTGCGGTCACTCGCTCTGAAGGAAGCAGAACTGAGGCCTCCAGCTCACAACCGCAGAGCCCCCACTCCCTGTCAGGCTGCCGGATAGGAGCCCCGACTTCCTGTCAGGCTGACGGACAGGACGAGCCCCCACTTCCTGTCAGGCTGACAGACAGAAGGAACCCTGACTTCCTGTCAGGCTGATGGATGAAGGAGCCCCCACTCCCTGTCAGGCTGACGGATAGGAGCCCCCACTTCCTGTTAGGCTGATGGATGAAGGAGCCCGCACTTCCTGTCAGGCTGACGGACAGGACGAGCCCCCACTTCCCGTCAGGCTGACGGACAGGAGGAGCCCCGACTTCCTGTCAGGCTGACGGACAGGAGGAGCCCCCAGTTCCTGTCAGGCTGACGGATAGGAGCCCCCAGTTCCTGTCAGGCTGATGGACAGGAGGAGCCCCTGCTTCCCGTCAGGCTGACGGACAGAAGGAGCCCCGACTTCCCGTCAGGCTGACGGACAGGAGGAGCCCCCACTTCCTGTCAGGCTGACGGATGAAGGAGCCCCCACTTCCTGTCAGGCTGACGGACAGGAGCCCCCAGTTCCTGTCAGGCTGACGGACAGAAGGAGCCCCCAGCTCCTGTCAGGCTGATGGACAGGAGGAGCCCCCACTTCCCGTCAGGCTGACGGACAGGAGGAGCCCCCACTTCCTGTCAGGCTGACGGATGAAGGAGCCCCCACTTCCTGTCAGGCTGACGGATGAAGGAGCCCCCACTTCCTGTCAGGCTGACGGACAGGAGCCCCCAGTTCCTGTCAGGCTGACGGACAGAAGGAGCCCCCAGCTCCTGTCAGGCTGATGGACAGGAGGAGCCCCCACTTCCTGTCAGGCTGACGGACAGGAGGAGCCCTGACTTCCTGTCAGGCTGACGGACAGGAGGAGCCCTGACTTCCTGTCAGGCTGACGGACAGGAGGAGCCCCCACTTCCTGTCAGGCTGACGAACAGGTCCACCAGCCCAGCGCTCAGAGCCCTGGCCTCCGGAGCTCGCCTCTCTGGGCTGTGGCTTCAGTCTGCCTTGGGACCATTCGCTTGGTGGGAGTAGGGGGCTACAGCAGACTTTATCCTCCTGGGATACTGAGACTGCGGCCGGGGAGACCTGACTCACACCCCGAACACACTAGGAAGAGTCAGGCCAGATTCGGGCCGGGTCTTCCCAGGGGCTGAGCTGCCCTCGCCCAGGACCCCACGGCTGCTCTGGAGTTCAGGGTCCTAGTCAGACCCTCGGTGGCGTCGGAGGCCTCTTCAAAGGCCTAGTCGTGGTGGGAAGGCGTGTGGCTCCCTGTGGTGCGTGGAAGCGCTGTGTGCGGTGGGGAGGTCAGGCTGCCTTCAGAACCCGGGTGGTCCTGACTCCTGGGGTCTCTCGGGAGACAGAGCGGGGTCAGGCTGGGCCGGACCCCGACATCTGCAGATGGAACACGTTGCGGACCCCAGGGCCTGCTTTCTCATGGCCTGCATCTGCCTCCACCCATCAGCTTTGGCAGAGGGAGCTGGTGAGGAGGACAGACTTATTTATAACCTGTTATCTGCCGGGGAAAGCGCTTTGTAGTTCCGGGGAGGGCCCTGGTGGTGGTGAGGGAGCCTGCTGGCAGAGCCCTTTCTCCATCATCAAGGCTGGACTCGCCTGCAGCCTGACCCTGCTCTCATCTCGCACGAGGGTGGGCGTCATTTAAGCATCTCCTGGAGGGTTTCTCCAGCCAAGAGATTATTAGGGTAACTTTGGAGCAGAAGTGACCTGGGCGGATTCGCCTCTGAAAGGATCACTGACTGTGCAGTCTTGGGGTACATGGGATAAAGGGAAGGGGTGGGGCTGTGGCTGGCTCGGAGGCGAGGACTGAAGACTGGTCAAATTTCAGAGAGTCAGTAGACAAGGTTTCCTGCCCGCTCAGAGGTACAGAGTAAGAAAGAGTTCACTGTTGGCTCTGAGACTCCTAGGCCTAGCAGTAGGGGTGAGGGGATGGTGTCCCCAGAACTCAGAGGTAGGTCTGGGGATCGTCTTGGTTGGGGAGGTGCTGGCCTGAAGGGCCCTGGGGTTCAGAAGGGAGCTCTGGGCTGGAGACCCCAGTGCAGGATGGTCAGCGTGGGGGCCATGTGGGAGCCTGCAAGGTGGGGGGGTTGGCAGACCGTCGAGGGAGGGGAGATGGGAACGGCCCTGGACGCAGCCGTGAGCAGACGCTGAGACTCGGCCTCCAGGGAGGGCGGCCGTCCCAGGACCGGCCTGGTCTCCTGCCAGGGGACGCAGGAAGGGGCTCCTGCCTAGGTGAACGCGAGCTCAGTAGACCCGGCCCAAGGGAACCCAAGCGGCTGCCGCGGTCCCCAAGCCCAGGGCTCCTTTCTCAGGGCTGCTGGTACTGAGCACCTGCTGTTTACCGGGCTTGGCGTCTCTGCAGAGAGCACCCTGTGCAACCTGTCCGTCACCGGCGACGGGATACCAGCTGCATTCAGACACGCGCCCAGCTCTGCGCTGACCGCCTGCCTCTCGGGCGTTGCCACAGACACTGCGGGTCTGCTTCCCCTGTCTTGCCCACCCTGTCTTTGAGGCCAGTGAAGGAAGTGTTTACCAAAGGTTGCACAACAGGCAGGAGCGGGGATGTCCTCAGACCCAGGCCTGGCTCCTCGGGCCCGGGCCCTGTCTTGCCCACGCTGTGACTGCCCCCTGAGCCCCTACAGGGATGTGCAGAGGTGTCCAGAGGTTGCAGGGCCTTCCTTGCCCCAGGGGTGCCTGCAGGTCACAGCAGGACAGGGATAAGACTCCCTCCGCACTTTGCTCTCTCTTGTTGAGAAAAACAACTTGGAGGCAGAGGCTGTCTTTGGCAGTCACACCCGGGCCTCAGCTCACTCCTCCAAAGGGCAGCTGAGAGTCCCCAGGGACACAGGTGTGAGCCTCAAATTCCAGGGTGCTCCAGGGGTCTGGGGTCAGAGCCAGGGCAGGGCAGCCTCTCAGGGAGGCCGGGTGCAAGGAGGGGCTGTGTCGTCTCATCAACCTGGGGGCTGAGGGTGACCCAAGGAGTCCTGGGCACTGGGTCCACACCCCCCAGACACAGTCAGCGCCCCAGGCGTGGCAGTGAGACACAGTCCTGAGAAGCCTGGGGCTGCACGGGGGTCAGGCGGGGGCTGCTGGGCGCAAGTCTGAGACGAGGCCCTGATCCAGCCACACCTGACGCCGCTCACCCTGGCCCAGCTGTCCCCTGTCTCCTTGGGCACTGTGAGCTGGGTCCCTGTCACAAGAGTTCTGATCCCCAAACCGGATTGTTGGGGTGGGCTGTGACTGCTCTTCCTGTCTGGAAGCTGTCACGTTCTGGGAGATGACACGGAATGGGGGGCCTCCTGTCGGTTCTCTGACCCGGGACTTGACTGACAAGGACAAAGGGAGCCTGCCCGCCCACCCTTCCCCTCTGAGCCTCCAGGCCGGATCTCCATGCACGGGGGTGTTCATGCATGAGGGTGTTAGGGGGCCCCCTGTGACTGGGGTCCAACGTGTGCAGCCACGTCTCCGTGTGGCTACCGAGAAGGGTGTGATCTTCACGTCCCACAGGCGCACACGGGCCCCCTGCGGAGTGGACGCCATCGTGACAGCAACTAGCACCGCTGTCCTGCTCAGGCTGACGCGGGAGAGCCTCCTGTGACTGCAGATGTGGGCAAGGCAGAGAGGGTGCTCCCTCCTGCCTCCTGCTCCGCCCCGCCTCACCCCCCATTCCTCCGCTTCTCTCCTCCTCTCCCACTCCCCTGACCCCTCCTCTCCTCCCAGGCCTCCTGGCCTCCGGAGAGCTGCCTTCCACGTCCCCTAGGGTGTGCCCAGCGGGTCAGGCTGCGTGAAGAAGCCTCTTTTACAAGGAGGTTCTGTGCCCTGGACCTCACTTGGCCCCAGAGGGCAGGACGCCTGCGCCCAGGAGGATTCACAGAGCTCCCCCTGACCCAGACCAACCTGGTCCCTCCCCCAGACGCCAGCCCACCAGGCTGCCGACACTGCCACAAGACGGCCCTTTCCTCCGACGCCGGTCACACGCAGGCGGGAACGTGCCGGGTTGACGACACGGCCATGGGGAGGAGGCCACGATGCTCTCAGAGTCTTTCCATCACTTCTGCTTTTTCTTTCCACAGCAGTCCTGGAACCGAGGTCCCGGAGTCCTGCTTTCCCTGATGGGGAAACAGGCTTGGAGCTGTGATGATTTGCCCCGTCACAGGGTCAGCAAGAGGCTGGGTCTGGAGCCAGGCTTGGCCGGCCCTGGGATGGCTTCCTGGAGGAGGAGGGCCAGCTGGCGAAGCTCTGTTCACCGAACTTGAGGCCCAGGGAGGTGGGAACCTGGTGCTCCCAGCCCAGAGCCCCGGTTTCTGATCCCACGTGGCTCGTTCCAAATAGAAGCGACTGAGTTTCTTCAACAAGATTAACTCACTGCAGGACTGAGGAAAAGATGCCAGACAAGCCTCCCCCTGCAAGCGCCCCTCACGGACAGTGCCCTGTCTCTGCCAACACTGAGAAAAGCAGGGCGCCCCAAATCCGGTGGAGAAAACAGAGGTGAGACTGCCGGACACATCGCTGGAGTTTCCACGGCAGGAAACCCTGCTCCCCAGTTTCCCACCGGAGGGGAAGGGTTAGGGAAACAGTCGGTTCACACCTGGGGTTTCCGGTTGTTTCCAGGGTTTGCTGTTTCAAGCTGTGCTGCCCTGAGCCGTTTCGCCTGTGGTCGTTCTGGATCTGGGTCGTCTTTGTGGGCTAAGTGCCCAGCCGTGGGATGACGGGGTCAGGGGCCACGGCCACTTTCACGGCTCCTGATCCAAGGAGCCACTGGCTTTGACCGCGACTGGCCCCTGCCGCGGAAGCAGCCCCCTCAGCCCTGCCTTCCCGCCTGGTGCCCTCCCCGCACGGGAAACAGCAGACCCCAGGGCTGTGTCTGAGGTGTCGGCTGGCACTGAGGTGTCTCCATGTCACTTCTGAGCATCTCTCCTGGTTTTCTCATGAGACAACAGGAGCAAAGACCCCGGCAGATGTGTTTGAAAGTGTCGGCTTAATATACTTACTCTGTGCAGATGAAAATACATAGGGACAGCAGAAACGTGATTATAACACACAACGGAAGGATTTCCTTTGTTCAGGTTTTAAAATGTTTTTACTTGTTTTCAATTTCTAAATCCAACAGTCTGTTTTGAAGTCAGAAAATGTGACGCAAACATAACTCGTGCTGTGTCTTCTAGAGCTCTGAAAGTCCTCTGCGTTCCAGAAGTTCGATCAACTACGGGAAAACTAGGAAACGGGAATTAGCGGTTTCTCATAGCTTTCATCTTGGAACATTTCGACCTTTCGGAAAAGTGGGAGGAAGGGCCCGATGAGCGGCCAAGCGCCCTTCAGCTGCATCCAGCGCCCGCCCACCGCCCCGCCCGCGCGCCGCCAGCCAGCCGCCCGCCACCCGTCGCTCGTCTCCCCCCGTCTCCGCCCGGGGACCCGTGCTCCGTCCTCCTGTGTGTGCTCACGTGCGTCTGTCCATCACCTGTCAGCGCCACTGCCTGCTCCCCGAACCACGTGAGAACAAGCTTTGGCATCCTGACCCTTCACCTGCAGCAGTACCACGGTCTCCAAGGACAACAGAGTCTGCCCACGTCACTGTGACACCGTCACCACACCCAGGAGTCTTACCTGGGTACAGTCACCTAATGTTTGTCCCGCGGACCCAGCTGCGTCCCGCGAGCTACTTGCTGTTCTTGACGGAGGAGTCAGTCCAGGACTGGGTGCTGCGGTGACCTCCAGCTCTCTCCGTGTTCTCTTCACGGCGGTGATGTTTCCGAGGGGTCAGGAGCAGGTGTCTGCTGGAGTCTCTCTGAACCTGGGTGTGTCCTCCCCTCCTCAAGACAATGCTTTTGGTGAGAACACTGCAGTGGAGGGCGGGGGCCTGCCCCAAGACATACATGGTGAAGTTTGTTCCGAAACGTTTGCTTACCAACTTAATTTCTTATTCATTGAAATGTACTTCGTGGCAAGAAGTGAGGATTTAATCGGGTAGTTTCTCTAACCTGCCCCAGTGGCACTGCGTGCAGGACTTTCAGCGTCTCTTGTTTCCTCCTCTGGAGTCGCTTCAGCTTTTCCGGGCTCTGCGTGTCCCGGCCCGTCTGTCCCGCGCTCCATGCTGTTCTGACGATCCCGGCGCCCTGCCGTCTGACCTTCCTCTTCATGCTCAGAGCCTGTGCGCCTCTTCGTTCTGGGAGCATGGGTGCTCACCCCGCAACTCTGCCTCTTTGGGGCACTCTGATGTCCTCCCCCCGCCCTGCCCGTGAGCCAAGGTCGCCTCCCTGCCGACCCCGCGGGCGCTGGTCGGGCTTGCGCCTCTGCTCCGGGAGGTGCCGGCCTCCCCGCGGGAAACCTTTCCATCCAGTGAGTCCGTCTCTCTGGAGGGACATGCTCTCACCATCTCTCCTCTAGGAGGCCTGGGAAGCCAGCAATGCCTCTCCCCAACCAACCTGTGAGCCCCAGACTCCGGCCTCCCCCTGGGGGCTGAGTCCCATCAAATCTGGAGGCTGTCTACACTCCTCACCCCATCCACAGCCCGGACAGAGGGATGGGGCCGCCAGCAGCCCCTGGGGAAGAGGAGTGCGTTGGCTCTGGGTTCAAGCCAGGTGACCACCAGACTTGAACCTTGGAGCTCACGTCTAAGAGGCAGGAACTCGGCCATGAATCCTGAAGACAACGGTGGGGTGAGGTCTGCCACCGGGGCCTGGCCAGTTGGCAGGCGGCTGTGGGGGACTGGTTTCTCTTTCTGCCCCCGCATGTGTTGGTTCTGCCCCCTAGAACAAGCCCACGACCCTGACACGGTCGCGAGGTCTGTGGGACCTGCCCACCGCCCACCAGTCCCAGCTCATGCCCTCCTGCTGGTCCTCGACACGCCTCGCCGGTTCCTGCTTCCAGGCCTTGGCACAGGCTGCTGTAGGCTGTGTGACCTTTGCCTAGAAGCTTCCATCCTGATCTCGGCACTGGCTCCTTCAGAAGCAGGCCTTCCTGACCACCCCAGCTCCCTGACCTGGAAGCGCGGGCGCTGGCCACTTGCTTGCTGCTCCCTGGAGAGACTGCCGGCGCCGCGAGGGCATCGTGTCAGCGCTGCAGCCCTGTGCCCAGCACGGAAGTACCTGCTGTGTGAGTGAGGGTTTCCGAAAGCAGCCCCACAGGGCTGGCTATTACCAGAGGCAGGAGGGGAGGCGCCAAGATGCTGAAGGGTTTGCTCAGGGTCATACGGCAGACGAGGCAAGCACGCGTGGTGGGCAGAGCAGGCTGCGGGGTGTTCTGGTCTCCAGGTGCTTCGGGCTTCCCAGGGCAGGACTTCCGCCCCGCCCCTGCCCTACTCATACTCACCGGCTTGGCTCCACCGAGGAGACAGGAACTCCGGATGCCCAGACCAGCCTTGTCCAGTAGAAACCTCACTAAAGCCACCACATTAAACACAGGACCGACAAATGGGTGAGATCAGTCGCAATAACAGTTTATTGACTTCATGTATCAAAAGTGCTATCCTTTCAGCAGGTAACAAATGTGACACTTACTAGTGAACATTTTTACACTCTTTATCTCTATACCAGGTCTCGGAGGCCGTGTGCATTTTACACAAACAGCACATACCAGCCACGTTTCAAATGCCCAGTGGCCTCCCGTGGCAGGGGGCTCCCATCCTAGACAGACCAGGTCTGGCCTCAATTCCTGAAACCCCCAAGTGCCCCTTCCCAGAGGTCTTCATTGACAAAATATTCACAGAATGATTGTAGGCCCATACGCTATGTAAAACCTCATTGCGGTTTGTGTGTTTAAAAGGAAAATATTTAATAGGGAGTTAAAACCAACACTGAGCATGGGGAGGCCGGACTGGAAAGGCCTGATCCTGAACCGGGGCCTGGGGCGGCTGAGATGATGACTTAATTAACACCCGCCTGGCACTTTTGATCTTCAAGGAGAGCTGCCCACTCAGCTGAGGCTGCTCCTGGATTAATTGCCCTGAACCAAGAAATCCTTGCCCAGAGATAAAGGGAAATACGGTGTTTCGTCATGACAAATTGTTCTGAGATCTGCTTTGGCAGTGGGCAGAGACCTGGGCCTGGACGCCCAGCTGGCCACCCAGGCGGAGGCAGCTGTGCCCGAGCCTGGGGTGCCAGGGCCTGCAGGCACGTGTGTGCGGCGATTGCCTCCCTGGGCAGGAGGCTGGGTGGTGGGAGACAGCCGTGCACAGCAAGGTTGCCGGCCCCTACTCCTCAGATGTGAGAACAGATTCAAGGCAGGGCAGGGGCAAAGTGCTCCAGCAAAGCCAAGGTCACGGGGCAGAAGGCAGCTAGCACCTCTCGGGACGGGGGAATTGAGGCCCTCACTGCCAGGGGGCCGCGCCATCCTTCGTGTCCCTCTGAAACCTGCAGGGCCAGCTGGCCTGAGAGAGCGCCCACCCCCAGCACTGGGAGAGCTGGCCCAGGAGTGGCTGTCTGGGGCTGCGCTCTGGGGCTGTGGGCAGTGCCCAACTCCCTGGCATCTGTAAGAGGGGTGGTGGGGCGGCTCTCCACCCGTAGGGGCCACTCAGAAACCCTCAGAAACCGAGGCGTCCAGTGGACGTTAGTCATGACTCCCACTGCAAAAAAAAAAAAAAAAAAACAGATAAAAGGATGATAGCAGCAATGGAGTGCCAGCTGGTGCCAGGCCCCAGGCCAGCGCTGCACGAGCGGTGAGGTGGGCTGTAGGGTGAAGGGTCCTGGGCTGGCCTCAGGTCCTTAACAAAGGCGTCCCGCTCTCCAGGAGCGGCCGGGCCCTTCCCGCCCCTCCGCGGGTGGCGGGAGGGAGGGGGGGTCATGGGCGGTGCCCAGAAGAACCAGCGAGGGGCAGACGCGCAGCCACCCGGATGCACCGGGAGTCCCTCTCTGCACCTATTTGTAGCACCTGACTCACCTTAATTATGGGTCCGCGACACGTCGGGGCGCGCCGCCGGGGACGCTGCAGATGGCCCGGAAGCACCAGCTCCGGGGGCGACCGGACATCCCGGCCTGCCAGGTGCGCCTTCACCTCCCACCAGCACTTACCCTCTCTGGAGCTCCCCCCCAGGGCCCCCTTCTTCCGCCTCGGAGCCGTTGGCTGCCAAGGGGCGCCCACAGCCTGCCAGGGCCGCGTGTCCTGGGCCTGGGCTCCCAGCTGTGTGTGTGGGGGGGCGGGGGGGTTAGGGTGGGAGCATCGGGAACCGGGAACTGGTCGGGGTCGAGCCGGACTCTCGGCCTGGGCGGGGATGCCCCGCGGAGCCCCGCCCTTGCGCTCTGCGAGGCCGCCCACGCCTCCTCCGACTCGAGTGTATATTTAGCCTCTTTATCAAGTGTTTGCAGTGAACCGTGTGAACCGCCTAATAGCGGCTGGAAGTGAAACTCGATTCCTGGGCAGAAAGGAGCACGTGACCGCACCTGAGCAGCCAGGATCGCAGGACAGGCGGGCTGGGCAGGTGCCGGAGCGCCCACGTGCCTGGCTTCGGGACCCAGGGTCCCCTCTCCCGCCGCCGAGCCTCCATCTGAAACCGCCTCCCTACTCAGCCCCTTCCCGAGAGATGAGGATGCCAGGCTCTGAAAGGGGAAGGGGCCTCGGAGAGAGGCGCCAGGGTCGGGGAGTCCCCGCACGCGTGGATTCCCGTCCTGGTTGTTGATTCTTGCTCAAGTCGATTCAAGGTCTAGGAAACAGCGGCTAGCGATCTACTTTTGCCGGCTTTTTCGGAGGGGGGAGGGTGGGGGAGGGCTGTCCTTGGTGGCAGGGCAGACCTTGATGGACCAGTGTGAGTCTGCCCTGAGTCTCCCCCAAAAGCGGCTGTCACCGGCTGCACAAGTTTGTGCCACCCTGGGCAGCCGCTGTTGTCGTGGTCGCTATGACAACGAGCCGAGGTTTTATTTTTAATAGCCGCCAGAGATTAGAAGGATGCCTCCGTTGGCGCGCCCCCTCCCCCCCCCCCAATCTCGCCTGCTCTCTAACTTTGGCCTGGGCTCCCGTAGAAGATGCCCCCATTCCATGTTCCCAGATCTTTTCTCTTCTGCCCCAAACCCACATTTCTGTCCCAAACTCAAACTGGGAGCCCCTGAATTTCCAGGCTGGGATGGGGCACCGAGCGAATCACTTGCTCAAAGCTGGTGGGACCGCCCCCGCCCCCAGGACCTAGGGAACCTCTGTACAGAGGTTGGAGCCAGAAGGGCCCCCACCCCAGCCCCTGCAATACAAGGTGACCTTTCCTCATCCGCACACCCGCCATCAAACCAAGTCCTTCAGCCCTGAAGACGTGTGGGTCCTCAGGTCCCCTCTGCCTGTGAGGAACTGGACGCTCAAGCCGGTGTGATGCGGTCAGCTCTCAGGAAATCTCTGGGCTCCGCCAGGGGAACAGCCTGAGTCCAAGCAGTGTGCTCTTCGCCTTCTGGAAACCATTCAGCGGACTCCCTCCAGTGCAGTGGGAGGTCTACTTAGGTGGACAAGGACAGTACCAAGGCTTCCCGAGCTCTGCCTCACCCTCCTTTCTAAGCCCCGAGTGCGTGCTTTGGGGGGGAGGCTGCAGGTGAGGCTAGCAGCGGAGAGGGGCAGGTGCGCTGGGGGACTGAGTGCTGGGAGACCCTGCCCGCTGGGAATCCCAGGGGGGGCCCACCCCTCCTCCCCGGAATCTGGGGGAAGCTGAGGGACCCCCCCCCCGCCCCCCACCGAGGGCCCACTGGACTCGGCCTTTGAAATGCTGGAGCCCAAGAAGCCAAGGATGAAAGAGGGCCTGGAGCGTTGTGTCTTTACTGCCTTTGGCTGGAGGGCAGCCTGGGCGGGGGCAGGGGCCCAACCCGGAGGATGGGGGTGTGGGGTGGAGGGCTCGGGCCAGCGAGGTTCTCTTTCCGCAGCCCACCCAGCCACTCGCAGTCCCTAGCCTTTAATGGCCTCCCGTCTAGCTGCGGGGTCACTTGGCTCGTTACCCCTCTAGCCCTGATACCGGGGGCTTCTCCGCCCTTCTAGAGACCCGTCGCCAGGGTGCGGTCCCACCTGCTTAGGCAGGCGGGAGGGACCCAGCTCGGCGCACCGCCCTTCGGTGGCGGGGGCGCCGTCCAGCCCCGCTCAGGCCTCGGCCTTCCTCGCGTCGCTCCCCCGCATCGCTCTGTGCGGCGCCGCGGCCGGAGGTGGCGCTCTGTGCGCCCAGCGGATCCCGGCGCGGGAGGCTGAGACTCCCGGGCTCCTCTCGAGCGGCTCTTTTCTTTTCCTCCCTTCCAGCCCTCGAGTTTCTGGCTCAGACCGCCGCCAGGCCTTCCACGAGGGCGCGGGGACTTGGGGGTGCGGGAGCCCAGGGCGGGGACGAGGCCCGCGGCAGCCCCCTCCTCCGACCGGGGCGCCTTCCTCTCCCGGAATGTGGGTGGAGGTTCCTCGTTCAGACGCCCCAGGCATCGGATTCCGGGCGGGGGCGCGTGGCAGCCGCCAGGTGAGTGTCCCAGACGCGCCCCTAAACCCGCCCCACCTCTCACCAGAGCCTCACTCCCCCTCCTTTTATGGCGGGGGAGCCGGGGGCCCGGGATCCAAACCGTGCAGAGGCCGGAGCACCAGGGCGGGGGGCGGGAGGCGGGGGCCGGCTCGCTTTTGCCCTTTTTGGCGTAGCAGCTCTGGGCGCTGCCCTCTGCCGCCGCTGGGGCCCGAGAGAGGCGAGCCGGCGACGGCGGCGCTTCTGCGGCCGCCTCCTCCCCTCCCCGTCCGGTGCTGCAGGGCTGCAGCTGGCACTGGGGGGTGGGCAAGCTCGAGGGAGGGGCGCCCGGGGAGCCACGGGCAGCGCGCGGAGCCCCGGCGGCTGTGCTCGGGGCCGGGCCCGGGGCCTTGATGGGTTTTACTGCCTGCGCGAGCGCGTGTGTGTGCTCACTGCGGCCGCGGCGGGGCCCTGCCCGGCCCGTTCGGCCCCCGCGCGCTTCCGAGGTGCGGGTCCGGGGCCCGGAATCCGGGGGAGGCGAGGGGGAGGGGGCGGGGGAGGGGCGCGCCGCGGCGCTATAACCCCCTCCCCGCCGCCGGCCGGCTCCACACGCGCGCCCCGCGGAGCCCGCACAACTCCGGCGAGCCGGGCCTGCCCGCGCCGCCTCCTCCTCCTCCTTCTCTGTCGGCGGCGGCGGCGGCGGCGCCGGCTCGGCCCCGGCTCGGCCCTCAGGCCCGCGCGGCGAGGCCCCGGGCGGGCGGCGGCTGCCAGGCGGAGCGGCCGCGGGCGCTGCCCGGCTCGGGCCGGCGGAGGGCGGAGGGCGGAGCGCTGCGCCGGAGCCGAGGGCGCGCCGCGGAGGGGCGCACGCAGGCCGCCGGGCCGCGCCGTGCTGGGCCGCGCCGTGCCCGGCCGGGCGGCGGCGGCGGCGGCGAGAGGAGGCCGGAGGCGAGCGCGGGGCCGCTGGTGGGCGCGCAGGGCCGCCCGCAGCCCGCAGGGAGAGCGCGAGCCCGCGCCGGGCCTGGCCGGGCGTCCAGACAGGTGATGGGTGGTGCGGCGGCAGCGGCTCCAGCCTCGCTCCGGGGTCCCTTTCGGGGCTGACGCCCGCAAATATGCAGAATTACCGGCCTGGTCGCTCCTAGAGCCAGCGCCGGGGAGCGAGCGCGGCGGCGGCCAGCACCGGGAACGCACCAAGGAAGAGGCCCAGCCCCCGCCCTCCGCCCCTTCCGTCCCCACCCCCTACCCGGCGGCCCAGGAGGCTCCCGGCGCGGCGGGCGCGGCGAGCGCGCACTCCCTGCTCCTCCTCCTCTCTGGCGCTGCCTGCCTCTCTCCGCACTCGCTGCTCGCGCCGGGCGCGCTCCGTCGGCTCCCTGCTCTCCGCGCCACCCTCCTTCGGGCCGCGTTCCCTGAGGGATGGTACTGAATTTCGCCGCCACAGGAGCCCGGCTGGAGCGCCCGCCCCGCGGCCTCGCCTCCCCGCCGAGCCACCGGTGCCTCGGGACGCGATGAGGACCTGGGCTTGTCTGCTGCTCCTCGGCTGCGGGTACCTCGCCAATGCCCTGGCCGAGGTGGGTGCCACCCCCGCGCCCTGTCCTTTCTCCGACTCCCCCTGCGCACGCCCCCTGAGGTCGCCCGAGAGCCCGGGCTCCGGGGCTCTGCAGGGCGCGTTTTGATTTCTGCTAGGGTGGTCGGTTTTAAAATTTTCCCAACTGGGTTCTATTTTCTGCCATGCCTAAGTGTGTCTGGTGAGTTTCCAGCGTGTTGCGTCGCTCCGCCGCGGAGGGACGGAGTGGCGGCTGGGTGGACGAGTGGGGAGAAACTTCGGGGGCCGCGGGCTCCTCTCCGAGGAGGGAGACCTAGGGCGCGGCGGACAATGCAGCATTGGGGTGCGGGAGCGCGGAAGGGGGTGTGTGTGTGTGTGTGTGTGTTTGTGTGTATGTGTGTGAGCCCGCGGAGCCGGGGAAGAGGGAAGAGCCCCCGACAAACTGGTAGGGGTGGTCGCAGCGGGAGCCCCCGGAAGGCAGGGTGAGCAGCGCGGAGCCGCAGACCCCGGGTCCCGGTCCCCACGCCCGGAGCGGCGGCTGGGCCGGCGCAGTCCCGCCCGCCCGGGGCCTGCTTACAGGTGGCTGAGCGAGGCGAGCCGGGGCCGGGCCGGGAGCCCTCGCCCTCCCACCGCCCGCGTCCCCACCCCCACCCCCACCCCCAATCCCAATCTCGAATTCCGAATCCTCGTGAGCTGTGCTGTGATAAATGACTTTCTACACGCCCGTCGTCGGGACTTAGTGCTTGAGACCCCCCACGACCCCCTACTCCCTTTAAAAATCTGGAAAGAGTAGGGGAGGCCGAGAGGTTGGGGGTGGTCTGGGTTGGGACCCGGCGCTGCCAGACATAGATATTTAACCCTCACGTTCCCTGGCAGCCCCTCCCAGTCGCGGCTGGATTTGGGGCGTCTTCGTCGGCGCTAGGGCCGCAGCTGGGCCGGAGCCCGGGGTGGGGCGAGTGTGAGTGTGCGCGCGCGTGTTTGCAGACCCTCTCCCCCGCAGGTTCGGTCGGGATTCCGGGTGTGAAATTTAAACCTCGGGGTAGATTAAAGTGTTAGGGCCGCCGTGACTTTCGTCGCCGGTCCGTGACGCATTTCAACTTGATCTTTCTCGATGTTGATTTCACTATTAGACCAGCAACTCCCCTGGCCCCTCGCTGCCCCTAGACCTCCTGTAATGGACACCCCCGGGCAGAGGGGCCCGGTGGGTTGTTTGTTTGTTTGTTTGTTTTTAAATTTAAAGGCGGAGAGCGGTTTCTTTTTGTAAAGGGCAGACAGGGATGGGGACGGAGAATTGGATTGGGGGTCTCATCCAGCCCCACCCTGGGCCTTAGGCTCCAGGGCCCAGGCTGGGGGTCCAGCGGCCTTCCTGCAAGGCGCCCGCGCGGGCCGTGTGGGGGACCAGGCGCTCTGGACAGCCACGGGCGCTGACCGTGTTGCTATGCTTGCAGGAAGCCGAGATCCCCCGCGAGGTCATTGAGAGGCTGGCGCACAGTCAGATCCACAGCATCCGGGACCTCCAGCGACTCCTGGAGATAGACTCCGTAGGTAAATCGCGCCCCTTCCCTCGGCGCGCGGGGAGGGCGCGGGCGGGTGGGCAGGCTGTATGTGCGCCCCGTGCCGCCTCCCGCGTCCGGGCCGGGCCGGGCGCCGCGCAGGAGCGCACCGAAAGGTCAGAATCCAATCCCGGGCCATAAAAGCCGAGGCGGATGAGTCAGGAGTTTCTCTTCCAATCACCACTTTCTCTCCCGGCGGCGGCCGGGGCTGCTCACTCGCCCAGGGATTGTTTTTTTGCTTTAAGGAAAATGCCGAATGTGTCTCAGAAAGTTAAGCCGCATAGAGGGCGCCGGCGTCCCGGCCAGGTGTGCGGTCCGGGGCCTGCCCTCCGGCCGGGAGGAGCCAGCCCAGGCCTTGGGCGCTGAGCCCTGACCTGGGCGCAAGCTGTTGCGCGGTGCCGCCCCCCACCGCCCCACCGAGGGCCCCTTTGTCATCCGTGCGCATTTTCTCCGCTCCTGCTGCCGGGCTGGGCCTTTGTGGTTGTGAGTCCTGTGTTTTTCTGTTTTCATGAGCCAATAAAAAAGGCGCGCCTCGGACAGTCTGCTGTTTGGGGACTATTTTGGGGCTCCCCCCTCAGGCTCTGGAGCTGAGCCGCTTTAGGAAAGTGTCAGGCAGACTTCTGAAGCTCTTGAGTGTCCGCTGCAGAGTTGGACTGGCCCCAGGTGGGCAGAGGTGCTGACAACCCATATTGGCCTGGGTGGGAGCCGGGGGTGCGGGGTGGCTGTGCTTGCCTGTGGACCAGAGGAAGTCTTCCAGAAGACCAGGGTTCTGGCCCGCATTTCTGTGGCAGGGATTCCACTGTGAGTTAGCTAGGGCAATACTCATGTAAGAAAACTTCCTGTTGGCTGGACAAAAAGGAGCCCCAGGTGAGCTTGTCAAATGGAGCGACCAAAGTTAGCAGGGGTTGGTTGGGAGAATTTTAAGTGGAATGAAGATTTTTCTCTCACTGCAAACTACTCTAAAAAGCGGGGCGGTGGAGGAATTAAGTAAAATCACATGGTCTAGTCATTTGGAAATTTGTACCTAATTATGGTGGTGGAAAGGCCTGAACTATTTTCATTTCATGCCAAAACCATTTTCTAGCAAGGGCATGGTTTCTGTAGTTTCTTGACCCAGGAAATCCTTTGGCTGATCCTTATCAGGAAGAGGGTAGAATTTCACTTGGAGATCAGAGTGGGGCGGGGGGGTGGGGTGGGGGGTTTGATCTGGCTCCTTGATGTGTAACGCTGGGGAGAAGGCTTTGGCTTTGGTTAGGCGAGGAGAACATTTGCCTGCGTGCTGCTGCTCCCTGATGGACTTGGGAAACGGGGAGACTGGCTCCCAAGAGGTTTTTCCCTGGGGAAGGCTGGGCCTCCCGCAGGACCTGCTTTGGGCTGCGCTGGGGAAATGGGCCATTCACTTTCTGCTGGGACCTTTCTTATTCTGTTTTCTGCAGCCCCGCCTCCCGCCTCCCCCACCCCCACCCCCCCACCCCCCACCCATTAATGCTTTTAGCGTTGCAGCTCCGGGGTCATGCTGATAGCATTCCTGACCTGGGGACTTCTGGGTCCACGGCCTCCTTGGAGGGTCCAAGCAGAAGCAGCAAGGGTGCACCAGCCGGTTCTCCGGGCTGGTTTCAAATTGCCCCCTTATGAAAGCCTGGGAGCCTGGCCCCCTCCTGCCCCAGGGAGTGGGCAGAGTGGTTGCCGCCCTCCCTCCCCCACCTGTTGGGGCAGCTGGGGTCTGAGAGGGAGCGCCTAATGCCTGGTGAGCTTTGGGCTGAGAACACGGGAGGGGCCCCAGGACCTCCTTTGTTCAGCAGCCTTGTCCCTCCCGGACCCTTTGTGACGCACACCCCAGGGCGGGCTCCTTCATCAGAGCTCTGGGTGGTCCCCCTCTCACAGCTCTGACCTGAGCTGGTTGCTTCTGTAGCTTGTTTTGCAGGAGTGCGCTGGGGGTGTGGGTGTCCTTTCCCCAGCTTCTGTTTCTGCCCCAAGTGAAGAGTAGCAATGGACCCCGCTGCTAGGAAAGGTTGTGAACTGCTGTGAGGTTACTTCTCCAGGCCCAGGACTCCCCAGCAGGGTCAGCCAGAGGTGGGATCAGTGAGGAGGCGGGTGGGTGCAGAGAGGACCGGTTGGCCTAGGTGCCCGTCCCTCCTCCTACAGCTCGGAGTGGAGCTCTCCGCGACTGACGCCTGGGAGCGGGAACAGACGCTCGGGTTCGCAGCGGCTCCTCCCTGGGGCGGGGCCTCGTGACTGGCAGGTGGGCGGGGCCTCCAGGGGCGGGCGTTCCCGTCTCCCAGGTGAGGCTGCGCCCAGGCCCGCAGGCGCTGGATTCCTTGCCCGCGCCTGAGAGACCGGACAGTTGGTTTTTCACGTGTGACCTTTGAGTGCAGGGGTCAGCATGTGGTCTTTTAATGACCAGTAGCATGGAGTTTGCGGCCTGTGTGTCGGGTGTGCGGAGAGCAGACCATTCAGCCGCGCGGGAGCTTTGTTCTCTGAAGCCTGGCCGGGTGCCCGTGGCCATTGAGTAAGGATAGTAAATGTCATCCCATTAGGCCGTTAATGCTCCTCCAGGACTGACGGCTGGAAGACGGCTTCCTGTCTTTCGGACATCTGTGCAGAAGAGGCAGAAGGGAAAACCAGTTGATGAACCGCCCTGAGAGCCATTTTTGGCTGTGATTCACGTGTGGCCTTCTCTTGGGGGGGGGGGGGGGGGTGGTCCCTGCCAGTCGCATCTCCACCCACATAAATCAGAGGGCTATCTCCCCATCAGCGAGGTCCAGGCTGGGTTTCTGGACCACCCGTCTCCATAGGGTAGTGGATGAGCTTGTCTGACTGGGAGCTCTTTCTACTCTTGTTGGGG
Organism: Ovis aries; assembly: GCF_016772045.2. NCBI lineage: Eukaryota > Metazoa > Chordata > Mammalia > Artiodactyla > Bovidae > Ovis > Ovis aries. The sequence goes on from NC_056077.1 coordinate 42,377,641, forward strand.
AGTGAGTCCTGAGTTCAGGTTTCAGAACAGTTGATGGACCAGGAGGCTTTGTCTTTGCTTCTTCAGAGGCAAGAGGCCTGGGTGTGGTGCAGGCAGGCAGGGGCCTCCTGCTGGCCATCGGCCTTGCTTGTTCTTCTGAGCCTTGGCCTCAGTTTCCTCTGAGCTGGAAAGCTGGCAGCCCCTCCTGTGTGCACGGCACCATGATATCGCGGAAGGCCGCTGTTGCCTGGCTGGAGTGCTGGGTGGAGTGCGGCCTGGGTTGCTGCCGTCCGGTTGTCTCCTAGAAGCTCAGGACGGACCGGCTGCTCCCGGGCTTGGCGACGGCGAGATGGCCACCACCAGGACGTGACTCATCATGTCGCTTTTTTCCTGAAAAAATGCTTCTTGTAACATTTGGTGGATGGGATTCTTACTGCATGAGCAGTTCTGTTCTGATCTTATTTTGGGTCTCAGAAAAAATTAGCGGCAGTGGAACATTGAGTCATTGTGAGGGGAGAGCTGGGCTCTCCTGGACGGCAGCGTGCACGGCCGTGCGTCTTGTGTCCCCGCTGTGTTTTCTGTGTTTGCGCTTCGCTTCTAGTGTGTGCAGGTTCCGACTGCGGGCATGTGGACAGTCTCCAAGGCCTCTGTGCACTGCGCATCGGGGAGAGGGGTCCTCTGGTCTGGGCTCGTGGCCGGGATACCACTGGAGCTTCTTGGGGAGGGGAGGTGGCGAGAATGGGCTCCTTGGGCAGCTGTGGGCTTTGAGGCGTGCTTTCTCAGAGCCCGATGCCTCTGGTTGCCTCTGGTTAACTGTGGGGGAAGCAGTGATGGAGGGGAGAGGCAGGGAGATGCCCCACCGGGTCTGAGGGCCGGGGTGGGGCAGCCGCGTGTGGCCCACTCCACCCTGGTGCAGGTGCTGTCCTTGGGCAGGGTGAGGCCAGACAGCAGGTGTGTGTGTCCCTTCCGAGCCCTGTCTGGGGGCCCTGGGGGCAGAGCGGGTGGTGGTCTGTGTACTGAGGGGGCTGTAGCCAGCCTGGGGCGCTAGGCCCAGTGGTGACCTTGGCTCTGGGGCCGCTCAAAGCACTTTCCTTCCTGAGAGCCGTGTCCCCCACCGGGCACTGGACTCCTGATGCGCTGCGCCCGGCTCTGATGGCCTCTCCGTCATGGCGGGCTGATGTTCAGGGACGAGTGGGGTCTGACCGAGGCCCAGTCTGGCCTTGCTCCTGATGCCCCTGCAAGGCCAGGATGCTCAGCCAGGATTGGGTCAGTGAGGGCAGCAGAGGAGGCGGCAGAAGCAGAGGTGGTGGAAAAGTTGCGGCTGCAGCCTGTGCGGGTCCGCGGTCCAGTCTGCCGTCCAGCCCTCTGTCCAAGGTGCGCTGTCCAGCAAGCAGCAGCAGGCCTGTCGGCTCGGCCTTGCGGGTGGGGCGGGCTGGCTTCAGGCACCTCCCCTGGGTCAGCCCTAACCCGGCTTCCCTGAGGAGGTGCCCCGGGCGGGCTGGCTGCAGGCGCTTCCCGGGTGTTCTGCAGCTTTGAGTAGGGTGCAGGGCAGGCGCCCGTGTCAGGAGCCCCATGCTGGCCGCGTGGGGCGGCTGAGACATCTTCGGCAGCTGGGAGTCTCATCCTGCACACGTCTGGAGGCCCCCCCTTGTGGGTGCAGAGGGGCCCCCTCTGTAACGAGGAGGGCAGTGGGGTGTGCTGCTGTGCAGGCCCCAGGGGCCCAGGTGTGGGCGGATGATCGGCATCTCTTTTTCCTGTAGGAGCTGAGGAGCCTTTGGAAACCAGTCTGAGAGCCCACGGGGGCCACGGCGCTAGGCATGGCCCGGAGAGGCGGCTGGTGCCCATCCGGAGGAAGAGGAGCATCGGTGAGTCCCTGTGCCGGGGGGCTGTGGAGGGGCTCTGGGGATGCGGGCTCCGTCCCTTCTCTGCTGTGCAGGCCCCGCGTCCCCCTCCCCGCCCTGGCCCGCCCACTCCCCGCTGCAGGCCTGGCCTGGGCCAAGAGTTTCCAGAAGCGGGGAGCCGCCGTAAATTCCTGAAGTGCCCGGTCTTGTTGGGGCCTGTGCTGGAGGCAGCCTCGCTGGAGGATGGGTCGTGTTTAACTTGCAGTTCATAACATCGAGCGCGGAGTGCTCCCCGCTGCCCTGCGAGGTGCTGGGTGCAGCCATTGCTGGGCCTGGGGGCCTTTTCCAGGGTCCCCCCCCCCCCGCAGGCCCGGCCTCTGGGCCCCACTCTGAGCATCCAGGGTCTGCCTGGCCCCTTCAGGGGTGAATGGCTGATGGAGGTCTCCTGGGGCCTTGGGCTCATCCTTGAGAGGAGGCCTTGCCCCAGGGGTGCCGTTGGGGGGTTTGAACACCCGGTCCCGTGCCCCCTGGGGGTCCTGACAGCTGCCCGTCCTCCTTGTGACCTTGGGTATATGACTCCCTCTGTCTGAGCTGTCTTTCCAAGAATATGGATTTTATAGCTTCTGCCTTTGGGCGTGGTATGTGGGTAGACGATTCCTGGTTGAGGCCAGCGGGCCCTCCCAGGTGACGTGTGCTGGCTCGAGTCTTCGGGGCTGATGGGGGCCTCTCCTGCTCCAAACCGGCGGCCTGCCCTTGAGTGGAACTGGGGCTGGACTGAAGGCCTGTGGCCCTGCCTAGCTGGACCCCCCAGACCCTTCCTACTGGTGGGCACTGGGTTGGGCGCTGTGAGCGGGGCCCCTTCCCGCACTGGGGTAGCTGGGTCACCAGTACCCTGCCCTCTTGATTTGGGGGCCACTGGAAATGTGCTTGTGGGAGGCGGGGCCCTTGGGAGGTGAGGCAGGTGAGAGATGGCTCCCCGCCCCCGGCCCTGAGTGAAGATGGTGTCTCAGCTCCAAGCTGGCCTCGGGCTGTGTGAGCCCCTTTTCAGCCCCCATGCTCCAAGGGGGCTCTCTGCAGCCCCCTCCCCTCTGGGGCCTCCCCTCCCAGCTCTCCAGTTACCGCTCATCTTTGGGCCAGCCAGTGGCACCGTGCTGGGGGCCGGGGTCTTTCTGCCTCTGCTGGACCAGGGGCTGTGTGACACGTCCCGTGGGCTTAAGCTGTGGGCCGTGGGTCGCTCCTGCCTGGACCCCTGGGTGCTGCTGCACGTTCACCCGCCTCTCACCTCTGCAGAGGAGGCCATCCCGGCGGTCTGCAAGACCAGGACTGTCATTTACGAGATACCTCGGAGCCAGGTGGACCCCACGTCCGCTAACTTCCTGATCTGGCCGCCGTGCGTGGAGGTGAAGCGCTGCACCGGCTGCTGTAACACCAGCAGCGTCAAGTGCCAGCCGTCACGCGTCCACCACCGGAACGTCAAGGTGAGCCCGCGCGCCCCTGGCCCGCGGCGGCCAGCCGTGGCTGGTGAGCCGGAGGATGCGTCCATTTCTCTGACAGGCACACTGAGGCCCGGGGGCGGGGCTGGGGCTTGGGTCCTGGTAGGTGGTTTAGGGGTGGCGTCTAGTCCCCTCTCCAAGGGCCTCTCGTGGATCTTAGGACAAGTGGTGGTTTGCTTGCCGACGGGTTTCGCGTGGTGTCCAGCCATTTAGCTGAGGGCTGCCTGGTGTCCCCTCCAGGCTCTGGAAGGGTCTCTTGGGCACTTTAGCAGGGGCTGTGGTGTGTGGCAAGGGGGCTGGGCGTCCCCTGAGAGCCTCTTCCCACCGAGACCGGAAGGGAGCCCTGGGCTGGGGCTGGGTGGGGAGGCTGACTCCCACCACAGCTCAGAACTTGGCTCAGAACTCAGGCTGCAGGGCCAGGCACATGCCCGTCATGCTAGACCTCTGGCCCCTGTGAAACCTGGGAGGGTGCCCCTCTCCACTGGATGTGCTGTTGATGGGGCACCAGCCTTGGGGTGGCCTTTTGGGGGCCAGGTCACCCCCTGTTTCAGGAAGGTGTGCTCTGCGTGGCGAGCCCCAGGCCCAGCGCTTGGGTCAGACGTCTCTGCCTCCTGTATTGGGCTCCTGGGAGCCAGTGCGCGGCAGTGCTCACTGCGAGGCCTTCTGCCAGGCAGGAGGCTGGCTGGCCTGACCGCTAAGGGCATCGTGGGGTCTTGCAGCGGATCAGGTTCCAAGGACACATATGGGGCTGGTCCTCTGAATCTGGGGGACATTTTGCTCCCTCAGGTCCCTGGGCAGCTAAGCTAGGGGCTGGCTTCTGGCCCCATGTCTGCAAACCTTTCTTAGCCTGGGCTCGCTCCCCTCTGGCTGCACCTGCCTCTTTGGGGGAGTGGGTCTGGGGCGTGGGGACTGCCTGCCCCCATGCAAGGTCTGGCTGCAGGTGGGTCGTGGTCCCTGTGGCCCCGGGGCGTGGACTTGGCACCGCCCCGTGGAGCAGCTCCCTCCCCACTCAGCTGGGCCTCCAGGTTTCCTGGAACGCGGACTTCTGCTCCGGGGGCGCAGTAGAGCTCCTCTCCACTGGGAATTATTTCCGCTCGCCTGCCAGTCTGAGTCCAGGCTTCTGGCCCCAGAGTGCGGTGTGGAGTTGAGGGCCCTGCAGCCGGCGCGCGAGAAGCACTTTAGACTCTAACTGGGCCTTGACGTGACCTCGGGGACTTGGTCCTCTGCGTGCTTTGGGGATTGAGTAAGCAGATTCCACGGCTGGCTGCCTGTGGTCTCAGGTGGACACTCCCCTGGGGCCAAGGTGCCCTGGAGTGCCTGCCTGCAGCACTGGCTCCTGCCTTAGGCCTCAGACTCCGGGTGGGGGGCATCCGCCCCGGGCACCCCGTGGGCCCCGCTGCACCCTCCTCGGTCAGGAGGAAGCAGGCCTGATGCCCGCCGCGGGCTCAGCGGGGGCCCTGGCCCTCAGCCCAGCCTCCTGGGCTTCCGCTGGGTCTGGGGACCCCTCCTTGTGGTGTGTTGAGAGGTCTTAGGAGCCCCAGGAATCCACAGAACTGAGGCCTTTGTCTCTTGGGCCTGGGGGTGGGGTGCCCTAGATTAAATGGTCCTGCTTACGGACGTTGGAGCCTGTCTGTCGGGCCAGCAGCAGGGGCCTGGAGGTACGGGGGGGTGGAAACGGAGCGGGCTCTCTGCCTGTGCCTCCACCCTTTGGGGTCCCCCATGGCCCCCACTCTTGCCCCCTGGTGTGAGGGCCAGGTCATGTCTGGTCCTGGGCTGGGAAGTGACTCCCTGCCTCCCCTGGTCCATCCTAAGGGTGGGCGGTGGTCCACAGCTCCTCAGGGGTCTCGGTGGGTGAGGGCGGGTGCTCCATCTGCCGGGTCACAGGCCTGCCCAGCGGGCGGGAGAGCCTGGTTCCGTCTGCCCAGAGCGGGGTGGGGGGAGGGTCAGCCCGCCGCGGGGGGCCTAGCCACCCAGCTCCGCATGCATCCGGTACCCCGCGCGCCTTCGCCCACCCCCTCTCCCGGGGAGGGCCCCTCCCGCCCTCCCATCAGGAGGTCGGCAAGGAGACATCCGGCGCCAGACCCTGGGGTCCTGGCGGGAGGAGATGGAGGTCAGTGGGAACAGGAGGCCCATTGTGGCGTGCCCGCCCCCCGGCCTGGCCAGGGGCCACCCCTGTTCCATTTGGGGTTGAGGCCGAGCGGAGAGCGGCCCTCGAGGCCCAGACTGAACGCAGGGTTGGTGCTGGGGGTCATGGGGCGACGCACAGCCCGAGGCCCCTCATTGGGAAGAGAGGGCGGGGAGGCTGGAATAGTCTCCCAGGTGACTGAACCAGGTGGGCACCCTCAGCTGCAGGGGGCTCTGGGCCCGGGGTCAGGACGTGCCCCGGTTGGTGGCCTGCCCACCAGGGCCCTGAGGCCTCCGGGCCTGCCCTGGGGGTGGCTTGTGGACCCCGGAGCCCCTCCAGACCCGCCGTATCGCCACGTGGGCAGGAGTCCTGGCTGCCTCCCCTGCGCAGCAAGGTCAGCGCCTGGCGTCTGCCCCCTGGTGCGGGCTGACGCGCGGACCCCGCCCCTAGACCCGAGCCTCCGTGGCCGGGACAGGTGGAGCTGGCGTGGGTGGCGGTGGGCCAGGCAGGAGAGGCTCCCCGCCAGGTGGGCCTCCGGCCTCTCAGGTGTGGGGCGTTTGGGGCGGCCCTGCTTTCGCGGCCGCCGTTGGCTCAGCGCTGCAGCCGTGTTGGGCAGTTAGCTGCAGTCTGACGTCGCTAGACCTCCGGCCTCTGGGAGGTGGGCCCGGTGTGTCTACCTGGGGCAGTCCAGGGTGGGCCTCTGCACCCCTCGTGGACGGGGGCCTGTGCTTTGGGTGGGGCTCCCCAGGGGGCCGCATCGGCCATTGCCGTTCCGGGAGCCAGGTCGGGCCGAGAGGGTGAGGTACTGGCTCTGGCAGCGTGTCTGGGTGCTGGGCTCCTGAGTCCCTGCCCCGTGTGGCGAGGCGCCCGCTGCTTGCCCGACTTGAGCCCTAGTCGGTCAGGGAGGCCAGACCCCATCGGCCACAGGCCCCGAAGCTGGGGTTCTCTTCTCCGGCCGCTGTGGCCTCTAAACCGAGCCTGGAGAAGGCCTCCTGCCGCCCGCCTGGGAGCCAGGTCGGTCTGTCCGTCGTGACTCCAGGAGCTGGACTCAGTTCTGAGTGGACTTTGGGCTGCAGGGCCCTGGCGACCCCGCCCAGCGGACTCAGGACGTGGCCTGGCTGAGGGGCGTGCTCAGGGGCTCTGCTGGTCGCAAGTCCGGGACCCCTGCCGGTGAACCAGGCCCTGTCTGTGCGGCCTCAGTTTCTCCGTCTGTGAAACGGGCCATGGTTGTGCCCTCTCGAGGCTGCTGTGAGAGCTGTGGGCCTGGCCCGTGGGGTTCAGGAGACGCTGTTCATTCCGGATGACCCGTGTCGGGGGGCCCTCCTGGGAGTGTCCTGCTTCATGGGGGCTGGTGGGCGCAGGAACCCAAGGCCTGGCTCAGAAGGTTGACGGCGTCGTGGGGGTGTGCTCGGGTGGGCCTGGCCTGGGGCCCTGCAGGCGGGGCAGCTCTGGCGGGGAGTCCGAGTGTCTGGTTTTTCAGGAGCAGCCGAGACAAACGGTGGGGAGAGCACGGCGTGTGGGCTCCGAGAGGCTGTAGCGTAGGTCTGGAGGTGGGGCGCCGAGGACGGCAGCATCTTCACCGTGGCCTTGGCTAGAGTGGAGGACGCTTTTGAGAATTTAATATTCACAGTGCGTTCTTGGGGGAAAAATGTAGCCATTTCCTGGCCAGATGGAGGTGGTGGACCAGCCCAGAATGCTTGCATACCCAGAAGCAGGTGCAGCCATGAATCCCTGTTTGTTTTTCTGTGATAAGAAAAACAAGATTTTTCTCTAAAGGCTCGAGTGGCCGCTGTTGCGCACCCTTCACTGAGGGGCCCGTTGGGGCAGCGCTGCTGAGCCTAGCGCTAGTCCCCGGGCAGTCTGTCTGATGGCTGGTGAGGCCCCCCGCCTCGGGTCCTGGGTCCTCGTCCTGCCCTGCAGAGGATACCAGGGGAGGCACCCACTGGCCAGAGGCATGCCATACGGAGGGCCAAGCCCTCGGGTAGCCTGTGTCCCCCAGCAGAGGCAGGGTGGCGGGAAGCATGTGGGCACTCAGAGCGGGGTCCGGGGTGGGGTGAGGCGCTGGCCTGTGTGCAGGCCTCTCTGCATGGGGTCCTTGGATAGGCTCTGCGCAGAGGTGCCAACTTCAGTGGCCTCTGGACAGTGACCTGAGTTCCAGGTGCTTCTATTGTGAGCGTGCGTGTGACCTGTGTTCCCACTTTACAGGTGGGAAGGTGGAGGCTGGCTGCCCACATGGCCCGCATGCCCAGCTCTCGGACTCTCCCCGGGGAAGGGGGCAGGGACAGCCGAGCCCCAGGCCGCCCTGGGTGGAGGCGTCCTGCAGCAGCTCCCACCCGAGGCCTCCTGTCTCCCTGGTCTTGAGATCTCGACTTGGGAAACCCCTGGGCCTGGCCGCAAACCTGGCCCAGCTCCTGATCCGTCTGAGCCACAGCCTCGTCACGCGGCTAGTGGGCCTCTGGGTCTCTTCTGCTTGGTTAATTCATGCGGCTGGGTGGCCGTTCCAGGTCTGGACTGGCCTCCAGGCGGCTCGCCTATGGGGTGGGCAGCCTGGCCACCACAGTGCAGGCCAACCCCCTGCCCGGAGTCCCCTGGCTTCTGGCCTCGAAGCTCCTTGTAAAGGATGGTCCCAGGCTGGAGGCTTCTGGTTGCCGCCTGGGGTCCTGTTTGCCCCGGTCAGCTGTGGCCCATGAGCCGGGCTTCCCCGGGGCCTCTGAGTGCTGGAGGTGGGTCTTGGCCAAGCCCTGCTCCCCCCACACCCATGTCCCCGGGCGAAGAGCAAGGGATGGAGAGTGTCCCTGGGGGCCGTTCTGGGAGCCCTGGTGAAGCTGCAGGGCTGGGCCTGGCCGAATGCCAGGCGGCTACGGGGTCCTTGTCCGGAGCCCCAGGTGGGCCCACACCTCCTGCCCCTCCTCGCGGCTCGGGTCTGGGCCGGAGGGCGGATGGTCCCGGGCTGCTGACGGTCAGGCGCACCTTTGCCGACCTCTGTGGCTGTTCCATGTGTCCCTGAAGCGTGGAAGCAAACCCCTTCCCTCACCCAGAGCCTCCCCCTCGCGGGCATCCTCAGGGGCCTCTTCTGGCGGGCACGAGCCTCTGGGCTCAAGTTAAAATGGGGCCAAACCCCAGACGCTGCCCCGGATCTCACCGCTTCCTCACCGGGGCTCCCGCTTTTCCCACGGAGGGGGTCAGGGGCCGGGGGCGTCCCCGCCCCCAGGCCCGTGTGCCGCTCGTCCACGGCGCGCCGCTGTCTCGGCAGGTGGCCAAGGTGGAGTACTTCAGGAAGAAGGCGAAGTTGAAAGAGGTGCAGGTGCGGCTGGAGGAGCACCTGGAGTGTGCGTGCACCAGCGCCAGCCCGAGCCCCGAGCGCCGCGAGGAGGAGGCGGGTGAGTCCCGGCAGGGCCGCGGCCAGCGGCCTCGGGGGGCGGCAGGGGCGGGGGCTGCAGCTGAGGCCTGTTGGCCGTCGACTGCGGGGCCTGTGCGGCCCGGGACCTGCCGGCGGTGGGGGGGGGGCGGTGTGCTGCCCCCTGAGGGGATCGCGGGGGCAGGGCCACGTGCCTGGAGGGAGGGGTCAGGTCGCTGCGGGGTCCCGTCTCCCGCCCTGGCCCAAGCAGTGAGCTGGAGATTTGCGGCCTGTCCCTGGCGGGTGGCAGGTGCTGGCCACAGCGTTGGCGCTCGGGGTCCTGGCCTTCTTGGCCAGACTCTGCCCGGAGCAGCCCGGCGTTGTGGCCGCCGCGCTGGGCCGGCTCACGGGACCAGGAAGTGTCTCCCTGCCAGCGCCATCGAGCTGTTTTCACAGAAAGACAAACACCCCAGGTATTTATTGCTTCAGTGTCCACCCCACACCCTCCCTTGGGCCCACTCACCCTTCCTGCCCTTCTGTCAACAGGAAGGCGTAGGGAGTCAGGTAAAAAACGGAAAAGAAAAAGGTTAAAACCCACCTAACATGGCCAACCAGGTAGGAGCCACCTGCCCGCCGCGCCGCCATCCTGGGGTGGGAGGCGTAGCGCCCGATCGCTCCGCGAATCACCCGCAGGCGAGGACGTGCCCTGATTGGCCTTGATCCGTCCGCGAGCTTCCGCTGTCTGTCCGGCCGGGCTGCGGGTCTCCACCCTCCTGTCCTCTGGCCCCTCTCCTGCCGCTCGGGACGCCTGGCCCCCAGCCCCCTCCTGCTCAGGGGCCCCCGCTCTGGCTTTGGTCCTCGTTGATCGGGAGGCGGAGATCATAGGAGCGGGGTGATCTGGGCTCCCTGAGCAGCAGTGGAGTAGCTCCCACGTTGAATTGCTGGGATCACACGGACAGCTTACCCACTCCTTTGACAGATGGAAAAACTGAGGCTCGCCGGGGTCACAGATGAGACTGGTTGGAGGCTGGATAGCTCCTGCCTGAAATGCTTTGTGAACACGTAGGGCTGTTGGTGGCTGTATTGGAAGTTGTGTTTGGCTGCGAACAAGACACTAGAAATAAGGGCGAGGTGAGGTAGAGACCAGAGCAGGTTTGGCAGTCTCAGAGGACCATCAGACACCCACCTCAGGGCTGGCGAGGCCGTTCTCAGCCTCGTGGTCTGAGGTGGCTGCCACAGCTCCAGAAGTCGTGCCACACTCCAGGCTGGAAGAAGGATGATAGTGGGGAGAACAGTGGAGGGCCCAGTGACTTCTGCTTTATCTCACTGGCCACCCTCCACTCTACGGGGGGCCTGGGAAAAGTGGTCTTTTCGAAGGGCTTCCCAGGGCAGGTGGGTGTGGGCAACTGCAGCCGTCATGAAGGGAGGCAGTGTGGAGTCTCCCGGGCCTTGCTGTTGGACTGTCTGCCTCTGGAGAGCCTGGTCCTTGCTCCTGGGCGTGTGGGAGCCCATGGCATCCAAGACAGATAGCTGTGGGAGGAACTCTTAGCGACAGGCGCCTGGGAACCCAGGCCCAGCTGAGAGATGTAGCTGCAGAACCTGACCAGGCCAGGAGCGTCTGAGGCCTGTGGGCCAGGTCTGCTCGGGAGGCTCCTCTGGGAGGAAAGGCCCATGTACACGGACCCTGAAGCAGCCCCCAGCTGCTCAGCCTTGGCTGTGGGTCCTGAGGGTGTGCAGGGGCTGGCCTGTGCCTGCCTGTGCTTCCGGTCTGCAGCCTCTGGGCTAAGCCTCCATGGGCCGGCTGGTGACAGAGGCCCCGCCTGCCTGCTGGCATTCGGGCTCTGGGCACGTGGCACAAATGCTGGGATGAGCAACAGGCAGGCAGTGGAGGGCAGGGAAGAGCTGCTGCACTCTCAGGTCCCTGTACCCTGCCTGGTCACAGAGACCCCTGTGTCTCACTGGTGACATCCAGAGGCAGGATTGCCTCCTGGCCCAGAGTGGCTGCCAGAGCACCAGAAGTCACACCAAGCTGTAAGCCAGAAGAAAGAGAAAGGTGAGGAGAAAAGCAGAAGAACCCTTCTGGGCCTCAGTTTTCCCCATCTGTACAATGGGAGAATGGGGCTTGCTCTGAAGCTGTGTTCTATGAGATCCCAAGAGCCGAGTGCCAGTTCTGGTCAGGATGTTACAGAAAGGGTAATGGGGCGTGTTTGATTTGAAAGATTTAACAAAGGCTTTAAATCCCGCAAGCTACCACACAGCGTGCGTGCGTGCGTGCCACGGTGGCGCTCGTGAGCTCGTGGCCTCTCAGTGTCCGTCTCTCTCCTGCCTGCAGATGTGAGGTGAAGGTCAGCCAGCAGCCCTCTCCCGGGACACGGATGTACTTGGCGTGTTACATTCCTGAACCTACTATGTACGGTGCTCACTGCCAGCGTGGTCTTTGTTCTCCCCGTGAAAACTGTCTCCCTGCACGCTGCGGAGAACAAAGAGACAGTATACGTGGCTCATGTGACATCAAAGCAAGTATTGTAGCGCTCGGTGAGACAATAAGACGCTTCCTTGTCAAAAAAAAAAAAAAGAGAGCAACCAAAACCACGAAACTCGACAAACAAAACGCACACAAGCATCTGAGCAGTTGCCGGACGGAGGGGCGCCCCGACGGGCGGAGGGGCCGGCGTCGTGGCGGCCCGGCCTCTGTCCAGGTGGCCACAGGTGCTTCTGCCGAGGGTGCAGAGCCTGCTTTCTGGAGGCTGCGCTCGGAGGCCGCGGGCTCTGCAGGCGCACGCGGGAGCCAAGACTGTCTGGGAAACCGCATCTCCTTGCCGTAGTGTCTGAGTCTTATCCAGAAACCTCCCTGAGAGCCTTAAGTGGATTTTTTTTTTACATCATAAAGTGATTATTAAGCTTTCCTTTTTACTCTTGGCCTAGCTTTTTTTTTTTTTTTAATTATCTCTTTGGAAGACATTTACACCGATAACACCAGGCTGCAGTTAACAGTCAGGACCGTGGGACGGTACCTTTCCTGGCAAGATGCAAGTGAGTGAGATGTATTACAATAAACATGGTATACCCACCTGTGCATCATTTCCTGAATGTTTCTGGCTTTACGTGTTCCTTCCTTGCCCGGTCTCACCCGCCTTTTAATTTAAGCCATTTCGACAGAACTGCGTGAAGCAATCACATGCCGTTCCCCAGCCTCCTGCCTGCCGCGGACGGGCCTGAGGACCCGGCTTTCCTGAGCGGCGGCCCGGGGTTGCTCCCTGCTGCTGCCAGTGTTTGGACAGAAACTAAACTCTTATTTTTGGTAAGATGTTATGCTTTACGTGTATTCCACAGAGATTCTGTGTGCTGTTGTTTTTGTTTTTTTTTGTAAAGGTGAAGTTTGTATTTTTGTCTAATATTACCAAGTTTTATATACCTGAGAGCCTGCCATGCTTTTTTTTGTTTTGAACCAAAAGAGAAAAAACAAACCCACCAAAATGCATTCACGGTGAAAAGCATTTGTGGCTGCGGCCCGTCAGCGTCACGTGGCCTATGGCCTGGGTGCTGGAGCTCCAGGTGGTGCCCGGGAGGGCTCGGTGTCCTGGGCCTGCCTCCGGGATTCTGGAACCTAGAGGACCAGGCGCCCTAACCTCACAGAGGCGCAGCGGCGCGCCCCACCAGACGCCAAGCGGACGAGGAAGATTTGCTCCCTCGGAGTGCATGGACCCGTGTCTGCTGTGCCTGCGAACTGGGTCAGCCCTGTGTTGCCCGTGGCCTGCCGCCCCTGTCCTCCTCATCTCGGAGCTCGAGTGACCGTTGGGACCCTTCTGTTGCCCTGGGGCTGTCTCTGGTGACAGGAAGCGTCCCGGGACTCACCTGTCCGTGGGCAGTCTTCCACGTTAAGGAGCATCTTCACGCGCGGCTGTAGGACGCCTTTGAGCGAGCGTGTGGGGCCGTGGTCGTGGGCTGTGGCCCCACCCCATGGGGACCGCCCCCGTGCAGTCCCAGGACGGGTGTCCCGAGGGGTGCGCGATCCTGTGCTATGGACACGTGTCTGATGTGATATGTACAAACGTGATCTGTGTATTTGCGTCTGGTGAGATGCCCAGAGCCCTGCTCACTTACTCTTCCTTTGGGCAAATGCGTCTGATGGTCTGTCCATTAAAGCAACCGCGCAGAAAGGCTTGGTGTGCTCTTGGGGGAGAGGAACGCCCGGGAAGGGGAGGGGCCCCAAGCGGCTGCGGGGAGGATGTTGGTGGGGAGGGTCTTGGCCCGCTCTCCGTTCCCAGGTAAAGGCAGAAGACCCTGAACGCTGGCCCCTCCCAGTGCCCGTCCAGCCCCAGGGCTCCCGGGAGCCCGCGCCATCGACCCCCGAAGGGTCCAGGTGGCGCGCTCAGCTGGCTCAGCTCCCTTGTCCCCCATCTGTTGTAAATTTCCCTGGAAGCTCTAGACAGAAATGGGGAGAACAGGCCCCCCTAAGGAAGATGTGCCCATACAGTGGGGTGCTGGGCCTCCAAAACGGTGCCTGTGAAGGGCTGGGGAGCAGAACGCTTGTTGTAGGGGGCATCCAGGGGTCAAATGGTGAAGCAGGGAGTTGGGCTCCATCCCGGGGGCCTTGGAAGTGCCCATCAGAGCTGTCTGCCCGGTTGTGCACCTGTGAACACACACAACTCCTGCAGGGCCCTTCCCGTGGCCTAGGGGGAGGTGGGCAGGAAGCCAGGGACCCCACTGTGGTGCTGAGTTTGTGAGCGGGAGGATGCTGTGGGCACAGAGCTGCCCACAGCAGCCCCGGCGAAAGCGTGAGTGCAGGGCAGTGCTCAGCCCTGGGAGCACCTGCCGGCCTCCCCACCCCAGCCCTCTCTGAGAGTGCGGTCTGAAACCTGGGCTGGGCTTTGGGCCCTGCCTGGCTGGGAAGTACCCGCTACCTCTGCGCTTTCTGCTTTCCCCCCACCCTGGCCTCGTGAGCCCCCACCCTGGCCTCGTGACCCCCCACCCTGGCCTTGTGACCCCTCATGCTGGCCTCGCCAGGTCTGTCCATTCCATGGGGTATCAGTTGTAGCTGAGTCTTGGGGCTCAGGCTGGGTGGGTGGCCCAGGTGAAGGAGCCAGCATTTTTGGAGCCCAGTGGACAGCTGTCCCCCTGTGGACCCCTGGCCTGAATAGGCGAGCTAGTGCCCTGCGCTGCCCAGGCTGGGGAGGGCTGTTTCCCCAGCGGCCCATCTGCAGACCCCGGCTCATGTGCTGGCGGCCGCTGAGTGTGGAGTGTGGGAACGTGGCTCTGCCCGGCTCTTCCCTGCCACGGCCACCTGGCCCTGTGACCTTGGGCGACCTTGCACGTGACCTTGGCAGGTGGTTTCCCTGCTCTTGATTGGACAGCTGTGCTGGTCTCCTTGGTGAATGGAAGGGCTTGGCCCAGAGCAGACGCTCCAGAAGGACTCATGGGGCTCCCGACCCTGAGCGGGAGCAAGAGGAGCTAGTCTCAGATGGGGGAGCGTCTGCTGGGGCTGTGGGCTGATGGACCCCGGGACCGCTGGTGACAGCCCGCCAGGCCCGCTTCCCCAGTGGGGCTGGGCTGAGCACGAGAGCAGGGCCTCCCTGGAGCTTCCGCCCATCGGGGCCGCCTGCCTGCTCACGGCTCCTTTCTGGGTATCTTCTCACCAGCCTGGGACCCTGGGAGGCAGGGCCAGGGTCTGTCTTTTCTGGGCCCCCAAGGGAGACCTGGTGTTCAAGTGAGCTGTTTGCTCAGAGCGTGTTCCGTGTCCCTGGGGCTGCTCTGAGGGAGGAACCCGGGGTCACCCCTAGGCTGGAGGCCAGGACCCAGCCTGGCCTCGGGGGCCTGCAGCATGGGCAGGGCCTAGCTGTCACCCTACAGCGCCCCCGACACCCCTCCACCATCGGCTGGAAGCCATTCCCGCCTGCTGCGGGGCCCTGTGATGCAAAGCTGGTGGCTTCCGCAGAAGAGCAAAGCAACTGTCAAGACCAGGCCCTTCAGCTGCCAAAAATGTGGAGTGTTCGCCGTCTGCCCCCGGAACGTCAGCCAGACCCTGGCCCTGTGCCCCCGGCCGAGGCCCCTGCCTGGCACTCTGCGGGTGAAGCACCCCACACACCCCCTCCGGCCCCACGGCCTGTGCTGGCACCTGCCTCTGCAGGGCTGGCCACCTCAGGCTCCACCAGGCGCTGTGCTGTCCCGAAGGCCAAGTGTGGTTCTAGTGTGCAGGGTGGACAGACAGACAGAGACTTCTCCAGGTGGGGACACAGAGCAGGCCCCAGGCAGGCAGTCCAGCCCCAGCACCCACAGCCCTTGCGTGGCCCCTGGGCCTCAGGCTGTCCGTCTGGGGACGAGGAACCGGAGTTGCTAGCAGGCCCCTGAGCCCCGGCCTGCCCTCTCTGCACCTCTAGACTCTGGGCAGCCACTCTCTCTGCCCTTTGCCCTCTGCCCTCGCAGGTGGGCTCACAGCCCGGCCCTCGCTCTTCCTGCTGCCCCTCGGGGGTGCTGGCCTCACGGACTTGGTGGACATCACCCTGGGCAGCGCGGGTGTCTGGTGCCTCCCTGGGTGCTTTGCGGGCTGGGCCTCCCTTGGGGCTGTCTGGTGCTAGGAGCTGGAGTCCCTGCCTTCCCGTCTGGTGGCCCCGGCGTCCTTCCTGCAGGCCCTCAGGGAGAGGGAGCAGACAGAGCCCCCTGCCCTCCGGGCCCCTGGCTGCTCCGCAGAGGCTGTGTTTCCGGAGGGAGAGGGGCAGCTGTGGGCTTGTCAGGACCTGCGCTCCCCTGGGTCGCTGGCGCCTGCTGGGGGGCCCGCTGCCACATCAAGACGGAGGCTCAGCTCAGCCCACGGCCGTTGTGGACCCCCCACCCCGGAGCCCCGTCCCTCGTCTGCCCCAGCCCCCAGCACAGTGGAGACCAGGAGCCCAGGTCCCCCACCACCCAGACTTCCTCTGGGGTGGGTGGTGGAAGAGCCAAACCCTGGGTTCTAAATGCAGAGGATGGTGGTTGTCACCGCTGGTCCCTAGAGAGGAGCTCCTTCGTTCGTTCTTGGCCCCGCAGATGCCCGCCGGGGCCGCCCCGAGGCATCAGACAGGAGCTCAGGGGCCTCAGGAGGCCTCCCTGTTGCTGGGCTGTTGTCGGTGAAACTGTTTCCTTAATTTAATTTCTGGACTGTTCTTTGCTGGTGCGTATTGATCCCTGCAGCTGGCTTCTATGTATTGTCCTACAGTCTTGTGGCCTTGTTTTTAGCTCTAACGTGTGTGCGTGTCTGGGTTTCCTGGCATTTTCCATGTACAAGCTTGTGTCACCTTCCAATAGGAGTAGCTGGCTACTTTCTTCTTGATCTATTTCTTTTTTCTTCTTTAATCGCCGGGGTGAGAACCTCTGGGATAGTGGGGAGAAGCTGGCAGAGCAGACATCATTGTCTTGCTCCTGATGGGGAAACTTTTACATTTTTCTGCCTTAAATATGGTGCCAGGTGTGAGTTCCTTCCAGGGTAAGGGAGTTCCCTCCTGTTTCTAGTTTGCTGAGTGTTTACCGTAAAACGCTGTTCGATTTTTTCTGGGTGATGCTTTTCCACAGTAATTGAGAAGATCATGTGCATTTTTTTATCCTGTGAGCATAATGCATGTATATTGTGTGTGTATATACACACACACACACACACACTTACACACACACACACATTTACACACATGTACACACACATTTACGCACACACATTCACACACACAATTTATACACATACACATATACACACATTTACACACACGTACACACACAGTCACACACATACACACACATTTACACATGCACACACATGTATACACACATTTACACGCATATACACACGCACACACACATTTACACACACATACATATACACCTACATTTACACACAGTTACACACACATATACACACATTTACACACGCATACACACATTTACACACATATATACACACATGTATGCACACACGCATATTTACACACATTCACACACATTTACACACATATACACACATTTACACAATATACATATATACACACATTTACACACATGTACACACATACATATACACACGCATTTACACACACATACACACATTTACACACATACATACATATACACACAGTCACACACATACATATATACACACCATTTACACACATATACACACATACACATTTACACACACACGTTTACACACATTCATATATACACACATTTACATATGCACATTTACACACAGACACACATACATATACACACGCATTTACACACACACACACACGCACACACACACACACCAGCGCTGACTGGTTCTTGCTGCTGAGCTGCACCCGCATCCCTGGGATAGCCCTGCCTTGCCACGCGGTCCAGTCACTGTTTTTATGTGCTGCTGGATTTGTTTTGCTAATATTTTGTCGAAGTTTTTACATCTGTACATGAAGGCAGTGGTCTGTGTTTTCTTGTGGTGTCCTTGGTTTTGGTATCAACACCTAAAACTAATGATTCCGTGAGAGTGAGTTCCTTCCTCATGCTTTGGGAAGAGTTTGTAAAGCATCGGTGTGCATTCTTTCGAGAACTGTTCGCTAGAATTCACTGTGGACTGACTCCATCTGGTCCTGGGGTTGCCCTACTTGCGGAAGACCCCCGGGGCTCAGCCCTGCTCCCTCCCAGGCCGCGGGCCTCAGGGGGCCACTCTCCCAGCTCAGGCCCCCGGGGATGGACGGCTCTGTTTGCCCAGCATGGTGGGGGGGGGTTGCAAGCAGCCCTGGGCTCGGGCTCTGGCCTGGGTGGCGTCCATCCCTCAGCCGGCATGCCTTCCTCTCCCCCTCCTCACTGCTGACCTGCGGTGACCCCGAACAAAGGAACTCCCTGACGCCGACGTCCACGGGCTGCATGTGGGGACTGGTCGGGGCCTCCTCGGAAGTCACACGTCTCCGCTCCTTAGAGGGGTGTGGGCCGTGTGCTGAGCCCCCAGGGCGAGTCCCCCCCAGAGAGGAGCAGCAGCCTGTCTGGGCACACGCAGCAGTGCCTCGGTCTCCTCTCGTGGCTTCGGGGCCCCCGGGACCCTCCATCTCGGAGCCCCGACCTCCCCCAACAGCACGTGGCCTCTGGGGGCCCAGCACTGACGGGGGGAGGAGGGGGCCGTGGGGGGACAGACCCGCTTCCTGAGGCACTGGGCTCCTGTCCAAATTCATAACAGCCTGAGAAACACCCTCTGGAAAAAAGCAGCCCAATCATCGTCTCATGTGTTTAAAAAATTCTGGCATTTTCCTCAAAATCTGTCCTAGTTATGCTTGAGATCTCCTGACCCCAGAATACTTTTATTTATGACAGAAAATTCATCTCCATGGCAACGCCTTAGGAAGCTGCAGTCTCGAGATGATAACTTCCCAGGCAATGCAGACAGTAAATGGATTTCTCAGAGAAAAGCGGACAGCGACTCCATCTGCAGTGGCCGCTGGGCAGTCTGGGGGGACTTGGGGGAGGTGCTGGGCAGGCCTGGCAGGGGCCAACAGGGAAGCCTTGCACGGAGCGGCCAGCTCTCACCCTCCCTGCTGAGCAAACAGAGTCCAGGGCTTTCCGAGGCTGCATCTGGCCGGCAGGGCCGCCCCTATGCTGGGCACTTGACTCTCCCAGCCCCATGCGGGCCGCCACCTGTGCCCCGTGTTCCTCCCCTGAGCAGTGGGCACAGGACGGGAGGAGGCGGGCCGGCCCTCGGGAGACCCTAGACACTCTCCCCGCAGCCCTGCTCTGCACCTGGGCTCCCGGGTCAGTTCGCATTCCACAGCAAGGGAGACAGCACGGGCCTCGGCCACAGTTAATCCATCGATTGGTCCACGAGTCCTCACCTGCCCATCCATTGATCCTCAACAGCGTGCACCCACATATGCACCCATCCACCCACCCGTTTATTCTTCTGAACACCCCCCACCCACCCACCCACCCATCCACCCACCCACCCACCCATCCCTCCCCCCACCCCCCCCACCAACCCACCCACCCACCCCCCACCCCACCCACCCCCCCCACCCCCCCCACACCCCCCCCACCCCCCCCACCCACCCACCCATCCACCCACCCACCCACCCACCCATCCATCCACCCACCCACCCAAAAGATGTTTCTTCAGCATCTACCAGGGCCTGTCACTGGGCTGGGCACCAGGGATGTTTGCCTTTGTGGAGCTGATCATTAGGAGAAGAGTCAGGCATTGCTCACACACACACTCACACACACACTCACAACTGTGGACTGAAGTGGGGGCCTGCAGGGAAAATGAAGCCGTGGGTGTGTTGCAGGATCCTGATGCTGGGAGAGATGCTTTATATTTTAATCCTCACAGCTGCCCCAGGATCAGGGCCCCCAGCAAGCCCTGTTTTACAGGAGAGTTCCGTCTGGAACGTGCCTCACATCCGGTGATTGGCAGAGGCGAGGTCTGAACCTGGGCTGGACTGGAGCCCTCAGGATGTTCTCTGTTCGCGGCTTGGGGGGCTGCATGTGGTGAGCGGGGGTCATGGG
Source organism: Ovis aries (assembly GCF_016772045.2). Lineage (NCBI taxonomy): Eukaryota > Metazoa > Chordata > Mammalia > Artiodactyla > Bovidae > Ovis > Ovis aries. Next base: position 42,396,907 of record NC_056077.1, read on the forward strand.
GGGCGGCGGGAGGGGCTGCTGGGCAAAAGGACCCGTGGTGGCCCCTCAGCCTGCACAGACTTGGTGGGGTGCGGTGGGGGGTGGGTGGGGAGGGGCTGGGCTGCCCATCAGGCCCAGCCCCTACCCCGGACCACCTGTTATCAAACTCTGCTAATGAGCTGCCTTCTAGGAGGGGAGATGGAGAGATTAGGGGAGGGGAGCCTTCGGTTTCCAAACATCAGGACAGAAGGTAGACAAAGCCGGTCTTCAGAGACGCCGCTGTCTGGAGCCCGGCGCTCCGAGCTGTTTGAAGCAATTAATTAGCAGGATCAGGGCCTGGCTTCCTGCCCGCAGTGCCAGCCCCACCTGGGCCTTCCTGCTTCCCCTGGAGGCCGGGCCCCCGTGGGCGCTGCCTCCAGGGTGTGAGGCGCTTGGCCTGGACACAGTGTGGCTCCGGCAGGCGCTTGGGACCCCGTGGCCAAGGACTGGAGGATGGGGCGGCTGCAGAGGAAATGCTTTCACCTCGGGCTCTGCCTGGTGTTGGCCGGCCCGAGGCTTGCTCCTGGGCCTGTCCTGGGCCCATCCTCCTGGTCCTCAGCTGGGCCTGTGGGCTCCGTCCTGCTGAAGCCGTGACCTCCGTGCAGGAGCTGGGAGCCTGGCCACCCCGGGCCCCATCCCTGCGCAGTGCCCAGGACGGGCCTGCAGCCAGGGGTCTGAGCAAGGCGCAGGGTGGGGCGCGCACGGGCCTGGGGCTTTGCTGGATGCGGGCGGACGTGTGAGGAATGAGGACCCGGAGGGTCAGGCGCCCACAGGCCCCGGACCCCGACCGCTCCCCCCGCCTCGGGGCCAGTCCTGGTGGCCCTGGCTCTGGCTCTGGCCCTCCGGCGGCCCCCGAGGCCCTTGGTCTTAGGCTGTTTTCTCCGCACTACTTGTTGCTTGAGGCTTTTCTCCCAGTGTCCAGTGCAGCCGGCACATGCTGTGCGTGGTGGGAACGGACGTGAGGGTCCCAGCTGGGCCCTCCATGATTCACTAAAGGAGCCCTTCCTAAGAGCCACGGCTTGAAGAGCGAGGCTCGCCAGCCTCCAGAGGTCATTCAAAAGGGGTGTGGAAGAGCAACAGAATTCCGGGAGGAGATTCGGGTCCCCAGGCAGTGTGGTGCCTCCCCCGGCTCTGCTTTCCACCCTCTGGCTGACGGTGCCCCCAGACTGTCACTTCCTAGGTCTAGAGGGAGGGAACCTCGACGGGTTACCTGCCCCACTCCTCTCTGTGTCCAGGGCTAAGCATGTGTGGTCCCTTGGCCTCTGGACAGTGAGACCCCCGGAAAGGCTTTCGGAGCCGTCCGCACACCCCTGATGGCCTCGCCGAGGAAGACGTACTAGTGGTGAATAAGCCCAGAAAGATACCGACGGGACCAAATCCCTGCCTCACCTTGTAAAAACTCCTGCACACCCTGGTCCTCCCCACAGCCCACGGCTTCTGTCCAGCTGGGAGGATGGGCGTGACTCTGAGGGCCAGCCGAGGCTGCTTGTCCTGGGGCCACCTAGACTGTGACCCCGAGGAACTGAAGGAAGCCACTGGGCACGCTTGAACCTACGTCTCAGAACCTGGTGCAGAGCCCTCAGACCATCCTCTGATTGGCAGACTCAGTTGCAGATGAGGAAAGTGGGGAGCGGGGCAGGGCGAAGCCCTGGAGCAGGTCTATACCTCAGGCCCAGGACCGTTGTCCACCCAGACGCGCCCACCTGTGCCCGCTCTCTGCTCAGGATGGGCCACCCGGGGCCTGGCTCCCCGGTCCTCTGTGTCCGCCTCGGGGCCGTCCGCCTGGCAGCCCTTCCCTGCTGCCCTGACCGCGGTGGGGGAGTCTACGGTCTCTGCCTGTGAAATCTCATTTCTCAAATTCACAGCCCCGCAGGTGAAACAGCCCCATTTTAGGAGGAAAACCCAATTTATTTTTGCACATGTTTGGGAGAATGGATTCCAAAGATATGAATAATTCATCTCTCTACTTACTCCGCTCCTCCGACATTTCGAGGTCAGGAGAAACGGCTGAATTAATTAATTTTGTGTTTTAATAAAAACAACAACAGTGCTTCAGTCTTTCCCTCATCATGCAAGATGTTTGAGCAAAGGGGAGGGTGTGCTTGCTGTGGCAGTGCCCCAGCTGGCAGGGGGCAGGCAGCCACCCCTCCCGAGACCAGCTCCCCAAGGGGCAGAGTGACCCCCTGTGCAGACCAGACCCACGGACACAGATCCCCGAGGCCCCGGCTCTCAGCCTCAGTGAGTCAGCCCGTCCCTTCTCGCAGGAGCCAGGGTGGGGCTTAAAATCCTTCCTGCTGCCCCGGGAGCCCGGGAAACCGCTGCTGTGGGGAGCAGCCGCTGTGCAGGTGGCCTGCTGCGAGCGGCGTGGGGCGTGGTGCGTTAGCAGGACCTTAGGCCCAGGGTTTGTGTTGGGCTGGCAGCTTGAGAAGAAAGACAGACGCTGTGTGGGCCCGCACGGCCCCCCGCCCTCCCGACCCTGCCTGCCACTGGGCCGAGGGGCCGCGGAGGGGCCTGGGGAGCTGGAGCCGCGGTCATCTGGGCCTGGTTCCCTGAATGAGCATGCGGGCTGCTGCCCAGTGATCAGAACATCGGAGTCGGGCTCAGGAGAGTGAGCCCAGGCCAGGCCCTGGGCGCGGCCTGGGGAGAACCCATCTTCTCCCAGATTTTCCTGGCACACCCTGGCGTTGCCCTGGAGGGACCGAGCCCACAGTTTGGAGCCCAGAAACTGTGCTTTACTGAAAAGAGGGTTTCTTTAGAAAAATGAGTTAATTTTTTTCTTATTACAGGAAGAATAATTGTTCACTTTAGCGTAAAGAAAAGAGCCACCTTTCTGTAATAATCTTGGCAATAGAACTTTAGAGAAGGCTGCTGAGGGTTCCTGGGAGCATCCTCTTGGCTCTTTAAAAATGGGCCACGAGCAGGTGTGTCTTTAGAGGCTGGTGAATAAGGCTGTGATATCCAGAGCTACGGCAGCCATCTTGCAACCAGGAGAACCAAGTCTGAGGAGTGAGGCCAAGTGAGGATGGCAGAGCCGAGAGGAGGGACCCCAAGTCCTGTGACGTCACGCAACCTCTGCACACTAACTTGAACTTCCTGTCATATGACGTGATATATTTTAAAGCCATTTCAAGTTGGTTCCTCTGTACTTGCAGGCAAACATCCTAACTGGTTACTTGAGTACTAAAATTTCCCTTCTTAGCATTAAGAGGGGATCAAAAGATTGCTCCTTGTGCAGAGAAAAGGCAGTTTTAGGAGAGGCAGTGACAAATGAGGGGCTGGAGAAGCACGGCCAGACCTGAGGCCAGTCACCAAGGCCAGCTGCAGGACCCCCGCCCCCCACGGAGAGCCTCCTGGAGGACCCCCACTTCCCGGAGAGCACGTGGAGCCCCGGGTGAGCACGGGGCCCTCGGGCCAGCCCTCTGGCCGCCGGGCGCGTTCCCACAGAGCTCTGAGGAGGGACTGAGTAAGCAGAGCTATTTTTATGTGTTCAGTCATCGGAGTCGTGCTCTTAACTCGTAAGAAGTTTATGCTCCTTGGAAACTCGAGCCGCCCAGGAGCCCCTGGGGGCTGCCAGGACAGATTCGCCCCCAGCCCTCTCCTCCTTCCCTCTGGCCTGGGGGGCCATGGGGGCGCCAGCACCTGCTCCGGGCGCTGCCTGCTGGCAGCATCCTGGGCAGTTAGTCGTCTCCTCCGTGCACCCCCGCCGCTCTCAGCCCCAGTGACCCCAGCTGGAGGGGTGGCGGGCGCATCCTCCATGCTGGGCATGACGCTCCGTGAGAGGGGCTCCATGGGGGCCTGCTGGACGAGGCCCCCGACAGCCCTCCTCTGCCACCCGTCCCTTGCCCAGGGCCATCTTGGTGACCCTTGCTTGCCCCCCAGGTCAGACTGGATGGGAGCCTCCCCTCCCGCCTGCAGAGATGGGGACACGGGGCTCTGGCTGGGGAGAGGTGACGGGCACACCCAGCAGAGCCAGGCCTCAGACCCAGGCCACCTCCCTGAATGTGCGCTTTTCTTGCTTGAGGTGAGCTCTGTGACCGAGGCCCTCCAGAGACTTGGGATGGGCGCCTGCGGCCCCTGTGTCCTCCCTCCCTCACTCGTTTGCTGAGGCAAGTGTTGGCTGGGCCCTCACCGTGGGCCGGGCTCTGGGTTGCAGGGTGCCGAGGCAGGTGCTGGCCCAGGGCTTACGGCCCAAGGTGGAGAGAGATGGGTGGTCTATAGAATAGCGCGGGGGCCCGGAGCAGCAGGAGCTGCAGGCCTGTGGGCTGAGAGGCGTGCTGGGCTGAGGAATGTCTTCCTAGGATCCCCATCCACGTGAGACCAGTGACTGCAGCCTTATTTGGAAATAAGGACTTTGTGGACATCATCAGCTAGGTCGGGGCCACCCGGCGTGCGGTGGCCCAGAATCCGACGGCCGATGCCTTTGAAGAAGAGGGAAGCGTGGACGCAGGCCGGAGGGGAGGGCCCCGTGACGATGGCAGGCCGGGGCTGCTCCACGTGACAGGGGGCCTCAAAGGTGCTGCTAGGAGCTGGGAGAGGCCTGGGCCAAGCCCTCGGGGCCTCCAGCAGAAACCAGCCAAGGCAGCGTCCGGACCGTCAGCTCTGGGCCCACGCAGTCCTGACCTGTCACCGCAAGCCCAGCTCTGCCCATGAGAACTTTCCACCATGATGGGCGTCCTCACCCACGTGGGCAGAGCCCAGCAAGGCAGCCACTGGCCGTGTGTGTCCGCTGCCTCCTGAAATGTGGCCTGTGTGGCCGAGGGACCGAGTGTCTACAGTGTCACTTATTGTATTTAAATGTAAGTGGCCATGTGGGACCAGTGCTGCCGTGTTGGCCTCAGGCCTGGGGGGCTTGCTTATGTCCAGGAAGAGTCCTGCCCCATGGGCCAGGCCCGTGGAGGGCCCGCCTGGGCCCTGGACTTGGCTGAGGGGCCATGTGGGCAGGGATGGCTGGGGGACCGTTCTGTGGCTCTTGTACCAGGTGGGGGTCATAATCCCATCTTCTCTCCACCAGTTGGAGCTCCCCGGGGCTGGCCTTCCCAACCTCGTCTGGCTCCAGGGCCTGGAGCATCCGGAGAAGGGCCTCCTTGAGAGCTATGCCCAAGCGCCCGGGCTGGCTCGCGATGTCCAGCTTTTCCTTCTTGGATTTACAAAGCCCCAGGGCTTTAATGAAACCGCTGTCTTTGCTTTGCGAGCTGCCCCTGAGCCAAGCGAGCCTTCACTTCCCAGGGTTAACAGAACTGCTGTAAATATAAACTCTACCAGCAGTCCTGACTGGGCAATAAAACGCTTTATTGGTGGTAGTCATTCTTCGGTGGGGTGGTTCGTCAGCTCAGACTTCCAGCAAGGGTCATGTAAGCGCAAGTCCAGGGTCCTGGGAGCGGGAAGGCCACGCTGGCCTGGAGGGGCCCATGGTACTTTCCACACGTCATGTGACTTCCTTACAGGTGGCACCTTTGGGTCCATCAGGGAACCTGAGGGGCATCCAGGTACGTGCAGGTTACGCTGGCCTTGAGAACAGGGTCTCAGTGAGCTTTAGTCCGCCACCGGACTTGCGGTGGACGCATCGCCATCTGGGGATGGGTCTTGGCTGTGGGACTGAGTACTGAGGTGCAAAGGCCGTCAGTCAAGGTCTGAAGACTCTCGCTGGAATGTAGGGTTGTTGCTTGCCTGGGGACCCAGATACTAGGACATATACCTGCATCTTAGTAATAAAGCAAGTGGGCTCAGAGCGGGGATCGGTGGTGATGATGGGGCGGTGGAAGTGGTTCTGGAGGCTATGGTGGTGGTGGAAGTCTTGGTGGTGACGTTGGAGGTGATGGAGGTGGTGATGTTGGAGGCGATGGAGGTGGTGATGTTGGAGGTGATGGTGGTGATGTTGGAGGCGATGGAGGTGGTGATATTGGAGGTGATGGTGGTGGTGATGTTGGAGGTGATGGTGGTGGTGATGTTGGAGGTGATGGTGGTGATGTTGGAGGTGATGGTGGTGATGTTGGAGGCGATGGAGGTGGTGATGTTGGAGGCGATGGAGGTGGTGATGTTGGAGGTGATGGTGGTGATGTTGGAGGCGATGGAGGTGGTGATGTTGGAGGTGATGGAGGTGGTGATGTTGGAGGTGATGGTGGTGACCTTGGAGGTGATGGAGGTGGTGATGTTGGAGGTGATGGTGGTGGTGATGTTGGAGGTGATGGTGGTGATGTTGGAGGCGATGGAGGTGGTGGCGTTGGAGGTGATGGGCGTGGCGATGGTGGTGCTGGTCGTGATGCTGGAGGCGATGGAGGTGACAATGGTAGTGATGGTGGCGACGATCTTGCAGGTGGTGGAGGTGGTGTTGGTCCAGGAGGAGGGGCAGTGGGCTGATAGCAGCAGTGGTGCTCGGGAGGAGACAGGATAAAGGTTGTGATGATGTTCCAGACTCTTTTTTTTAGTGTCATCAAACCCAGGGGAACCTGCTGGTCTGCTGGGCCTCGCCCCTTTTTACTCTAGCGTCACCTGGGCTCAGCCCTGGCGTGTCTCTGTGGCCAACCCGCCATGAAGGCACTTGCCCACTGGCCTGCGGAGGCGGCAGCCCAGCCCCCAGGATGAGACAAAGCACACCATCTTCCAGACTGGCGTCCGCCTCCCGTCCTGTGCAGGGTTAGGGTTAGGGTTAGGGTTAGGGTTAGGGCCGGGGTGTGTGCGGGGTGGGCTGGGGCGGGGCCCTTGAGTGTGTCCTTGTCCTTTACCGCACTCTCCTGAGGTGTGAGCTGCACACAGGGAATCCAGGACCTGTGTGCACAGCTCTGACTTACACGTGCAGGCCCGGGACTGCCTCACAGATCCATGTACATGCATTTCCCATGCCCCCAACCCCCTGGGACCAATCCCCACCCGAGGGAAACCCTGTTCTGACTCCCATCACCATAGGTCAACACTCCTCTCCCGAATGTCGTGGGCTGGACCCCGGAGCCCTGCTCGTGTGGGGTCCCATCTCCACATGGCCCTGGCAGTGTCCAGCCCTGGGCCCAGTCAGGCGCAGCTCCTTGTGTGACATCTGTTTATCTGTCACCTTGATGCGTGTTTGCGTTTGTCCGGGTCTTGGACCGTCAGAGCCAGCATGAGCATCCTTGCCGCTTTCGTTCACAAGCCTTGTCCCTCTGGCTGCTCTGAGGGCCACTTGGGGTCAGATCGTGCGAGGACCGCAGTCTGTGGCTGGCACACAGCGGCCACTATGCAGGGCTCTGCCCTTCTGATTTCTGTGTGCCCGCGTGCCTCGGCCTCCGAAACTCCCCTCTCAATGGCCCAGAGCGTTCTGCTGTCAGAAAATGTCCAAGCATCCAGAATTCCGGGAGCAGAGCGGGCAAGCTGAGGGATGGGCGTGGAAACACGTGTTCACAGCCAGCAGCGCACAGCTGTTTCCTCTTGCGGCTTCCCAGCCTCAGATGATTTGTTTTATTAGAGGCGGGTCGTGTTTGCTACCGGCCCACAGCCTGGCGGCCCTGGGTAGGCCGGCGCCCAAGCACTGACCGGGCCCCCCAGCCCTCTCCTGCCGTGTGTGTGCGGGGGAGCAGGGGCCGGGCCGGTGGCACAACATGGTCGGTGGGCTCGGGGCTCTGGAAAGAGCAGGCCCTCCTGGTCTTGCCCCTGGGGGCCTGTGGGCAGTCGAGTGCCCCGACGGTGCTTGGTGGAGCCCTGTCTGCTGGCCGCCTCTGCCCAGCCGTGCCACGGGTGGAGCAGCCTGGCATCGGGGATCCTCAGAACAGGCAGGGCACAGACCATGCCACCCTGGAGGCGCTCTTGCCTGCAGGGCCTCAGCAAACCCCAGGAAGACCCCGCCCTCACCTGCCACAGGGCCGCCGCTGCCCTCCGGGTCAGCGTGACGGCGGGGCGGGCTGGGCGTAGCCAGTCTGCTGCCTTACACACGGTCCCTGTGCCCTGTGTCCTTCCCACCTTGAGTCAGACCAGCGGCCGGTCACAGCAGCCCGTGTGTGAGTGTGTGTGTGTGTCTGTGGTATGTGTATGGTGTGTGTGTGTATGTGTGTGGGTGAGTGTGTGTGGTGTGCATGTGGTGTGTGCATCTGTGTGTGTGCATGTGATGTGTGTGTGTCTGTGTGTGTGGCGTGTGTGTGCATGTGAGTGTGTGTGTTGTGTGCGTCTCTGTGTGTGGCGTGTTTGTGTGTGTTAGTGTGTGTGTGGCGTGTGCATCTGTGTGTGTGCGTCTCTCTGTGTGTGTGCATGTGATGTGTGTGTGTCTGTGTGTGTGTCTGTGTGTGTGGCGTGTTTGTGTGTGTTAGTGTGTGTGTGGTGTGTGTGCATCTGTGTGTGTGGTGTGTGTGTGTGCATGTGATGTGTGTGTGTGGTGTGTGCGTCTCTGTGTGTGGCGTGTTTGTGTGTGTTAGTGTGTGTGTGGTGTGTGCATCTGTGTGTGTGGTGTGTGTGTGATATGTGTGTGTGTGCATGTGATGTGTGTGGCGTGTGTGTGTGTGTATCTGGTGTGTGTGTGCATGTGATGTGTGTGTGTGTGGCGTGTGCATCTGTGTGTGTGCGTCTCTCTGTGTGTGTGCATGTGATGTGTGTGTGTGGTGTGTGTGTCTGGTGTGTGTGTGTGTGATGTGTGTGTGGCGTGTGCATCTGTGTGTGTGAGTGTGTGTGAGTGTGTGTGTGAGTGTGTGTGTGTGTGTGTGTTGGGGGCTGCCCATCACAGAGACCAAGCTGAACAGCGCACCCAGCCTGCCAGCGTCTCAGGAGCCCCTCGGGACGCCCCCGAGCCTGGGCCTGGACGGGCGCAGCGCTGGGAGGCTGGTGGTTTCTCAGGAGAGCGTTTCCTGGTCTCCCCACCCCCGGCCAGCCAGCACCCCCAAACTGAAGTTTCCCAGTGCAGGTGGGCGGCAGGGAAGGCTGTCTGGGTTGGGAGGAAGTGAAAGTGTGAGCTGCTCAGTCGTGTCTGACTCTCTGTGCCCCCATGGACTGTAGCCTGCCAGGCTCTTCTGTCCATGGGGTTCTCCAGGCAAGAATACTGGAGTGGGCTTCCATCCCCTCCTCCAGGGGATCTTTCCGACCCAGGGATTGAACCCGAGTCTCCTGCACTGCAGGCAGGTTCTTGAGCCACCAGGGAAGCTGGTGGGCTGGGAGGAGGTCCATCAAATTAGCATGGTTTGCTCTGACCTTGGGGTCAAATTTGGCCCAAGAACCTTATTTGACACAGAAGTTGACTTCATGTATTTGCCTGAAGTATTTGCCTATGTCCATGTCGCGTGTGAGTGGATGGGGCTCAGCACGCTGGGTCTGGTCTGGGTTTGGCCTCTCCCGGGTGGGGGCCTCTGGGGTCGATGCCCTCCCTGGAGCCGGGGTCCTGGGGGCACAGGGGCCGCCTGCCCGCCTGCTGGCACTCAGCCACGAGGGCCTCCTGCCGGCCCACCCCCAGACCCTCCCCAAGCCCCGCTCCAGCTGCCCTGCACCTGCTTTGTGGGAAACCGTGGAAGGGGATTTTCTCAGGATTCTGGGGTGGGGGTTGGGGTGGCGTGGGGAGGAGCCTCCCATGACATATTAAACCCCCCAACTGGAAAGACTCATTGCAGAGACTGCAGGACCCTCCACTCTTACGCCAGGAACTGAGCGTGCGGCGGGGCATCCCAGCTGGGCCTCTGGGGCCCCAGCTCAGAAAGGATTCCCTTTGCTCTCTTGTCTGGGCTCACAGCTCGTGCTGGAGGGCGCCCAGCCCGCGGCCGGATGCTCGCATACTTCTGTGCCCTGGGCCCACGTTGTCCCATGTCCTCCAGGCTCCCTGCAGCGCATCCACCCTGGGGCCCTTCCTGCAGCCTCTGCCCTGCCCGGCCAGCCCGTCACAGAGCCAGGGGTGGGCTGGACTCTCCCATCCTCTCCAGGTGTCTTGGCAAGCCCTCCTCACGCCCTCAGGACAGCGCTCAGTTTGGGCAAGGTCGGCCCCCTGGGTGTGGTTGCTGTGGCGGTCGGGGGTTCACACCCCCAGATGTCTCCTGTGGGCCCATGGTGCAAACTCCAGAGTACGGCCGACGCCAGGGAAGGTGTGTGTGCCCCTGCGCCGACCCGATGGCGTGGTCCCTGCATGGGGCACGTCTGGCTGTCCCCAGGGGCCTCTGGACGCGGTCCTTCGGGGACAGAGTTCCGGCTCAGGACTTGGCCTGAGTTGGGAGAGGAGGCTGCATGCGGGGTCCTCGTGGTCCCCAAGCTCCCGCCTCCAGGAAGCTCCAGGCCTCGCTGCTCTGTGCTGCGCTATGTGCAGGGAGCGGGGGCCTTTCATCCCCACCCCAGGCCCTCAGCTGAGTGCCTGCTTCTGGGGACAAACATTGACCAGCCTGTCGGGAAAGGGTCATTCCTGGCAGGGACCCCCGGGGGCTGTCAGCTGGGAGCTGGTGGGAAGGGTCTCTGGGTTGGGTGGGAAACGCAGGCAGCTGCCGCCGTCCACTGAGTGGCTGTGGGCTCCGGAGCCGGGGGCCTCTCCCCCAGCTTCCCATCCAGCACCCGTGCTGACGCGTAGCTGCAAGCAGCAGCCGCCACTCCGGCTGGTTTATGCCGAGAAGACATTTGACAAAAATCACTTACTAGGGAGGCCCGCAGACTCCTGAACAAGCCCTACGCCCCAGGGTGCTATCAGCCACAGGCCTGAGGCTCCCACAGCCAGGGACCTCGGGAGGGGCCTGGGGCCAGGGTGCCCTGGAGGATGCTTGTGTGGGGCCTCTGGCAGAGCCCGAATCCAGGGCGGGACACTCCCTGCTTGGGGACTGGGAGGCCCCCTCCTCATCTGGGGGACACTGGTCTCCTAGGGGCACTTTCTCTGAACTTGGGGAGGGTGCCTGCAAAGAAACGATTGTCCATTGCCCAAGTTGCTCGGCAACTTTCTGGAAGGAGTGCTGCCAACCTCTGCCAGGATCTGCTGAGGTGAGGGGCGCCGGAATCCATGTGCTGAACCCTGGGCCCCCTGCACCTTGCGGGCCCCTCTCCACGGAGCCTGCCCTCCCTGGGATGAGAGGCTGTGCTTTCAAGGTGAACAGGGAGACGCTCACCCTTGGCACGTGGTGCTGCCCACATCCTGCCTGTGGCTGCTGCCTCCCATCTTAGAGAGTCTCCAGCACCAGCTCTGCTCAGGCACACAGTAGGCGCCGTGTGTGTGCCCCTGAGGGTAGGCGCAGGGCTGGGGCTCACACAGCCCGGCTTGGACCCCAGGCGCACCCCCGCTCTGGCTCGGTGCCCTTCCTAGCATCCCGGGACCTGCTGGCAGGGTGCTTGACTGAGGGCCAGCCTGGTTCTCAGCTTGGAGCTGGCAGGACAAGGACTGTCCTGTCCCCTGCCAGGGTCAGCTCAGGGCCAGGCAGCGGCAGAGGCTGGAGGTGGCCCGAGAGGGAAATGGTTGAAATTTGCAGCCAGGGCAGGAAGTGGACAAATTGTGGAGGAGGAGTTGGAATGCCAGCTGGAATGCCGCCCCCTCGGTGCCCGCCCCTGCCCGGAGATCTGGGCCCAGAGTCAGGAAGTGCCTGGTGTCTTGGCCGGAGGAGCTCAGGCCCCCTTGGGGTGGGCGCCCGCCCGCCCCTCGCCACCTCCGGTTCCCAGCCAGAGGCTGCCCAGCAGGAGGGCTGGGCGCAGACGGGGCCGTGGGGCGGCAGGGACCGCTTCCTCTCCGCTCGGTCAGCCCCACCAGCCTCTGGGGCCCCAGATGCTGGCACGTGCCACGCCCGCACTCACCCTCTGCTGCGCCTGGAGGCTCCTCCCCAGGGGAAGACTGCTCAGCCTTCCGGGCCCAGCTCTGGCCGAGTTCCTGGATCCAGCTGTCCCTGAAGCCCCCCAACCCACGCTGCCGTGCCCCTGCGCTTCCCTCCCGCCGCTCCGCAGCCCAGGCCCCTCCCCGGCGCCGGGGCGGCCCGCACGCTCCTCTGTCCCCTCCACCGGGCTGCGGCTGCCGCATGCCGCGGGCGCTGGGTGGAACATGCAGTTGGCACCCAGTGTTTGCTGAGCTTGGGGTGGGCACTTCCGTTGCAGTTGCCTGAGTGAACGGCCCTGGGATCTGGGAGGGTCTTCTCTTTCCTGGGCCGCAGGAGCCGCGTGGATGCAGCCTGTAGCCGCCGTGGCCCCCTTCTCACCATCAGGCCCCCGTGTCTGCGCAGCCTGGGCCTCCAAAGTCAGCAGGCCTGTGTCTGCTCCACCACCCACAGGCTCTATCCCAGCTCCTGGAGCCTCGGTTTCCTCCTTTGTCACGTGGGCAGAACAGCACCCCACCTGAGGGTGGGGGTCCCAGTGAAGCTCTGAGCCGCAGCTGACATCCAGCAGGCACCCCTCTCAGAAGGAGGAGGGCCCCCCGCCCCCGGCAATTGCGATTTCCAGGCTGGGAGGGCCCCCCTCAGGATTCCTTTGCCCCAGTGGGGGAGGTAATTAGCATTCCTGCTTTGAGAGAGTCGGACAAGCCCAGCCCAGCAGCCTCCCCAGCCGCCCTCGCTCCTGGGGGCACTGCTCAGGGTGTCACGGGCAAGGGGGCGCGTGGGCTGGGGGTTTGGTTTGCCCCCAGAGTTGGATGTAATTCTGTTGTGGAAGCGACTCAGGTCTCCAGGGGCAGGGAAGCGGGCGGCAGGGTGGGATTCGGCGGGGGGGTGGGGGGTGGTCCCTGCCTCTCTCTCAGGAGCCCTGACATCTTGCCTTGAGCTGGCCGGGCCCCTCAGAATCATCAGCGGGGGCTCTTGGTCCGCCCCGTCCACCGACTCCAGCTCTGTGTACCAGGCGCGCCCGCCCCTGCTGTCGGTCCCGCTCTGGCCCCGTGTGCCAGGCACCCCCCAGGGCGGGGCTGATGCCCGTACCCCTTTCTCCCAGGGCGGCCCGGGGGCTCCCAGTAGGCGTCACGAAGGCTTTCTCCCCAGAAGGGTGGGGTGGTGGAGAGGCAGCCATCTCGGAAGGCTTTCCCCCGGAGCCTCTGGGGCTCTGCAGGGAGTCCGGCCGCTCTGAGCCCTCCCTGCCTGGTGCTGGGTCCTCGCCCACAGGGGCCCGAGGGCTCAGGTGGCCTGGGGAGGGGGCCGCACACCCTCCTGCCCCTGCTCCCCAGCCCCGCTCTCGCCTGCCTCCCAGGGGGAGGTGGTGGGTCCCGGACGGGGGGGCGCCCGAGCCCCAGGAGGGCAGACGCACTGGCCACAGCCCTGACCCCCAGGTTCTGAAGACCCTTCCCATGCAGAGCCCCGCCTCAAACAAGGAGGTGGCAGCGTCTCTGAAAGCTGCATTTGTGGCACTGGGTCTGACCGCCTGACCCCTGGGCTCAGGGCCCCATGTGGCCACGTGTGTCCCTCCCCTCGCCTGTCTGGAGGGGCCCCCAGAGCCCTGTGAGGACCCCTGTGAGGACCCCGTGAGGGGCGGGTGGGGGAGCGTGGCCTCTCGGGATCACCAAGGTGCCCGCCTGGGGACACTCCGGCCGGGCCTCCGCCCCGGGCCTAGCAGGCAAGCCTTGCTCAGAGTCTTGACCTGTCTCGCCGCTTCCCGAAATTTGCCACCGGAGATCAGATTCTAGCTAAGGAAACATTTATTTTAGATGTAAGCTGATCGTGGTGCAGCCTAGCCGGCCTGTGGACGGCGCGGCGCTGATATAAATAGAGCGCAGCTGCCGCCACTCGTAACTGGGGCCCCCGACGGCCTGCAAGGGGAGCGGGGCTGGGGACGCCCGCCGTGGGGCAGCCCGCAGCCGGGGGCCCTCTCAGCCGTGCCCCCGCCCCCATCCCCAGTGGGAGGGAGACTCGTGCGGCCCCTCCGGCGTGGGGGCCTGGGACCCCTGTGCGTGCGGCCCCCAGGGCTGGCGCCGCCCTGCGCCCCTTCACCCAGGTCCAAGACCCTGACTGTGCTCCGCCCGCAAGGCTGAAACTGAGACGGAGCTCCTGCGGCCCTGGGCCTCTCCAGTGGGGACCCCCACCCACCCTCCTGCAGGGGGGCATCCGCACGGCCCCTTCCCTGTCTGCGCCCCCAGGCCTGACATCTTGTGCAGGATTCCAAGGGACTCCGGGCCCCACCCCCTACCCAGGCATCCGAGGCCCCCGGGACGTGTGACAGCGTCTGGCGGGGCTCCAGGAGTCACCCACAGGCATGCTGGGGAGCTGGCAGGCGGCCAGCAGTGCGGGGTGCGGGGCAGAGCGCCCCATCCTGGGAGCTGGAGGAAGGGGAACTGCCAGGGCCGGCCTGCCCCCTGCCAGTGCCCCCCACCCTCCCAGAGCGGGGGTGCCTGAGGCTCAGGAGGGGCTCCCTCTGCCCTGTCCCCTGGTCCTGGAGCCCAGCGGGTCCCAGGCTGGGGCTCCCTGCCCAGGAGGCACTTTCTGGAGACGCCGCCAGCCTTGCTCCGCGTTAGCAGGAAGGTTATCCCTGCTTTATGGGTACGGAAGCCAGAGCTGGGGCGGCTGATCGCGGGTAGCTGTGGTCCGGGGTTAGGACCCGCTCGGGGCGTGTCCTGGAGCTCACGCCCCCCTGGGGGAGCCCATACCTGAATTCCCATTTCAGGGGGCATTGTGAGTCTGTGACCAACAGAGCCCTTGGCCGGGGGCCAGGGGGAAGGGCTGCCCTGGGCATCCTGCTGTGGCCCCAGTGGGCGGCACCCCGAGGCCCTGGGCACCCCTTCACCGCCGCTCTGAGGCATGGCCCCACTGCCTGGAAGCTGCTGGGAGAGGCCGGCTGTGGTCTGGGTGGACGGAAGCCGTAGCAACTCCTGGCCCAGCCCCCCGGGGGCCAGGGGTCCCTGCCGTGTCCCTGGGAGTTCGTGTGGCCCGGCAGTTAGTTCAGACCCAAGAGTCTGCAGGTGATGCAAAGCCAGGCTCCCAACCCGACTCAGACCCGCTCGCCTGCTGCTGGGGGGGCTGCCCGGCCCAGGGTCTGCCTTCAGGGGCTCAGGGTGTGGGGGCGATGTTCAGGGCTGCTGACCCAGCGGACGGGGGCGGGGGCGACGTTCAGGGCTGCTGACCCGGTGCACGAGGGCGGGGCCCCGCTGCTGGGGGGTCCACTCGGGCAGGGAACTCGCGGTCCCCCCCCTTTTCCTCTTCGCAGAGTAGCCGGAGGACAGCTTGCCTCCGGGGCCGGAGCCGTGGGACGAGCTCGCCTCACCCCACGGACAGCCGTCCGCATCAGGCCGTGAGACACACCTGCCAGGACGGTGGGGACGAAGGCAACGCACAGCCTGGGTCATGGCCTCGGAAACCAGCGCAGCAGAGAGACAGCAGGGACCCTGAAGCCAAGGGGCCGCTTGAACTACTGGGGGCGTCCCTGGTGGCTCGGCCGGTAAAGAGTCTGCCTGCAATGTGGGATACCCGCGTTCAGCCCCTGGGTTGGGAAGAACCCCGGGAGAAGGGAAAGGCTACCCACTCCGGTACTCTGGCTGGAGAACTCCAGGGACCGTATAGCCCACAGGGTCGCCAAGAGTCAAACGCGACTGAGCGGCTCTCACTTAAATCGCCGGGGTCTGGTGTGGAGACTGACTCAGGTGCTGGCCCTCCCTCCCCAGCCACGGGACCTTGCGAGCACGCTGGCCTCCCTGCAGCCTCTCTATCTGCAGGGTCTGACGGGAGCGCTGACGGACTAGGGCACAGAGCAGTCTGCAGTGGGCGCTCAGCAAACAGACACTGTCTGGACGCGACACACGCAGCTCTGCTGGAGCTAAAGCAGGGCCTCCCCGCCCTCGGCGCTGCTCCGAGTGTCTGTGGCCCGTCTGCACAGCTCTGCTGGACGCTGATGGGGGTTCGGGGGACACAGGCAGGGCGGCTGTGGCCTCAGAGCGTCTGGGACGTGACCTAGCCGCTGCACCTCCTCCAGGAGGGCGTGGTGCCCCCGAGAGCCCATGGCCGTTCTGTGCGCGTGAGGCCCTGCAGAGCCCGTTGCCCACCCGCGGTGGATGTGGTGGGACCTGTTCCCGGGGCTCCCTTCTGGGGAGCAGCCACCCCGGGCACTTCCTCCATCCCCTGCACAACCTCCTGGCGCGTCACGGAGAGGGGTTGCCCTGTGACCCCCTGGACTGGTTGAGGCCAACCTTCCTGAGACCCCAGGCCCAAACACAGCTGCCCCGGGGACAGAGGGCCAGGCCACTCCCCCTCTCTGGAACGTTCCAAAGCCTCAGAAAAAGCCCGCTTGGAAAGGAAATGGGCAGCAGCTGCCGGCCCACGGAGAGAGGGCAGCGCCTGGGGCACCACCCTGCATTTCCGAGGCCTCCCCATCCCTGTGTGCACAGGGACCCGGGGCCTCCCTCCTGAAGGCAGCATTACCTGTGCGTGTCCCCTGGGGTCAGCAGGGGACCAGCCCTGTCTGTGGGAGGGAAAGGGAGCGGCTGGGCGGAGGCCAGCAGCTGTGACCACGCTCTTGGGAGGCGATCCTGGCCTCACAGACCTCCAGCCTTTCAGAAGGGCCCCGTTTCACAGGTGCAGAAACTGAGGCAGGAAGCTGTGAGTGGCTTGCCCGTGGCCACACGGGCGAGCGCTGGGTATGCCTGCGCCCCCCTGCTGGCCCTCTGCCACCGGCCACGCCCCGAGGCCTTCCCTTCACTCTGGCTGAGTGGGCGGCCTCCCAGCCCTCCCCAAGGGGTTCTGCGCTCAGCTCGGGGGTCACCCAGTGGCGCCAGCATGACGATTGGCAAGTGTCCTGGGGCTGCCCCCCACAGCTGGCATCCAGCCCCTCGCGTTCCAGGGGCCATGGGGCATGAGGCTGGTGGGGCCAGAGCCCCCGAGGCCCTGGAGAGCCGACCCTCATCCTGCCAGCTCCTGAGCTCCTCCTTCCTTCGCCCCCATGCAGACGCCTCTCCGTGGCTCCCGTGGACCAGGCAGGGGAGGAGCCGTGACCCTGCTGTGCTTCTGGAAGCTTCTTCAAGTTCCCTCGAGCTTCAAAGGCCTGGGAGCTGGATGACCTCTGTCCTCAGCCAGGCGTGGTTTCCGGGCATTCCTGGGGTGGCAGGCAGCTCTTTGGGGCTATTTTGGGATCGCCACAAACTTTACCCTTCTCCTGTGAACGGGACTTTTCATCGGACTCGGCTGAGACAGGGCTGATGTCACTCCAAATTATAGGGGCTCTGCGGGGTGGGGCAGGGTGAGGCCGCGGGTGGGACCCCAGGTGCCCTGCCGGGTGACCCCAGGACAGTCACCTGCGGGCGGGCACAGCGCTCCCCTCCCGAGAGCGCACCGGCTGCGTGGGGCTCAGTGCGCGTCTGGAAATGTCAGCATGCTGGGCAAGATGTGTTTATTTAGGACGGGGCCGCTGGATGCGCGCCTTCAGGGAAATGACCAAACGCCTTTGTCTTTCCCAGGGAGGCTGGCCAGTCCTTCAGCCCGGAAGGAAGGGGGCTAAGCGACGCCCCCACGTGAGCAGGTCATCCTGGCCCCAGAGCCCAGGAGCCCCGGCCCTGACGGCTCCGCACACTCTGGGTGAGGCGTCCCTGCGCTGCCCCAGCACTGACGCCCCGGTGTCTCCCGGTGGGCAGGGCAGAGCACCCCCTGGGGCCCCGCTCACCCC
This sequence comes from Ovis aries, assembly GCF_016772045.2. Taxonomy (NCBI): domain Eukaryota; kingdom Metazoa; phylum Chordata; class Mammalia; order Artiodactyla; family Bovidae; genus Ovis; species Ovis aries. The sequence continues at coordinate 42,414,379 of NC_056077.1, forward strand.
TGCAGCAGCAGCCCAGCCCAGCTGGGGGCTGAGGGGCAGAGGGTCCCGGCAGGAGCAGACAGACTCAGGCAACAGGGAAAGGAGCAGAGACCCTCCCGGGAGCCTGGGCCCCGGCCTCTGGGCCCATGCTCAGTGCCCTCTTGAACGGGGCAGGGTACCCTTCCTCAGGGGCCCGCAAACAGTGCCGGCAGGCAGGGCCCCCGAGGTCAGAAGCACACCCTGGCTCATCCATGCACTCGCTCACTGCCTCATCCGTCCCGGCACCCGGGACAGCTTCCCAGGAGGGGCGCGGGGTCAGGCCTCACCCCTCAGCTTGCTTTGAAAATCCATTCTGCCCCTTCAGGGTCGCGGCCCAGAAAACTCCTGTTCACACGCAGCTTGCCTGCGGCCCGGGCAGGCTGGCAGCTGGCACTGGCGAGCGCTGGCAGCTCCTGGTTGGGGGGGTGGGAGGAAGTCATGCTTCCTGCTGACACTTGGCGGGAGGCCGCATGGCCCGGCCGGCTCCCTGCAGGGCCCTGCGGGAGGGTGCACGGTAGGTGCACCCCGCCCCTGCCAGGGGCCCGGAGGACTCTGGCCGCAGGGACCAAAACCCAGCAGCGGACACAGACCCAGAAAGATGGTGACAGGGAGGAGGGAAGACGGGACGGCCGAGGGGCCTGCAGCCGGTATCCCCGCTGAGACCCGGCCGCCCCCTGGACCCTCCCGTCACACTGGCCCCGCGCCTAAACCCGGCAGAAGAGTCAGAGAGAAGGGGGTTGCGGCCGCAAGCCTGAGAGACAAGTCTGTCCAGGCCGATCGGGCCTGGACCCCAGAGGACCATCCCGCCGGGCCAGCACGGTGCCACCCATCAACAAGGGGTGGATGAGCAGCTCATTAATGAGCCGTCGCCCTTTTCCTGCAGCGTCTGCGGCTTAACTTACGCTGACGGCACGGCCAAAATTGCACCTGCATTTTCCCTGCAAAGACCTCCTCTGTCCTTGGATCCCGTGAGGTTACAGCTGAAATGTGGACCCACTTGCTGGGCTGTCTGACCATCCTTGAAAGCTTTCCAGCCGATTCAAATGCCCCCTAAGTCATCCGTCTCTGATACTCACGTTCAAACGACACCACAGCTCTGGTTAGGGTTTTCCCACCTGCTGTTTTCCAGCACGTTTTCACACGACGTCCTTTTCTGCCGTCTCTTCATTTCTTTAGCCCATTTTCTATAGAGCTAGCCTTTTTTTAAATTTGTAAAAGCTATCTAAAAAATCGGCGCTAGTAACTTCTGGCCCATGATATGGCTGGGAGGTAGCTAGCCTTTTTCTATCTGTAAAGGGCACTAAACAGCCTGCGCTGGTAACCTTTGACCCATGATATTTGACCCATGATGATACAGTTGGGAGGCATTTTCTCACTGTCATTTATCTAGTTTCTAATTTCTCTGCAAAGAAAAGTTCTTTTTAAACAAAAAAATATGGAAAACGCGCCCACATTTTCTTGCAGGCCTTTTGGATTGTTTGCTTATTCAAAAGACTTTTCATTGTGAAGCAGCGATGGAATCGCAGGACGTGGCAAAGACAGCACAGAGGTTCCGGCCACCTGGTCCCGCTGGCGGGTGAACTTGACCTGGGGGGTCAGACGAGAACCTCGGCTGGGACGGAGCAGAGCTGCCAGCCGGGCGCTCCCCTGCGCGGCGGTTTCGCGTGTTTGGTTCTGTGTCTCTGAACCATTCCAGTTTGCTTCCGGTATCAAGCACAAGGAAAGAATCCAATTCAATCTTTTTCTTTTGCGTATCCTACCACCCTGATGCCACATTTTCTTTCTTGTTTAAAACAGCGTGATTGAGGCAAAATTGACATTACTCAGATAGCTGAGTATACATACTTGAAGTCATATTTTGGTAAATCCTGACTTAAGTATACACCATCACTAAAAGCAGGGCAGTGGACATGTTTGTTGCCCCACAGCTTCCCTGTGCCCTTGGTAACCTGCCCCCAGCACCTCCCCAGCACCCCAGCTCCACTTCCTGTCACTTCAGGTTGGTTGGCTGGTGTTTCTTATGGTTTTATGTAAATGAAGTCACAATGTATGTAACCTTTGTTTGCTTGGCTTCCTGAACTAAGCCCATCAGTGGGCCCTCCTTTTTCATTGTTGGCTGCCAAGTGCTTCACCTCTATCCCTCTAGCCTGTGTCCATCCACCTACCCACCCACCCACCTATCCATCCATCCATCCACCCCCCCACCCACCTATCCATCCATCCACCCACCCACCCACCACCCCTCCCACCCATCCACCCACCCACTGCCCCATCCACCCACCCACCCACTGCCCCATCCACCTACCCACCCACCCATCCACACACCCACCCACCCACACGCCCACCCATCCAGCAGCTACCATAACCTTGCCAGGGTCAGGCAGGGCCATAGGTGAGGCGACCTAGCCCAGACAGGACGCAGCCCTGCCTTCATGGAGTTGCCATTCCAGGGCTTTAAGCTGTGGGGGAAACAGTGGTCAGAAATGCCGTGGGGCCCGCAGACTCCTGTGCCCAGGGCGTCCCTGTGGGGTGTGCCCTGGTGGCTGTGGGGGGTTCCTACGGCAGGGCTCTCCCAGGCCACGGCCGCCCTGGCTCCCCTCCTGGCCTCACACTCACTGGGAGTTTCCTAGGAGCACAAAGACTAAAGGGTCCCACTTGAAAGCCTCCGTTCTGGGGGCTCTGTCCAGCTGGGAGCTGGGGCGGGGTGAGAGTCCTCTCCCACGGGGTCTCAGAGCTTCTGAGCACCAGAATCCAGAGGCCTTGGAGGCACCGAGCTGAGAGCTAGCGACGTTTATCGAGCGCCTGCTGTGTGTGCCTCCTCCAGGGGTGGGCTCATCCAGCTCCTGAGATTCCATTTTGCAGCCAGGAACAGGCGCTGGGGAAGGGCAGCTGTGTGCCGGAACCAGGTGACCTGCCTGTCTCCCCACTTGCGTTTCTCAACAGGGACCTTCCTCGGGGTGATGGCCGAGTGCCGGCCAGGTCGCCCGGAGTCTCTCCACGTCTGATCTCATTCAGAAGCTGCCGGTGGCTGGGCGGCCACCCTAGCATGACCTTTCACCTCCCGGTGGCCTGGCCCCGGCCCGAGGCGAGGCTCTGCTGCTTTCTTGCCTCCGCTGGGATGACTTGGCCGACAAAGGGTAACTGAGTCCAGGGCTCCAGTGCCGGCCTGGAACAGCCACTGTGGGCGGCCAGGGGCCTCTGGCCGGGGGATCCGGAAAGTCCACCCCCAACTGCGGCAGGGACCCTGGGAGGAGGAGCTCCGGGCCAGGTCGGGAAGTCCCGGGGCAAATCACCCCTCTGTGCAGCAGTGAACTTGGGCAAACCAGGGGCCTCCTCTGTGCCTCCCGCGCTCTGGGGACTGGCAGGCGCGGTCTCACTGCAGACGTCTGGGGCATGAGCTGAGGGGTGGTGGGTGCGGGGCCCAGTGCCAGCCTTGGACCCCCCACCCCGCCCTCTCCTGGGTCCTCACCTGGTTGGACCTGACAACCCCTCCAGGGGACGGCGTGGGCTAGCTCCGGCGCTCGAGGCCGTCAGCACCTGGACCAGCGGTTCCCCGGGGAGCCCAGCCTCCTCTCCTGCCCCCACCCAGCCCTGCGGCATGCCAGATGCCCGGGAGCTTTTCTTGGACTAGTTCCATCTGATTCTGCCACTCACTGAATGGCCCCAGAGCCACAGGATGACGTCCTAACTCCCAGGGTGACTACACTCAGAGACGCAGGCTTCAGGGAGAAATCAGGCTAAATGAGGTCATGGGGTGCCCTGACCCAGTAGGCCCGGTGCCCCTGTAAGAAGGGGAAGGGACACTGATGCACTCCCCTCCACGCGGGAAGACCATGGAGGTCAGCCATCCACCAGCCAAAGCGAGCTCCCCCAGATGACACCGTGGTCTTGGACAGCTGGCCTCTGGGTCCAGGAGAAGGCGCCTCTGGGTCCACGAGAAGGTGCCTCTGGTGCTCATGTTGCCCGTCAGGGCGTGCTGCGGCCTGTGCAAGGAGACTGACGGCCTGTGCAAACCCCTCTCACTTTCTGCCTGGGAACAGGAAATAAACAGGGGAACAGAGAGCCCCGCTTCCCGGACCTGCCAGGACCCGGCTTCCACATGGCTTCAGACGAATGCCTCTTGCTTTCGGGCCTCTTTTTCCTGCCAGGAGACGAGGATGCCGTGCTGGAGGACATGTGTGGCCCCCCACGCCCGCTGTGCAGCCTGACCCTGATGCGGGGTGCACGCTGGGCCTGGAGGAGGCGCCCCTGGGCAGTCTGGCCTTTGCAGGAGCTTTGGAGACGGGCTGCCAGCTGGATCCTTTTTGAGGAGCCTGCGGCCAGCGCTGCGCAGGGCCTGTCCCTCTGGGGCTCCATCCAGCGGGAGCTGTGCGGAGAGAAGAGCCCCTTCTCAGCAAGCCAGGATGCTCTGTGGCCCCGGCAGGAAGCTGGAATCCCTTGCTGGAGGTGGCCCCCCTCGGACCTGCGGTCCTCACCCCGTGTGCCCCGGAAGTGGATGTGGCCTTTGCAACAGAGCTGGTCTCGGAGCCTGGCTGTGATGGACGGGCTGGGCTCCGGGTCTCTGAGCGGAGGAGGAGGCGGGTCTGCTCCCAGGCCCTGAGGGAAGCTGCACTCGGGCCCTTTGCCCTGGGAAGCAGGCTCGAGGGGCCGGGTCCCGGCGGCCCCCCGGAGCCTCCATCCTGAGGCGGGAGCTACCTCTGCTGCAAATGGGCTCCGCTGGCTCAGGGCAGCCTGTCTGCCGTCTTGCAGTTTAGATGAAAACTCCGGAGTAAGACGAGGTCGCCGCTTCACGTGGGCACCTGTGGCCCGCCCTGTGGTGCCTGTTTGCTGGACGGGACCCTCCCTGGGGCTCGCCGTCCACCTCACCGTGCCTCCTGCACCGGGCGTCTGCTTTCCCAGGCTTCACGCCCTGACTCTAACGGGGTCGTTTTTCTGGGTCAGAGCTGCGCAGGGGCCACAGAGGGAGAGTCGTTTGCCATCCCAGGTTCGCTGGTGTCTGCCTGTGAAGGCGACAGACACCGACAGGTGAGAGCACTCACCCGACAACCCAGAGTGCTGCCGCTTCAGCACGCGGCCCGCGTCAGACTGCTAAGGCAGAAGGCTGCCTTGCCGGCACCGAGCCTTCAAAATCCTGTGTGCTTCCTGTTTGCTCCCAAGCTGGGACCCAGCACAGCCGCTCCCCCCTCCCCACCAGGAGAATCCCCGCATCCTGGTCAGCCAGTTCTGGGTCTCAGAGGAGGGCCTGGCCCGAGAGGCGAGCCGGTGAGCCTGCCAGGCAGGTGCTGGGATAAGCCGGGGCCCCGGGGCGGGCAGGGCACGGACGCTCCCCCGACAGCCTTGGCCCAGGAAGCTGCTCCGAGGCCTGGAGGCCAAGGGTGCCGGGCCCCGTGTCCTGCCCTCTCCACTGGGGCCACGCTGGGGGGTGGGCAGGGCGCTGCCTTTCTGCCCTCAGGGATGGTCACCCTGGTGTCCTGCGAGGGCGTCTAGCCCTGAGTTTGAACAGAAACAGCCGCGCTTGCTGATGGTCTCCCGGCTAACTAGTGATGAGGTTTAAGTCGCCCAAACACAGGGAAGCTGGGGTGCGTCAGGAAGCAGACACCTCCAGGCCCGGCCATCCGCCATCTGCTGGGGTCACAGTCCCTGTGCGGCCTTGCGGGAGCCCCCTGGCCAACTCCCTGGGCAGGACCGGCAGCGGCTGCCCCGAAGCCCAGCCCCTTCGGACCCAGGGCCGCTGTGCCCCTGGCAGGGGGGAGGGGGCAACGCTCCCATGGGGGCCCACTGCTCCCCGCTGGGGTCTGAGTGTGGGCGCGGGGCTGAGCACCCAGGCCCCCACCTCTGTCTCCAGGGCAGCCCCCGCCCCAGCTCCTTTCATCTGCTCCGCAGAGCGTTTTACAGACTCTGACTCATTCCCTCCCACGGGCTCGAGGTGACTGGGTCCACTCTGTGGGAGGGAAGCCCAGCCACCTTGCTGATCAAGACTTACGGCTGGGCCACCCATTGAGCCACCCCGACCCGCCGCCCCCGAGACCCCGGGTGCACTCGTGGGGCAGAGCCTCGTCCTGGGGGCGGGCGCCGGGGCCAGCCTGGGGATGAGGGCCGCTGGGCCTGGAGCGTGCGTCTGCTCCCCACGGAGCCGTCTCCCTGCCAGACGCCAGCCCAGGCCCCTCAAGGACCCGCAGGAGTCCTGAAACGGGTTCAGTCCCCGCCTCACAGGCGAGGAAGCAGAGCTCAGAGAGGTTGAATCTGTGAGCACAGAGCTGCCAAGGCTGGCCCTGCGCGCGCCGAGGCCTCGGTCTGTCCCATCACCACGTGGCCACGACGGAGGGGTGTCCTGCTCAGGGGCTGCCCCTTGCGGTCAGGGCGTGTGGCCAGGACCCCGGGACAGGGACCCCGGCGAAGCTGAGGGCCGGCGGGCGAGTCTCACTTGTGCTGGGTGCTGGCTCCAGCTGGGCCTTGGGCGGGGTGCGTGGGGCTGCTGGCGGGCCTGCCTGTGGACCCTGGAGCCTGGGACGTGCCCGCGCTCGCCTGCCCACCTGTGTCTGCTTTGATAACCCGGGCAGCCTCCGCTCACCGTCCTCACACGTCCGTCAGCCTCCTTGGTGAATCACTTCCATCAGCGCAGCCCCTCCTGCGATTTCGGGGGCTCATCAGGTACGACTTGAGGTGAAAACCTGTCTTCTGTTTGACAGGGAGGAGGTGAAAGTCACTCTGTGAACAGAAAAGTGCAGGTCACGCAAACAGCGTGTCACGGGAGCAGGAGCTGAGCCCGCCTGCGGGCGGCAGGGCCGTCGGGGCCCCCGGGCCCTGCAGCCGCCCCTCAGGGCCCCCGAGTCCCCGGAGCGGCCCAGCTGGGTCTCCGTCTGGAGCTTGTTTTCCTGACTCAGCAGGTGAGGAGCCCACCTCCCTTCAGCACGTCCCTGGCCTCAGGCTTTCTTCCGGAAAGTGGGCCCAGCCTGCAGGCCCGGCCCTGGAGGCCCAGATCCCTGCTCAGCTCAAGCTGCCCCCACCGTCCAGGCTGCCTCCAGCCAGCATGGAGGGCCGATGTGGGGGCTGGCCCGTCGGACAGTGACCAGCGCCGCGGCGGTAACAGGTGACTTTCAGCGAGTCAGGGCCCTGGGCCAGCAGGGCAGCTGACTGGCAGCACCTCTGGCTGGCGGTGGGGAGGCTGGGCCCGGTTTCTTGGGCCTCAAGGCTGGACCTGCTCGTCTCTGCACCGATGCCTCCCCGGAAACCCTGACATCTGATGTTCCATTCTGAGCTCGGGTCTCTCATCCACGCAATGACAGACTGTGTTTGGGGGCAGATGTGCCGGTAGAGATCTGTTTAAACTAAGGGATGTGGGACTAGATGCTGGGACCTGGGGATCTGGGGGCGTGGGCCCTGCTCCAGTAGTAGCACCTGAGTGGGAGCCTCCCCGAGGGCCTCGGGCTCCTGCACCTGGGCTTCCACCTGCGAAGGTGCGGCTGTGTGCCTGGGACTGAGCCGGGGTGTCGTGGAGGTGCTCAGGGCAGGAGGTCAGCTGTCCTTTCCGCTGGCGGAATGGGTGGCGGCTGTGTGTGTGGCTCCACCGCCTGTTGGTCTGTCTGTCCATCCATCGTGGTCCCTCTCCACGCCACACTCCTGGCCTGATCTAGAGGCTCCGGGAGGACTCGTGGGGCAACCATGCTGTGTCCCTGAGTCCGGAGAGGGCAGGCCCGAGAGGTCCCCGTGTCCGGGGGGCTTTTCTGGCCCCAGGAAGAGCCTGGCCGCCCCGTCCAGCTGTGATGGCTGTGGTTGGGAAAGGAAGCAGCTGGACAGCTCGCCACCGGGAGCCCCAGCTGCACAGTTCTCTGGGCTGCCGGCTGGCGGGCACTTCTGAGAGCCAGCCCCAGGCTTACCCTCCTCCGCGTGGGCTGTGTCTGTCCCCTGCAGGGACTGCACTTCCCCACTGAGGCTGGCTCCCTGGTGGCCCCAGGGATCTGTCCCAGGCAGCCTCCCCCCACCCGCCCCACCCGCCCCCTCCCAGGGCCGAGCAGTCAGTGCAGCGGGGAGAGGGGTGGGGGGGGTCAGAGACGCCCCAGGAACTTCCCTGAGCGGGCTTCGACAGTCATCCAGAAAGACAGGGCCGCCAGGCAGCTGCTCCCGCGACTGCACCAGCTTCAGGCGGCCTCACGGAGAAGGCGGCTCGGCCTGCTGCCCGCTGAGCCCAGGCCCTGCAGGGCTGGCAAGCAAGGGGGCCTGCCAGGCCGGCCTATGTGGGGCAGCTACGCACGTTCCCTGCCACCGTAGCTTCCTCCAGAGACGTGAGGTGAGCTGCCTGAGGTCACAGGCGGCGTGGGATGGAGCCCAGGTCTGCTGACGTGGGCCGGCTTGTCGGGCCCTGTGGCCCCCGCGGCTCGTCTCACGCCCTCCGCCTGAGGGTGGCCACTCTGCTCAGTCCTGGCCCCGCTGCTGCCTGGGCCCTTGCTCTGTCGCACTCCAGACCGCACGGCCCCAGCCCGCAGCCTCCTGGCCCCCAGCAGCCTGCTCATCATGCCCGCTGGCCTTTGGCTCTGAAGCGGGGGCCCCGGCCCGGTCCTCAGCTCCCCACTGGCTCCCAGCCCGCTCCCAGCTGGCCAGGAGCCCGAGGGCCCAGCCCTGGCCCCACGCTGCCCGCGTCCCTCCTTGCCTCCCTCCATAGCCCTATTCCTGCTGCTCCCCACTGTCTCCAGCCCAGGCCTTACTCCCGGAGAACTGCGCGACCGGGCGGGACTGCCCAGGCTGAGGGCGCAGGCGCCGGCCCCCCTCAGAGGCCCGTGGTGCTTGGATGCAGTCAGAGACGCGTGCGGCCGCCGGGAGGGGCCAGCGCTGTCCGGCCCGCTGGGCCCTTTGTGAGGCCCCCACCCCCGACTGAGCAGCCCCCGCTGCTGACCTGTCAGAGCAGGAAGCTCCCACGTGACAGTGCGGCTCTCCTGCCCGACACCCTGGCCACCGTCCTGACCCCTCTGTCAGAGGCGAGGAGGCTCAGGGCACAGAGGGTGGGCTCCCCAAGGGCCAGAGAGTAAGGACAGGTCCAGCCCTTCCCAGTCGTCAGTCCTTCTTCAAAGCTCCCCACCCCCTCTACTCCCCGCGGGGGACCCGGCCCGAGAGGCCATTCCTGGGTCGGGGCAGCCAGCCTGGCAGGCTTGGGGACCGCCCGAGTCCAGAGCTTGGCCAAGTAACGAGGCACCACCTCCCTTAGGCCCTCAGGGAAGCTCCCGACGGCCACGTCACCCTGGCCGGCGTCCTGGGACAGACCCTCGTCGGCCGCCCTAGAGGCCAAGGGATGCTCCCTCTCACCGACCCTCTCCTGAGCGGCCAGGCCACTGGGCCCGAGGGGTGGTCAAGCGTGGCTTTCTGTGGGGGTGTGGCCGAGTGTGGTCACCGGGAGGGCCCCCACCTCCACACGTCACCCAGCTGCAGGGGTGTCTTTGACAGTGGAGCTTCAGCCCCGTTTCGTCAGGGACCCCAGAATCATGACCTGATGTCCAGTGCATATCGGGATTTGTCTGGCGGGAGGACCTCCAGGGTTGCTTGCTTCACAGCTGTTCCGCCTGATGTGTGACGTCAGTGTTTGGATGCAGGGTGCAGGGGTCTCTCTGTACTCTCGGACTGAAGCGGGTTCCAGTGGAAGTCCCCCCCAAAGAGCGCCCTCCTGGGCCTCTGCCTGGAGTCCAGGCTGGGGGGCCATGTGGGAGGCAGCGTTGAGGGCTGGGACTCTCCCTCACGGCCCATGAGAGCCTCTCCCCATCAGGGTGGACACACTCAGAGAAGCCAGACACGTTCCCGGAGGCCTCACAGCCTGCCTGCAGGAAGGGGGCGGTGGCAGGGCCTTGCCCCCACCCCGGCCAGCCTCGTCTCTGCACAAACAGCTCTGGAGCCCAGTCTCCAACCGTTAGTGGCGTCTTCGAAGTGCGCCCTATGATTTATTAATCCTGCGTTGGAACGCTTCAAAGGCCCGTAGCTGCTGCGTCAGGACCAGACCCTATGGAAGGCTGATGCTCAGAAAACCATTTGGCTCCCATGAAAAATGCATAGCAGCATTGGAAGCAGCCGTGAGGTCCGTGTTAGCCCCACTGCTGTTGGGGCCGGCGCCCAGCCTGGCGCCGTGGTGGCCCTTGGAGACCCTGGCCTGGCCTGGCCTGCCTGCAGGGACTGGGGGAGCGCAGCCCTGTTGGGACAAGGCGCTGGGCTCCAGTCCTGTGCTGGCCCCACAGATGGAGGCGGGCAGCTGGCACGGTGCTCAGGGTTCCCCACTGGGAGCCTTTAAAAAGGCTTTGGGCAAGACAGACAAAGGAACTTTCTAGGGCAGGGGTGCGCCGTCCACCGTGGCAGCCACTGGCCACGTGTTGCTACCAAGCTCTTGGAATGGGGGGACTCAGGAGCCCTGTGCTTTTGGGGGTCACAGACAAACACCTGCTTCTAAGTCCCGTGGTCCCTTGGGGATCCATGGGGAGCTGGGCCTGCTACACAGCTGAGCCAGTGAGCTCCGCCCACAGGCTGGGACCCGCCTCACCCCCACCTCCAGCCCTGCCGCTGCTGGGCATCTGAGCTTGTCCCTGCGGGAGGGGCTTTTCTGCAGGGCTTGCTATCTGGAGGAGGTGCCACCTGGGAGGAGGTGCTCCCTGGGGGAGGGGCGCTTCCTGGGAGGAGGTACTCCCTGGGGAAGGGGCACTCTCTGGGAGGAGGTGCTCCCTGGGGGAGGGGCACTCTCTGGGAAGAGGTGCTCCCTGCAGGAGGGGTGCTCCCTGGGAGGAGGTGCTCCTTGGAGAGTGTCCAGGGCCTCTCTAAGGCCTCCCATCCACATGAAAGCCCCTGGGGATGCAAACAGGGGTCGTCAAGCCCAGCATCTCAGCCCCTTTCCAGGGACCCTTGTCAGTGATGAGGCTGGAGCCTAGGGGGCATTGTCCACACATATGCACACACACACTCGTGCCTGCTCAGGCACACTCACATACACACTCACACATACTTACACATGTCCACACATGCTCACACACACACACGCTCACACACATACACTCACACATGCTCACACTCACACTTGCTCACATACTCACACACACATGTTCACACATGTTCACACATTCTCACATTCACACACATGCTCACACACATTTACACACACTCACACATGCTCACACACACATGCTCACACACATACACTCACACATGCTCACACACACACTCAAACACACACTCAAGCACACTCACACACATGCTCACACTCACACTTGCTCACATGCTCACACACACATGTTCACACATGCTCACACTCACACACATGCCCACACACATTTACACACACTCACACATGCTCACACACACATGCTCACACACATACACTCACACATGCTCACACACACACTCAAGCACACTCACACACATGCTCACACTCACACTTGCTCACGTGCTCACATGCTCACACACACATGTTCACACATGCTCACACTCACACACATGCTCACACTCACACTTGCTCACATACTCACATGCTCACACACATGTTCACACATGTTCATGCTCACACACATGCTCACACTCACACTTGCTCACATGCTCACACACATGTTCACACATGCTCACACTCACACACATGCCCACACACATTTACACACACACATTTACACACACACATGCTCACACACATACACTCACACATGCTCACACACACACTCAAGCACACTCACACACATGCTCACACTCACACTTGCTCACATGCTCACATGCTCACACACACATGTTCACACATGCTCACACTCACACACATGCTCACACTCACACTTGCTCACATACTCACATGCTCACACACACATGTTCACACATGTTCACGCTCACACACATGCTCACACTCACACTTGCTCACATGCTCACACACACATGTTCACACATGCTCACACTCACACACATGCCCACACACATTTACACACACTCACACATGCTCACACACACAAGTGCTGGTCACGCTGCGTCCCTATCAGCCCTCTGGCCACACCCTCCCCTCCATGGGAACCGGGGCCTGGGCGTCGGGGCCCTCAGTGCTCAGCCCGTTCCTGGGCTGCAGCTGGGCGTCCGGCTCGCGGTGAGCTGGCCGTCTCTCCACACGTCCGCAGCCGGCTTCCTTTCCTGGGCTCAGCTTCTGACCGTCTGAGGAAAGCAGGACTTAAACACCACGGGGAAAGTGCTCTCCTGCCCCTCCCCTGCCTGCCCTCCTGGCGGGGGCCTGTGAGCGTGGGATGACGCTGATGAGCCCTCGTGGGCTGGGAGCAGGGCGCACGTTGAAAGGGGTCTGTGGACTGAGCCAGGCCAGGCAGACAGCAGGCAGCCACCTCCCCAGGGAGGGTCAAGAGGGGATGCTGAGCCGTGGGCCGCGGAGGGCAGGGGCAGGGCTGGCTGCAGCCTGAGCCCAGCTCGCTCAGTCGCCTCCCGGGGCAGCGGAAGGCCTGCTTGGCCTGGCCTCAGTCCCTCCAGCCTCTGGGCAGCTCCCGTCCACCACACAGGGTCCAGCAGGCTCGGGTGTGCGCCTGCGGCTCTCATGGCCTCTGGGAGGTGCTCCAGGCCTGTCCTCCCCGCCGTCCCCACCCCCTCCACCCCGCAGCCTCCCCAGGATGTTTCTGGGCTCCCGTCTGAGGGCTGGGCAGGGTGCCTGCCATGGCGGGCTGTGAGCGCCCCCCACCCTCAGTCGAGGGTGAGAAGGGCCTGCTCCCCACCCGCCCCCTTCCCTCGAGTCTAGGAGCCCCCGTCTGGTTCCTGCCACCCTTGGTCTCCCATGAGGGTGGCTGGGTGCTGCGGGCTGGGCGCTGCCTGCTCTGAGCAGAACTGTGGGCTCACTAGCCTCCCCGCTTCCCCAGTGCCCGTCGCCCAGGCACCCTAGGGCTGGGCAGCCACCCTTGCCGACCCCCACCTTGTCCTAAGAGCTGACAGCACCCCCAGGAGCAGAGAGAGGCCACACGGGCCCCCGACTTGGCACTCTGGCCGGATGTCTGCCCGCTGCCCCCTGCCTGGTGCCCGCGGGCCCCACACTGTCCTGGAGGAGGTCAGGGGCTGAGAGTCTCCCAGGCCTGTGCCCAGGGGCCGCCCCCGGTGAAGCAGGCACATGGAGCTGCTCATCTGGGCGCTTCAGCTGAGCACAGTGGGGCCCTGACCCCATCCTTGTGAGGTGGGCGGAGGGACAACCTCGAGGGGTTTGCCCGGCAGAGCTCACATTGGGCTGTTGGCTGCTGCTGCTGCTGAGTCGCTTCAGTCGTGCCCGACTCTGTGCGACCCCATAGACGGCCGCCCACCAGGCTCCCCCGGCCCTGGGATTCCCAGGCAAGAACACTGGAGCGGGTGCCATTTCCTTCTCCAGTGCAGGAAAGTGAAAGTGAAAGTGAAGCCGCTCAGTCGTGTCCGACTCTTCGTGACCCCACAGACTGCAGCCCACCAGGCTCCTCCGTCCATGGGATTTCCCAAGCAAGAGCACTGGAGTGGGGTGCCACTGCCTTCTCTTGGCAGCAGTTTATTCAGGAATACTCGTGAATGTTCCCTGCACACACAGGGCGGGGCTCTCCCTCCAGGGCTGCCCCGACCCCACAGCGGGCCCAGGACGGCGACCTGGGGCTCCAGCTCGAAGAAGAGAAGCAGGCCAGACGGGTTCTCTCTCTTAGGGGTTTGCTGAAGGAACATGGAGGGAACGTGCCGTCAGCAGAGGGAGCGGGAGCCGAGCGACTGTGAGCCACGAGGCTCTCGGGGGAGGCCGAGGACAGGTGGGGCGGCAAGGCCGGGCCGAGGCTTGAGGAGACTAGGGGAGACACAGCTCTCCAAGTGCGCCCCAGGGACCCCGAAGGTGCCGGAGGCTCTTCTAGGCAAGAGGTGAGCTGAGGACCAGTCCTCTCAAGGATGTGGGCTCTTCAGGGCCACACGTGAGTGATGGCAAGATGGCGGTGCAGGCAAGGACCCCGGTTCCCATCCAGCCAGGTGGCGGAGACCCCACGGGGCCCTCCCGGACAAGTGTTTTTTATTTCTGGAAAACTGTTCAGAAAGTTATATTATCAGGTAATGGTCTTATTGTTGTTATTTACAAATAAATGAGCGTGAAAGCAGTTCTCAGTTTAAATTTCTATTACAGAGAAGAATGAAACAAGAGCTACTGGGGTCCTCAAAAGTTTTTAAGAGTTAAAAAGTTTCCAAGCCCAGAGATTTGAGAATTGATGGTGTAAAGAGAAGCAAAGACCCGCGAGGAGAGAGGATGTCCCCTGGCCTGCCCGGAAGCGGCTTCCCGCACGTCTCTGTGTGGCTGGAGTGTGGGTCTTTTCCTGTGGACCCCGTCTCTCCCTCTCCTTTGCAGGTGGTGCAGGTCAGTCCACAGGGTCCTGGGGAGGGCAGAGAGGCTAGGAGGACACTTCCTGGTTGGGGGAGAAGAGGAGAGAACTTTCCAGTAAAGCAGATCCCGATGGGCAGGGAGCTGGCCGTGGCCTGGCTGACCGACCCGGGGGGGGGGCGGGCTGATCTCACCAGCACGTCCCTCCCGCCCTCCCTGGGCTGCACGCGGCTTCTGCCTTTCGGGTTCTCCATCCTGCGGTTACAGTGATGGCTGACCCTTAGACACCCACGTGGGGAAGAAGGCATTTTCGAGGTGTGTGGGCCCAGCCTGCTCTCAGAAATAGCTCCTGAGACGAGGGTCCCCACTGCTGGCCCCAGCATGACACAGGCCTGTCTTCCGCAAGGGCTGGGCTGAGGCAGTCGGGGCCGAGGACACCTGTGTGTGCCCACCAGGCCAGGTCACAGGGCAGCGGGCACTCGGGCGTTTGCTGAGGCTGGCGTGGCCAGGGCCGTCAGCGAGGACTCCTTGTCCCTCAGGAGGGGGGTCCCCACGGGGCACTCTGTGGGGCGCATAGGTGGGGGCTGCAAGCCCAGGCCTCTGACCTCTGATGGGGCGCGTGAGACAGGAACGGCCGGGGGCCGCACTGGACAGCCGGAGGCCTGTGCCCACCCCGGGAGGAAGCGTGATCCAGTCACAAGGCCCTGATGCCGCAGGCCTGCCAGGGAACCACGGTGGCAGGCCCGGCACGGCTCTCGCAGAAAGGAAGGCAGAGGCTGGAGCAGGCCCCGGGCTGGGCTCCCGAGCCGCTGCGTGGAGGTCGCTTCCTGCCCCGCCGGGCCGCGTGCCTGGCCGGCAGCTCTCCCGCGCACTCTTGGCCGCCCCCGCGGGCCTGGGCTTGGGCTGCAGAGGGGCAGGCTTCCAGGCGGATGGAGCCAAAGGCTCCCTGGACAAACCGGAGTTACCTCGGGCCAACTGGGACGGGATTCCTGCAGGACTCCCGCGCCGGCTTGCTGCTGCCCGCTGGGCGCCGTGCCTGGGGTGGGGGCGCAGGAGGACACTCAGGGCAGGACCAGGACCGAGACGCACCCAGGGCCACGTGACGTTTGTGGAGAGGGGTTGCTTGCTGTTTCCTCTCCTCTGAGACTGCCATCTCCCCGCGTCAGACAAAACCCAAAGGCCCAATGCTCAGTAAAATAATAATGAGCCACAGAAACCCATGGCTCATTAACATAAACAGTATTTCCAAGAAAAAGCAACTCCCGTCACCAGCTCAGAGGGGCTCCTGAGGCCCAGGCTTCGTGGGAGGGCACAGGTGCCCCTGCTGGACACACACACGGGCACACGGACACACACACACACGGACACACACATACACACGGACACACACATACACACGGGTACACACATACACACAGACACACACGTACACACGGGCACACGCACACGGGCACACGGGCACACACATACACATAGACACACACACGCACACATGGGCACACGGGCACACACACACGGGCACAGACACACACACATATACAGGCACACGGACACACATACACACAGGCACACAGACACACACACGCACACACGGGCACACGGGCACACACATGCACACACGGGCACACGGGCACACACATGCACACACGGGCACACGGGCACACACATGCACATGGGCACACGGACACACACACATGGGTACACGCACACACACGGGCACAGACACACACGGGCACACGGACACACGCACACACGGGCACACACGGGCACACGGGTACACACACACGGCACAGGGACACACACACAGGCACACGGACACACACAGAGACACACGGACACACACACACGGGCACATGGACACACACACATTCAGGGCACATGGACACACACATACACATGTACACACACGCACACACGGGCACACACACGGGCACACGGACACACACACACACGGGCACACGGACACAGACACACATTCAGGGCACATAGACATACACACATGGATACACACACACCGAAACACAGGCACACACACATACAGGCACACGGACACACACACACGGCACATGGACACACACATTAGGGCACATAGACATACACACACTCACACACGGACACACACACACCTGACTTGGCATGCCCCGTCCCCACCCGGCTGGTTCTGACGTCTGTAATCTGGGCACCAGACTGTGGGTGTCCATCCGGACCACCAACCTCCTTGAGGCCATCACGATGAATTCTAGGTGCATTTTATCTGACTCACACCAGTCATCATGCCTGGAAACTCTGAATCTGGAAGATAAAACACCGGCTCCAGGAGATGCTGGGGGAAGGGCAGGGGCTGAGCGGGCATGACCCCCTCTCTTCCAGCCCCCAGCCCCCCAGGACACCCCCTCACCCTCTAGAAAATGCCCTGAGAATCCCAAACCAGAGCCTCTCAAGGATTAAATCAGACCCTGGAGGTGAGGAAAAGGGGCCCCTCCCATTCCGGCTGAGGCCGAGAGGAGAACCCAGCTGCACGGCCCGCACGCCGCCTCCCGGGGATGCGGGGTCCTCACTCGGGGCCCCCTGCACCCCCCAGGTAGGCCGACAGTGTCAGGGTGGTAGGAGGGGCCGCAGGTTGGGGGCTGGGGCTAATCCCGGATCACCACCCTGGGGCAAGTCGGGCGGCCCTGGGGGATACCGCGGTCTCCTCTCCTTTTTGCTGAGCCCCCCCAACAATCCTGAGAGAGCCTTGCTGAGGCCTTCAGAGGCCCCCGTGCACTCCAGGCCCTGGGAACTCTCCAGGCCCGAGTGGGCAAGAAACCCGATCGGCCCTAATTGCCTGTGGGGATTAGCGGGGCCCAGACAGCCCCTTCTTCAGGTGAGCTCTCTGCCGCCCTGCGGGGACCACCTTCCCCAGAGTGGGGCCTCCTGTGAGCCTGGATTAGTTCGGGCAAACAGATTCGTCTCCGGGGCCTTGAAAGGCCCGCGAGCCCCCATGCAGTGCGCAGCGGGGCAGACAGCAGGCAGGCGAGCAGAGGGCAGTGGCAGCCCAGGGAAGGGGCGGCTACCTGCCCCCCGCCCCACATGGACCGGAGCGGGGCCTGGGGCTCCCCCGGGCCGGCTCACCTGTGCTCGCCCAAGCCTCCGCCTCCCCACGGGGGGCCCAGACTTGCATGCCCCCGCCAGCCGAGGCCCAAACCCCCCGACTGCTTGCTCGGCCCCCCTCGCTGCCCCAGCCCCTCCCCCGCAGATGCCCCCCTCCTCCCAGCGTCGCTGGTGCTGGCGGGCGACAGGCTCCCCTCAACCCTCCTTAACCCCCCGCACCCTCTGCACCACCAGCGTGTTCTGCTCTCCGGAGACGAAAGGTTGCCTCGGGCGCCTGAGATTCTAATGGCCTGTGCACTAACGCTGGGCAACAAAGTCTCTGTCTTAGCTGTGTGTCTGTCCCGCTGTCTGTCTGTCTATCACCATTTACCCTCTAGTCTTGTTTAATGACAGCTGCGGTCCTTTGCAGGGGATTCAGGTTTCAGGATGAGGGAGAAAGAGAAACTCTGTCTTTGAAAACATTTTAATTGTAGTTATAAAACACAGTTAAAATCTACCACCTTAACCTTTTTTTAAAAAAGGACTGTATTTCTGGCTGCGTGTGGGCCTCAGCTGGGGGACAGGGGCCACTCTCTTGCTGCTGTGGGTGGACGCTCAGGAGTGCAGCGAATGGGCTTCTGGGGAACGAGGGTTTTCCCGGGCCAGGGACTGAACCTGTGCTCCCTGCGTTGGCAGGCAGATTCTAACCCCTGGTGCGCCAGGAAGCTCCTCGACCTGACCGTTTCTCAGGGTCAGACCAGGGCGTTAGGCACATCCACGCTGCTGCGCAGCCATTGCCAGAGCCTTCTCACCTCCCCAGCCCGAGGCTCTGACCCCCACCCGCCTCTTCTGTCCGTGTGAGGCCACGGCCCCAGCGACCTCACGGGGTCACGCGGCGTTTGTGCTTCTGTGTCTGGCTCATGTCAGTGAGCATCAGGGCCTCAAGGTCCACCTGAGCCACAGCAGGTGTCGAGGCTTCCTTTCCAAGCCCGAGTGGCAGCCCGTTGAGTGGCTGGACCACGTGGCGTCCATCCATCGCCCGCTGGGGGACACTTGGGTCACTTCCACAGTTTTTAAATACAGTAAAAATTTGATCTGTTCTTTTTTGAACCCTTTGGCTGTACCCTGTAGCATGTGGGACCTTAGCTTCCGGACCAGGGGCTGAAGCTGCACCCCTGCAGAGGAAGCTCGGAAGCCTAACCGCTGGCCTGCCTGCCGGGGAGGCCCCTGCTTCCCCCTTTCACTCGCTGTCAATCACGCTGCTACGAACACGGGTGTGAAAAGGTCATTTTGAGATCCTGTTTTTAATTCTTTTGGATTTACAGCCAGGAGTGTGATTACTGGATCATGGGGTGGTTCTATTTTTAATTTTTGAGGGTGCGTACGCCACTTTCCAGAGCAGTGGTGCTGTTCTGCACTCCCACCCACAGCGCGTGAGGGTCCAGTCTCTCCCCACTCTTGTCCAAGCTGCTCATTTGCCGCCCCCCCCCCCCCCCCCGCTCTTTGATCACGGCCGTCCTGATCCCACAGGTTTTGGCATGTACTTCTGTGAGGATCAGTGATGCTGGCCGTCTTTTCGTGTGCTTCTGGGCCGTTTGCCTAGCATCTTTGGAGAAACGTCTATTGAAATCCGCTGCCTACCCTATGTTTCCAATCAGGTTGTTTGACTTTGTTGTTGAGGCGCAGGAGCTTCTGCAGATCCTGGTCGTCGCCCCTCAGCAGATACGCGACTGCGATTGCACGCGTTCCCCACTCTGCGGCTCCCGCCCTTCCCTGTGCAGGGTTTAAAAGCTTGATGTGGCTGTTTGTCGGGTTAGGGTTTTGCTGCTCGTGTGTCTGGCGTGAGAATTTCTCAGTAACTGACTTGTTGAGGACGGCTCAGGATCCTTTCCTCCTCGAGGGAGCTTGTTAGTATCAGACACTTAATTAGTTGGCACATTAGTTGTTTCCAAAATACCATTCTTTTGCTCTTTTTTTTTGATCTTTGGGAAACCTTGATATTCAAAGTAGGCCTTTGCTTCCCGCTCTTATGAAGACCCTTTGGAGAGAACGTTAGGCATTACCAGAGGGAGGTGGGTGCTGGATTTTCTTAGGGGAGAGGGGTCAGGCTCACGGCCAGCCACGTGAAAGCCAACACCCCCACCGACTGTTGGGCTGGCAGGTTGGGTGAGTACCAGGGTGGTCTGGAGGTGGGAGGGAGAGTGGGGGAGGGCAGCTCAAAGCCCAGGGGCTTGCAGGGTGGGGGGGCCTGGCTGTGGGCCCAGCTGCCCCAACACCCCCCGCCCTGAAGCTGTGGGCCTGAGTCTGTCAAAACACCAGCTGGTGTCCACCCGCGCGCCTCCCCTCCTGCTGGGATCCAGAAACTCAGACAGCTGGTTTTGGCCCCACCTTGGGTCCTGGCACTCCCCAGACCCTGGGCAAGGGGTGTGTTCAGACTTAAAAGAAGTCTGAGTCCACCTTCACAGAGCGGGCGGGTGCAGACAGGGGGCCAGATGCTGGGGCGGAGAAGGCACAGCCCCGGAGGGGCGTGGCCCCCTCCCTGGGGGGCGTGTGTGGTTCAGACCAAAAGGCCAAGGAAGGCAAGCAGAGGGGAGGTGGGGGCCGACCTGGGCGTCCCCCAGACACACCTCGTCCCTGGACAGGCGCTCCCTGCCCACCAAGGGGCCCAGGTAGGTGGCTGGCCGGATCGGAGGTCCTGGGCTGTAGACCAAAGGTGTGACCGTGAGTGGGGAAGGCATGGATGTAAACGCTCCCTATTTCAGAGGTGAGATCAGCTTTTTAAATTTTGTGGATTCTTTACCAGATTCACCAGCGCACAGAGCACGGGCGTCCTAAGTGCACAGTTCTGTTTTCTTTCTTTCCTTTTGTTTTCCTGAACAAAACAAGCCCACGCGAGGAGCCAGCACCAGGTCAAGAAACGTGACCTGCCCCCAGAAGCCTCTCTGGATCGTTTCTTCCAGAAAAGCGCGCATTAGCCTGTAAGACTTCCCGCACCGCAGCGGAGGGGAGCGAACGGGGCCGGTTAGCAGAGCAGAGACGTGGAGGAGACCGAGGCGACTGGAGTTCTCAGCGCATAGAAATGCATGGAGAGAAAACTCCAGAGGCTTTCAGAGTCCTTGAGTATTCAAGAGAATGTTGCATGTGAGAAAACTACCCAAAGCAAGGAAAAGAATAACCTAGTCAAGAATGGAGCCTGTTTTTACCACAAGCTGGAATGCCTTGGGATTCGCAGCATGGGGCGGGCGGGTGGGTGGGGGGAGTGCTCAGAGGTCTAGCCTCAAGAGTGGAAAACATTACCAACAAGGTAAGTTGTACAATGTCTGGCATCCGGCAGAAAATCAGCAGTCATGCAAAGAAGAAGGAAAGTACGACTCATATCAAGCAGAAAAACCAATCGATTGGAGAGGACACAGAACTAACACAGGGTAGGGTTAGCAGGTGGCATTAGCATAGTCATTTGCACCGCATTCTATCTGCACGAAAAGTTAGACAGAGACACAGAAGATAAAGACCTACATCAAACTTCTGGAATGAGAAGCTTCAGTATTTAAGATGAGAAATTACATGCAGAAAAAAATGATGGCAGATTAGACACTATAGAAGAGAAGATTAGCGCATTTGGAGACATATCAGTAGAAACCATCCAAAAATGAAACACACAGAGGAGAACATGAACAAGGTAGCTGAGCTTTGGGGCAACACGCCTGTGACCCAGCATGTGCGCCGCTGGAGTCTCTAAAGGGGAAGAGGACGTGCAGAGAGGACAGGAAAAAGATTTGAAGAACTAAGCCTGATGAAAACATAAACCCAGAGATCCCAGACAAGCGTAGGAAGCATGAGGAAGGCCACACCGAGACGCGCTGTGACTTGCTCAAGACCAGTGCGAAACGGGAGCTCAGACACTGCGCTGTGCACAGAGAAATGCGCCAGCGGACGCCGATTCGAACCCGTGGCGCTCGAAGACAGAGCAGCACCGGTAGTTTGATATAAAATTTCCGTAAACTTTGAATTCTATGCCTAGAGAAAAAAATCTTGTTAAAAAGGCAAACTAAAGCCCACCCAGATACGCTGAAAGAACTGCTCTCCAGTAGGTGGCGCTGTCAGAAGCACGGAAGCCGGCCGTGCGCGCGGAACGGAACTGGCACCGGATGGAAACGCGGGTCCACACAAAACGGAGAAGGCGCTGGCACCCGCTCCGGCACTCTTGCCTGGAGAATCCCATGCGTGAAGGAGCCTGGAGGGCTGCAGTCCATGGGGTCGCTGAGGGTCGGACACGACTGAGCGACTTCACTACACAAAATAAATGGAGAGGATCGGAAATGGTAAACACCAGGGGTACGTCTATAAGACTGATTGCTGTTCAAATCTCCCCGTAAGCGACTGAGTTTGGGGAGTGGCCGAGTGAAGAGTTTAGAAACTTTTCCGGGACAAATATCTCTATTAAGCTGGTCCAATTAGCAAAGACAATTGTTCAGAGTTTCTGGAGACTGACCAAAGGGAGCCACTCACGCCACAGTATCTCCAGAACTGGGCAAGCGGAGTGAGGCTGTGAGACCCAAGCTGGGGGTCACCCCCGACGCCCGGCTCTGAGCCGCAGGAAAGCCATTGCCTCCAGCTTTCTGAGACAAGCAGCTTCCATGTGGACCCAGCAGACCAACCTCCCAGGAAGGGGCCTCAGGAGAGCTCAACCAGATGGCAGCTGGGCTGGGGCCCCTGTCCTCCCGCTCCGGCCGCTGCTCTGCATGGCACATCCAGGCAGGGAGGCAGGTGAAGAGTGTAGAGCTTCTCCCCTCGAGCTCCGTGCCGCTGGAGGGCTGTCCCGGGGGGGTCAGCAGCCGGGGGTCAGCTCCCAAGGTCCTGGTGAGGATGGGTGACCCGGGTGTGCTCAGACCAACGTGCATTGGCGCAGCCCAGCCTGCTGACCGCTGAGCCGCCAGCAGTCGGGACCGGGTAACGGACCCACCTTTACTGCCCTGCCTTCCTGAAGCTCTCTGTGGTAGTGATCTGGTTGGGGTGGCTACTGAAGTGTGACCCTTCCACCCCCAGGTCCTGCCTCCATAGCACAGAACTTCTGCCCAGGGGAGGGCCAGAGCAAGCTCCAAAGACTGCCAACAGCGTTGCCTTGTCAGCCGGTCTGACCTTATTTGGATTGGACTACAGACCAGTTTATGCTCCAGGACGTCCCTGAAAACAATAGAGTAATCAGCCAGCAGCAGGTCAGTGTGTCACCATCTGAGGCAGACAAGCCGGAACTTTAACTGGGCGACTGTGGGAAAACACAAGCAGAGCGCTCCTGGTGAGACCTGAGTCATCCGTGGTGGTCTTTCAGGCTGTGAGCAAGCTCAAACTGCATCCTCTGCAGTGGCAGCCTAGACATTGTCCTTAGCAGACAAGGGTGTTCAGGAACTGCCGCAAACATGCTCAAAGAAGTACAGGGAACCATGGTGAAGAAATTAAAGGAAGGCATTGTGGTGATGACTTACAGAACACAGACCATCAGAGACAGTAGGGATGCCAGAAAGAGCCGACTGAAGTCGCAAGTCGCAAGTATGGTGACCACGGTGACCAGTTCACGAGAGAGGCCCCACAGCAGATCTGAGCCGGCAGAAGAAAGAGTCAGTGAGCTCAAAGACAGCTGAATGCCAGTTGTGTGGCCCGAATAACAGAGAGAGAAGCAATGAGGAAAATGAACGGAGCCACGGGGAATGTGGGACACCGCTCAGCAAACAACGCGTGCGGAGCAGGGGCCCTAGGAGAAGGAGAGTGCTGGATGTAGTCCGTCCTCCGAAGCTGGTGCAGAGCCGTGAGGAGCCGAGAAGGGTAAACCAAAGAGATCCATCCGAGGCGCATTCAGAGTCCACGACACGGGCAAGCGGGAAGAGAAAGGGCAAGCGTGCGGAGCAAGCGGCGGCCTTGAGGAAGCTGGGGCTTCTGTGAACGAGCCCAGTTACAGCGGAAGGAGTCAGAAGGAAAAGCTTCTCATCACATGAGTCCAGGGTTTAGACCCTAGGAAATGCGGGCTATCAGGGCATGGGGTGATGGCCTGTCCATGAGCTCATTGTGGGGATGGTCTCACAGACACGTTCATGCGTAAACAGTGCGCGTAGGCAGAGGCCGCCCACCAGTTCTACACTTAAAGTATGTGTAGTTCATTGTATGAGAACGACGCCTCAGTAAGGCTGTTTCTTGAAAGTGAATCAATTCGTAAAACTCATCACTTCTTAATTAGCTCACGTTTTGCTCCCCAGGCAGGCAGGAAATCCTTAGGCTTTCAGGCTGTGTGACTGACACGGCTGTGTTTCCGTCAAACTTTATTTGACAAAATAGGTGTAAATCTGTTGACCTTCGGGCTATGATTTGCAAACCTGGTCCTGATCGGAAGAAGGAAATGGCCACCCACTCTAGTGTTCTTGCCTGGAGAACCCCACAGACAGAAGAGCCTGGCAGGGTACAGTCCACGGGGTCATGAAAGTCGAACACGACCCAGTGACTAGAGCACCACCTGACCTGGTAGCCGCCTAACCCAGCTTTCTGGACGGGAGCATCTCAGGCTGACCTTGACCTTGGAGGTGCTCATGGCTGGACCCCCGCCTGTCGCGGCCAGGAGCGTTCACAGCTTAGAGACCGGGCTTCTCAGGCCTCGGCGTCTCCCCAGGTGTGGGTCGCGGTGTCGAGAGGTGGGTTTCTGTCCAGGACTTGGGAGAAGCGGCTCTGGGATGGGCAGGTGGTCCTGGCCTGCCAGAGTGGCCTTAGGGTCCAGTCCTAACGGGGAGCAAGTGGCCAGGTCCTGGTCGGGCTGCGGGGTCCTTCTCCCCAAGGCCCTTGGCTCACAGGGCCCTGCGGTGCCATAGCCCCAGCTCACTCCTCGGCCCCTCAGGCGTGTGCCCGTGGCCCTGCAGGACATCCTGGGCTCTCAGGCCCTGTTCCCACCACGAGGCCTGGGCTTGAGTCCTTTCTCTCCTGCCAGAGTGGCCCCAAGCAGCTGCTGATGGTCTCTGAGCCTCAGGCTTCCCCCGCCGCATAGACAGTGTGCCCTGTGACTTGAAGACTCCGCAGGACCGAGGGCTAGGTCTGCCCCGCAGCCCCTGGGGAGGTTGACACAGAGGTCAGGACGCTGTGTCGGGGGCGAGAGCCTCCTGGAGACCTGCTGATGAAGGCCATATGGGCCAACCCTCCTCCTGCCCCCACCCCTGGAATGAAGGCGGGGAGCTGGGGGCCCCAGACACCCAGCCAAGGGGTCCAGGCGGCACACTTGCTGGGAAGGCAGCACCCGCGGCAAACAGGTGGGGAGGCGGGGGTTCGCCCCTCCCGCCACCGCCCAGCCCGCCCTCGGGGCCTGGGGCCCTCCAGGTGCACGGCCGCCTCCCCACCTGGCACTGAAGCCACGCGGCTCTGCAGGAAGAAGTGGCCCCGGGGGTGGGTCAGTCCCGGCAGGGGGGCCCGGGCCCTGTGAGGTGCAGCCTGTGGGGCCCCAGGTCCTGGGACCACAGCCCAGGAAGGTGCGGGCCCCCGGGTGGGCCGCCCAGCCCCCAGGAGCCAGCCTCCATCCGGGCCCCTGGCTGGGATGCACCGTCTCTCTCTCTCTCTCTCTCTCTCTCTCTCTCACACACACACACACACAGACGTGCATTCCCCTGCCGTGAGTACACACCTGGGCTTCCGGAGGGGAGGATCTGTCCTTACTTGTGGTGGCAGCTGGAAGTCCCCGTGGACTCTAATCTGGCCCTGAGCCGCCCGTGGCCTGAGCTCCTTGCTGGGGCTGGTTGTGAGCCCAGCCTAGGGACAGGCCACCCGGCGAAGGGCCAGAACCCTCACGCTCCCTCAGTGTGGGGGTGTGGGAGCCCGTTCTGGCCCCCTGCTCCCCGATGCCCTCAGCTCTGCGTCCCCTGCTGGGCGCGCTCGGCTGGGGCCCCGCCCCGGCGGGCTCTCCGCCTGGCCTGGCGTTCCTCTGCGCCCCCCCTGCACCCTCCTCCCTCCACTGCTGGCAGTAGCTTCCCGCTGTTTCTGCAGATAAAATGCTCAGAGCTGACATTCGGTTGCTGCTGGCTCCAAGCTGCCCGCCCGGCGCTGCCCGCCCGGCGCTGCCCGTGGGCCTCCCGGGCACGAGGTCCTGAGCTGCTGCCGGGCTCCTGCTTCCCAGCATGCTTGTTTGTTTCCATGTGGTCCCCTCCTCCAGGAAGCCCTCCAGAGACCCTCCATGGAAGAGGAGCTGGCCCTCACTCCCTTGCAGGACAGATGTCTCCCGCTGAGCCCTGATTCAAAGCTGGCCCCAGCCAATGGCGGGGGCTGAGGGACGGGGGTGCAGGCCACGTGACTCAGAGCCAGCCACAGCCCCCTGGAGCACTGGCGGCCAGGCCTCCCCAGCCCTCTCCCTGCCAGCTGGGACAGGCGCTCAGACCTTGGCCTTGCCACAGGATTCTATCTTTAACTCCTGGACAGCCAATTCTTCTCTATTTTGAGAGAAAAAAATTCCACTCTGGAGTCTGGTTCAAAAAGTCCTCGCCCAGTTAGGCCAGTTCCCTAGAGAAACAACTGGCCTTTGCCATAGTCTTGTGGAGGGGGTTGGGGGGGGGCAATGGAGAGGAGAGACTAGGAGGGGGGCTGGGGGGAGGGGGGTGAGGAGGGGGAGGGGGCAAGATGGGAGGGGGAGGGCGGGAGGGGGAGGGGACAGGAGGGGAGGGAGGAGGGACAGGAGGGGAGGGACAGGAGGGAGGGGACAGGAGGGGAGGGAGGGGACAGGAGGAGGGGAGGGCAGGAGGGGAGGGCAGGAGGGGAGGGGACAGGAGGGGAGGGGGAGGGGACAGGAGGGGAGGAGGGCAGGAGGAGGGGGCAGGAGGGGAGGGCAGGAGGGGAGGGGACAGGAGGGGAGGGGAGGGGACAGGAGGGAGGGGAGGGCAGGAGGGGGAGGGGCAGGAGGGGAGGGGACAGGAGGGGAGGGAGAGGGGACAGGAGGGAGGGGGAGGGCAGGAGGGGAGGGGGCAGGAGGGGAGGGGCAGGAGGGGAGGGGACAGGAGGGAGGGGGAGGGGACAGGAGGGGAGGGGAGGGCAGGAGGGGGAGGGGACAGGAGGGGAGGGGAGGGACAGGGGAGGGGGGAGGGCAGGAGGGGAGGGGCAGGAGGGGAGGGGACAGGAGGGGAGGGGGAGGGGACAGGAGGGGAGGGGAGGGCAGGAGGGGAGGGACAGGAGGGGAGGGGAGGGGACAGGAGGGAGGGGAGGGCAGGAGGGGAGGGGCAGGAGGGGAGGGGCAGGAGGGGAGGGACAGGAGGGGGAGGGAGGGCCCCCCTCCCTGCAGAGTGGGAGCAGCGGTCCCAGGTGCCTCCTTGGGGCTGCCTGGGGGCTGGTGCGGGGTGACCGGCGGCCCGCGCCCCTGCTGCAGGAAGCTCCTAAGCCCTCGGTCTTGGCCGTCTGCCCTCGAAGTGTGGCCGCACCTGGCTCAGGCCCTCGCCACAGTCGGTGCTGTGGGAAGGGCCACGACGCGTGTGCACCTCCTGGGTGCTGGGCTGTTTCTGGTGTGATGGGCACGCCTGGACACGTATGTGTGCACACGTGCACACGCGTCTGTGGGGACCAGTCTCCCCAGGGCCCCGGCCAGCGCCCTCACCCGACGGCCGCAGTGCACGTTGTCTGTGTCAGCACCGATGTCCGCCGCCGTCTGCGTTCACTGTGACCATCTGTGGGTGCAGAATCGTCTCGTTGGGCTTTCTGAGAGATTTTTAAAAATTGGCAGACTTCATTTTTAGAGCAGCTTTAAGTCTACAGGAAATTGAGCAGAAAGAACAGTGGGTCCCTGTAAACTCCCAGCAGACACACACCGTCCCCGGACGTCACTCTCATCCTCGCCGTCTGGTCAGCATCGCCTTGCTAGCACCAAGTGCGGCTCGCGGTCACCCTCAGCTCTCGCTGTCTCACGTTCCCGGAGCTCTGACGAGCGCACCACGAGGTCTTTGTACACTGACTCCACTGCCCTGAGGACCCCTGTGCTCACCCCCCGACCCCCACCCCGGGCCCTCAGCCGCTTCCGACCTCGCTGCCGTCTCTGTGGTTTCCTTCCTGCAGGACTTCGTTCAGAAACGCCAGTCAGACCATGGCATCCCGCGTGGCCCAGCAGCTGTGCATCTGCGAACCCAGCAATATTTACTGGGAGTCCTGAGTTTATCATCAAGGTTACAGGGCAGCCAAGGGGAGACTGTCCCTGCAGGAGCCGGGGGCGGCATCGCAGCCACAAAACCCACAGACAGCGGCTGAGCCACGTGGCCCCAGATGCGTCGGTGCCAAGGACAGAGGTGCTCCGGGGCTCCTGAGAGGGGGAGGGGGCAGGGCTCTCTGGGCAAAGCCCGGGTGGATGGGACCTCAGCAGGCCCACAGAGAGTGAAGGCTGGCACAGCGGCCCTGCAGGGCTCTGAGAGGCGGTGGGCTGCAGATGGGGCAGGTCTGCAGGCTGGGGGCACGGGGCGCGTCTTTCCTGCCTGAAGCCCGGCGCCTGCGACCCCGCGGGGACGGTCTCCCCCACTTGACATCCGTCACCCAGGGCGGCAGGGCCGTGCTTGGGCCGCTGTGGTGCGCTGGGGTCAGGCAGGTGCCCTCCTGTGCCAGTCCGCAGGGTGGGAAGGAGCTGGGCCAGGTGTGGGCGGTGACCGTGGGCAGGGTCTCGGGGCCTGTGCCGCTGAGCCCCCCAGCTGAGAAGCCAGCATGCAAGTGAAGGGACGTGGGCCTCAGCTCCAAGCCCGAGGGGCAGGAGTGTCCCCCGGCACCGCTTCTGCGCGGGAGCACCCTGAGCCAGCCTCTGCGACTCCCTTTCTGCAGCACAGGGCCTCACCAGCACCCAGCGGCCTTGGCTCCAGCCTCCTGGCGGGGGTTACTCTTAAACGGGGGCCTGAGACGAGGGTCTTGAAGGGGCAGAGGCACCCATCAGAGCCCCAGGGCCCTTCTGATCCCTCCAAACAGTGGGACCAGGCGGCTGGGAGGGGAGTGTGGTGGACAAGCTGTCGCCTTCTGGGCGACACGGAGGTGAAGGATTCAGAGTCCCCACCCTGCAGCCTGGGCTCTTGAGAGGAAGGCCCCAGCGACAACACCGTCCGTTTCTGACGCCCGCCGGTCTCCGTGCTCTCCTGTGGAGGTGGGGGTGGTGAGCAGGGGCCCCTGGGGAGGCTGGCTGAGAGGGGAGGACGGTCGCCGGAAAGCCGGGGCTGCAGCCCTTGTTCCCACCTCCAGGCCCGAGGCTTTCTGGACACTGGCTCTGGGCGCCAAGCTAGGGTCAGACTCTGCAGTTTCTGGGTCCTCCTTGGCTGGATGAGAGCAGGCCCCGTGTGGAGCAGCAAGGCCTGACAGCAGCCTCAGGCAGACGCACCTGGGTCCCTGGAGGTCAGGTGAGCACCCCCGTCTCCCCGTGCACCCCCGCCTCTACCCCTGTGCCCCTCCCCAGGCTCTATGTCAGGCAGACCCTCCGGCTGCCCTCCTGAGTCCGCCCTCATTGTGGGGGTTGGACTTTGGCTTGAAGGTGGGAGGGCAGCGGGGAGGGGATGAGCCCCAAGGCTCCTCTTCCGTTGTCTGGAACCGACCCATCCACACGATGTGCTCAGAGCTGAGGCCGCCGGACACTTGCCTCGCCTCCAGGCCCAGCCGTCCGGAGGCCTCAGGCCCCAGATGCCCATGGGAAAGGAAGTCGGTGGCTACAGGGGCCATTTGAGGCCAGCGTGGGCGAGCTGGCAACTGGAGGCCTTAATTACCGTCGGCGCGGGGGCCTCCAGCGCACCTGGAAGAAGAGCTGTGGACAGCTCGCCCAGGGCCGTTTGTGGGGTATCGTCACAAGCGCCGCCTCCTGTCCCCCCTCACCCTAGTCACTGAGACACGGGGTGCGTGTGGGCGAGGGGCTCTCTGCTCAGAGGAGCCGGTGGCCAGAGGATGGCTGCGGCCCTGTGACGCGGCTTCCCGCCACCAGCGCCCGCAGACGGTCGGATACCCTGGCTGCCGGGAGCCCAGCCCATCCGCCTCTGCTTCCGGCCAGGGCCTCCCGGTTCCCATCACAGGGCCTGGGTGCTCCCAGGAGGAGCTCCGGGTAGGCTCAGCCCTGGCTCCAGCATCGGGGTGGAGGCCAAGTGAGGAGAAGTGGGGACCGCCCGAGTCTCCCCAGGCCCCAGGGCTGTGCAGGCTGCAGGGGACGGAGTGTGGGCCCCTCCTGAGCTGGTGTGGGCCCGGGACGCGTGCCTCTCAGTGCATCAGCTTCAGTTCAGGTCAGCTCAGTCGCTCAGTCGTGTCCGACTCTCTGCGACCCCATGAATCGCAGCACGCCAGGCCTCCTGTCCATCACCAACTCCCGGAGTTCACTCAGACTCACGTCCATCGAGTCGGTGATGCCATCCAGCCATCTCATCCTTGTAACCCCTTCTCCTCCTGCCCCCAATCCCTCCTAGCATCAGAGTCTTTTCCAATGAGTCAACTCTTCACAGGAGGTGGCCAAAGTACTGGAGCTTCAGCTTTAGCATCATTCCTTACTAAGAAATCCCAGGACCGATCTCCTTTAGAATGGACTGGTTGGACCTCCTTGCAGTCCAAGGAACTCTCAAGAGTCTTCTCCAACACCACAGTTCAAAAGCATCAATTCTTCAGCACTCAGCTTTCTTCACAGTCCAACTCTCACATCCATACATGACCACTGGAAAAACCATAGCCTTGACTAGACGGACCTTTGTTGGCAAAGTAATGTCTCTGCTCTTCAATATGCTATCTGGGTTGGTCATAACTTTCCTTCCAAGGAGTAAGTGTCAGCTTCCTCTCCTGCAAATCCAGAGTGTTTCCCTCCCGGGACACATTCATATTAAATGCTCCAGACTACACCTGAGCATAGTTGGTGCCCAAAAATGAGGACTGCTTTTTTGTTTACTAACTAGAAGTAGATAATGATATTTCCAGCTGCGTGTGGTCATCTCCAACCTTGAGAAAAATCCTGTCTTGTTTTCCAGCTGAAGAAATCCACCCCAGCCCCGGTCTACCTGGGTTTCTGGTATGAATGGTGTGGCATTTGGTCAAAGGCATTTTCTGCACCAACTGATATCGTGACGTCCTGTTTCTTTTTCACCTTGCTGATGGAGTGAATTACATTCTAGGTTTTTCTACATTGAATAGACTCGCAAACTTGGAACAGATCCCACTGGGTTTTGGTGTCTAAATCTTTTACGCATTGTTGGATTCAACTTGCTTTTATTTTATGGAGGACTTTTGGATCTAGGTTCGTGAGAGACGTTGGTCGTGGGGGTTTTGTTTGTTTTTCGCACTGTCTTCATCTTGCTTTGCCCTCAGGACCGTGCCAGCTTCGCGGAGTGGGCTGGGACGTGCTCCCGCCTGTGTTCTGGAAGAAACTGCATAAAATAGGTGTTGCTCCTTTGCAAATTTTTGGTGGAATTCTTTAGCGAAACCACTGGGTCTGGGAGGTTCTTTTTTTTTTTTTAAGGAAATTCTAAATTATCAACACAGTTTCTTCCTGGTTATAGGACCATTCAAATCATCTGTTTCATCCTGGCTGAGTTTTGAAGGTGTGTGTTTGGGGACTTTGTCCTCTTATCGTCCTCCTCTTGTCTGCTTCCGTCCTCAGCGCCTCCGCCCCGGGGCCCCGCTGCCGGTGTCTAGGCCCTAAACGCGGCCCGGAACCGGCGAGCACGCAGCCGCTCCTGCCGCTGCCTCACGGCCCTTCGATGGCACTGACTCGGGCAGAGTGTTTTCCCTGACACGGCCGGCTTCAGGTCTGGACTCCACTCAGGCTGTGCCTGGCCCAGGAGAGAGCCAACCCAAGGACACTCCATTCAGGGGTCGCCTGAGACCCATGACCAGTACAACCAGGCCTCCAGGGGCGCAGGACAGTGGGAACAGGTCCCTGGCACGGACTTGGATGCAGGAACTGGGAAGACTGCTAGAGCCTCGTTTAAGGCCTAGACTCCGGCAGCAGAGGCCACGGGGCAGCGGTGCTGAGAGAGGAGCGTCCTCAGGGAAGCCCGCAGGGTCCTCAGGCGAGGCGGCCCACCGAGAGCCCCGGAGGCCGACCTCTGGGTCCCCTCACCACTTCCACACGGCACTGGAAGGTCCCTGACAGCCCCCAAGGGTCACAGAGACTGTCACAAGCACCGCAGAGCCAACCAGAGCCTGGCACGAGGAAGACGCAGAAAGGAGCCAGGGCCGCGGGCACAGGGGCAGGGCCGGGCCAGGCCCCAGGGCTGCTCACGGGCGTCCTCGGCCAGGCTGAAGGGCACTGCGCTGACTCTCCTTCCTGTAGCCCGGCCCGTCTGACCACGGCCTCTCCTCTGCGGGCCTCGGTGCCGGCCCCTGTACTGAGGGTGCCACGGCTGCCTCCAGCCTCACTGAGCACCAATATTGTCATTATCAGCAGAAGACGGGGTGCTCGACATGGAGCCCCTCCGCAAAGCCTGGCTCTGTTTCTCATGGAGCCTCTGGACACACAGCAGGCACACAGGAAACATTCCTGAGCTAGTGACTGTCTCCAGCCGGGCCTGTCTCGACATTTTCTGAAGTTCTGCTGAACCAAGTCATCCATGTACCCACCTTCTGCCCATCTGTCTTCCCACCCTCCACGCATCCATCACCCACTCACCCATCCATCCATCCATCCATCCTCACCCATCACCTATTCTTCCAGCCATCGATCCATCCATTCATCCATCCACACAGGATGTCCTCAGGGAACAGCTGCGTCCAGCACCTCTGATAAGGTGAGGCTTGTCACAGGCTATTGGCCCATCGCTCAGACAAGGTGAGGCTTGTCACAGGCTATTGGCCCATTGCTCAGACAAGGGCACGGAGGCTTGGATACAGAAAGCGGCCCTGGTCTCCAGGCTGCCAGCCCCCCACTCTTGCTGGGAGAGCTGGGCTTCATGTCCTCTTACGGTCTGGCTGTTCCCTCGTGTCCAAGCCTCATGTCCCCGGCCCTCCCAGCTGCAGACCTGTCTGTCCGCCCCCACAGGCCGAGCACTGCCGCTGGTCACCAGCAGACCTGAGGCCGCAGCCTAAGTGCCAGCTCCTGGACCCCTTGTCCCAGGGGCCTGCACCCAGCTTGCGGCGGGAGACAGTGGAGAGTGTCCCGAGGAGGGGCGGTGGGGTGGCGGGCTGAGCGGCGGGTCCCGGCCCGCGCAGGGCAGGCCTGGCGGGCGCCACCCTCCAGGAGCAACAAGCTGCTGCCTGCCTGCAGCTTCCGTCCTTCCTCCCGGCTGCCGCTGAGCCGACTGCGGCCGGGGGGGTGTGGGGGTGCAGGGGGGAAGGGCCTGCATCCCTTGGCTCCCCCCACCCTCCAGCAGACACCAGCCAGCCTCCCTCAGGGCAGAGCCCCCTCCCGGGCATTCCAGAGCAACACGCTCCCTCCTGGCCCACAGCGGTCTCTCCTGGGGCAGAGCACCCCGGTTCCCATGCCGGCCACCCTCCTGCCTCTCTGCCTGGCGAGCTCCTCTTTGACCTCTGAGACCCTTTGAGATGCTCCCGTTATGGGAAGAGTCCTGAGGAGGTGAACCCAGGGAAGGAGGGGCGGGAGTCAGAACACGACTCCAGGAGTTGCCCCCGCCTCCCCGCAAGGCCCTGCGCCCCTCCAAGCTGGCCTGCCCTGAGGCCCCATCCGGGGGGCTGCGTATCCCGCGCCCGGCGGTGTTTCTCATGGCCCCAGAAGGAGGCCGTGGCCTGGGCATGCACTAGGGTGGACATTCAGCCTGGGCGCCAGAGCCAGTCCCTTCGCAGGCGCCTCCTCCAGGCCTGGGGCCTCCCAGGAGCCACCCACCTGGGGCTTTCCTGAGCCTCCAAGCCTCCCTGCCTCCCTGCGTCCTGCCGCTCCCTGCCTGTGGGTTTTGGAGGTCCCGTCCCTCAAGAGCGGGCGACTCTCCCCAGGCCCTGGGGTCCTGACGCCCTGTGCTTGGATCTTACTGCCCAGAAGGTGGGAACCACCCTCTTGCAGAGAAACAGACCTTGGGGTCTGGATGCTGAGGGTCAGATTGGTGAGGGCCTCTGGGGTCACGCGACTGGTTGGGGGCAGCTGGCTGCAGCAGACCAGCCACAGAGCTGGGGGCCTGTCTCACTGGGTTCATTCCTGGAGGCTCTGCGGCAACACTGGGGCCCTTACGGCGTCTCCAGGGCCACTGGGAGCCTTGTGGGGTCCAGCAGCCTGGCTGGAGTCAGCGCAGACACGGGTGGGCGCCTCTGTGGGGTTTCTGCCCTGTGGCCTCCCTGCAAACTCCGTGTGTGGGCTTCTTCCCTGGAGGAGCAGGACCGGGACAGGGCCGCGAGACTGCCCAGCGTGGCCGTGCAGGCGCCTCCCACCCTTCACTCACTCCAGGGTGCATTCTAGCTGGAGGGCGGCTGCCCCGTCCTCTCCCCAAAGCGAGGCGCTCCAGTGGGCATGCAAGTCCAGAGACCCTGCCAGCAGCCACGGCCCTCGTAGAGGTGTGCCCGCCTCCCCACGGCCGCGGCCCCGCGCCCTCGATGGCACACACCCAGCTCCCTGCGGCGGCCTCTCTGCACGGGCCGCATCCCTCTCTCCTCGAGGGGCCCCTGATGGCCCCGGGCTGGGGCTATTTGCCCTTCAGCCGACCTTCATGGGCTGGGATCAGGGGTGGAAGAGACACTCAGACCCTGAGTCTGGTGAGGTTTCCACGCCTTCCCCTCTCCCTAGATCCTGAGGCCCCCAAGGGCCGGGACCGAGGCCCTGTTCCTGCCTGCGGGTCCCAGCTCCTGGCCCAGGCAGCCCTGTAGGGCTGGAGGGGACCACTGGGCTCTGCATGGGATCCTCAGATGCCCTGCTGTGACTGGGGAACCGTGCGGACGTTCAGCAGAATGGGAAGGAGCCGGACCCAGAGAGGATCCTTGCTTTGCTCAGAGGAAAGGGGGCGAGGCCCCAGGGCTGCTCCAACCCCAGGCAGGCCCTGGGGCCCCGAACCCACCCTAAAGAGACCCCCATATCCTGAAAGGGGGCACTCCCTGGCTGGCCCCGTGTTCCCAGAGGAGAGGGCCCTTACTCCTCCCTTCACCCACTCACTGGCCTGCCTTTGTGCCTGTGTCTTCAGACAGGAGGCCAGGCCACTGAAACTCAAAAACTATTGGTGGGAACTATTTTTCTGAACACTTTTTCCCCAGTAAAGCATATTCACCATTCCTGGACTTGTGAGCATGCCCAGAAGGTTGTGTTTTCTCAAGAAATGGAGGGAACGCACCGCCGGTAAGACTTGGCGAGCTCGACGTGAGAGCAGGTGTCTCCATAAAAGTGCCCCCGCGGAGCCCCCAAGCCCCCATCTCCCGGGGTTTCCTCCAGCAGCAGGTGGACTCGGTTCCCCCGGCCCCGCGTCCAGCTTGCCGGTCTGCAGTGCTGGAGCACCGTCAGGGGAGCCTTGTTGTGGGAGTGAGGCCCTAGGGTCCAACACAAGGCTGGGGCTGGCGTGTCCACGGTGCCAGACGCAGGCCAGAACGGCGGGGCCGTGGGCCAGCCTGGAGCCTCTCCTCGGTAAAGCCGTCAGCCGCCTGCAGAGCGCAAAGCCCTCAGGGACACACGTGCTCGCTCAGGGAAGGTGGCCAGGCCTCGGATGCAGGGACAGCGTTCCTGGGCCCCTGTCCTGCCACAAAACCGCTTGTCACACATGAAACAGCAGATTAGGAATTTCCTATTCTATTTTTACTGCAAAATTTGCACTGGCAAAGGGCGTTTGGTTTGGAAAAGCTCTCTCCTTTTGAGCCGCTTGGCTGCACATGAAAGGGTGGTCGGGCTGGGTCCCCGAGTGGCGTATTCACAGCCCTCACAGGCCTCTGGGACACTGATAAGGGATCAAAACCGCAGTACCGTCTGTTTTTATTACTCTAAGTAACCATTAAAAGCTGGTGGAGGTGGAGGCTGGAGGATTTGCTGGGTTGAGAAAGTTCCCTGGGGTCTGGGCTGAGCCCCAGCTGGGGCTGTGGAGGGGCGTGGGCCAGCTGGAGTCAGGGTGCTGTGGCTTCTTGGCCCTGGATTGGGGGCCGCCTCAGCCCAGAGATGCCCCTTAGGCTCCGGGGGGCTGGGTGGGGTCTCACGTTGGTGAAAGGCGCAGAGGCTCCAGGCTTACTCCCACAGGAGGTGACGCCCATCCGGGGTCCACCTGCCCGGATGTCCTCCTGGACGCACCTCTCGGCCTACATGAGCAGCCCCGGGGCGGGGAGCAGGTCAGCGGTGTGGGAGACAAGGAGGTTGGGAGTCCAGGCTGCACCCACGATGGGGTGAATGTGGGAACTCTGCACCCACAGCCTTCTGGGGTGCCCAGCAGCTGCGGCTGGCGGGGATGTACCTGCTCTCAGGACCCTCTCAATCCCACACAAGGGAGGGCCCAGGGCCTTGACCAGAAAATCTCAGTGATGGAGAGAAGTCTCCCTAAAACTTGAAGCTGCTCTCCCATCCCCACCTCTTGCTCCCTTGAATTTGCAGCACTGGCCACTGCGAGGTTTTTACCCAAAAGTAAAATGTTGTGCAGTGGATATCTCTGGACAAACAAGGAGAAAAAGGAAAACTTCCAACTTCTTGGGGCAGAAACTTTCTCTCTGAGGGTGGGGTGTAGGCTGCTCTTCAGCCGTTCAGCTGGTCTCCGGACAAACGAACCTGCAGGGAGAGAGTGACTCGTTCAGTTGTTAAGTCTGGGCTGCTGGGAGCTGGTGAGCTGAGTGAGTGTGCACACACACGTGGATGGAGACACCTGCACACTGCACAGGCCCGCACCACACACGTGCACCCAGGCTCTCAGGACACTGCCCCCAAATCCACAAGCTGGAGCAGTTTCAAAAGCGCCCTCCCTCCAGGAGCTGACGTGGTCCTGAGACGCCCCAGGGAGCCTCAGGATAAGAGGAGCTGAGGGAGGGGCCGCAGCAGCCCGAGGTCACCAGATCGCATGGGGCCTGAGGCTCAGGACTCTCTGCTCAGCGCTCCTGCAGGACGAGACAGACACAGATTCTGGGGCTGCCCTCCTCATGTGGATGGTGTGGACACAGACCCCAAGGGGAGCCGAGGAGCGGGAGAGTTCGGGCTGCAGGCCCAGGGCCCCGGGCCTCCATGGGAGAGCGGAGCACCTGCTGGCTCTCGGCCGACACCCTGGACAGGGAGGCACCAGGGCTGCCGTCCGGCGTGGCCCATCTGTTCCCCCAAGTTCAAATCTGGCGTTGGCTCCCAGTCGCCCAGTGGCTTGGTCCCTTAGCAATCTTTTCTGTAAAGGGCAGTGAGCCACACCCCCGCCCCGGAGTTAGCGGGCTGGAGGCGGCCTGCAGCGCATCCCCGCCGGGTGTCATCCAGGCCAGCCCAAGGGGGGCGGGGCTGTGGGGCCTGTTCCTGCCCACCCACCCGAGGGGCACCGGGCTCATTGCCTGGGCGCGAGGGTGGGCCATGCCCTCAATGCTCCGATTACCTTCTGAGCCGCTGCGGCTTGCTCAGGGTCTTCCAGGAAGGAAGGCAGTGGAGAGTCACCTATTGTCTCCTCAGGTCCGTATTCCTCCTGGAATCGAACCAGCAACTTGGGCCCGAACTGGGATGCTCTCACACGCTAAGGGCAGACGCCCAAGTGGCCAGGGTTCAGGGAAGGGTACTGGGGAGGAGGCTGGTGCTCCTCCCACGCTGGACATGGGAGGGCAGGCCCGGCCCGCACTGACCAGCTCCTGCCCTGCCGCTGGCTGAGAAAAGGCCTCAGTCCTGAAGCTCCTTGGCACCTGGCCTGTTTTATGAGCCAAGCCGCCCAGCAGCCACAGAGGGGGCTTACAGGTCTGACCGCCTGAACGTTTAAAACTTGTGTGTGGGAGTCAGAACTCGGAGGATGGGACGGCGCGGTGCGCTTGGCAGAGTCAGCGTCCCAGCCAAAGCAGGAGCGGCCACACACCAGTGATAAAAAGGGACGAGCGACACGGGAGGGCAAGGGCAGGCGCCTGCGGGTCCCAGGAGAGGGGAGGCCCACGCCCCAGGGGGTCCAGACACTCACACTGACACCCGCCCCCTTTCTGGGGAGGGGTGCCTTCTGGACTGAGGCCCTGAGGAAACTGTGGACATTGGGCTGGTAAGTTGGCCCAGAGGTGCCCTCTCGCACCTGCGTGGGGATCGTGAGCAGGGCCCATCCTCCTGGAGGGCAGGCCGGTTTCCATCGAGGGTGTGTTCCCTGGGCCTCGGGTCACTCCGATGCTTACACAGGGCTGGGACAATCCCGGGAAGAGCAGAAACGCCGACACGGGTCACAAGCCCACCAGAGGGTGGCTGAGGGGCCACAGTGTGCAGAGCGGAAGGCCCGCGGCTGCAGAAGAGAGGGCAGGGCTGGGTGTGCCGCCCTCGACGGCAGGGCCCCGCTGCGTGTGGCTGCGTGTGTCTGCGTGAGATTGTCTGCGAGGGTCGGGGCTGGCCCGTCCTGGCTGGTCACATGCTGAGTGGTGCGGCTGCTATGGGGGCCCAGCTGCAGTGACTTTGCTCCAAAACCTCGAGGCACAGTTAGTTCTGAGGACCCGCAGACCCCACGCGGTCGGGGCCCGTGGGCACCGTCGACTGGCGCCTGGCTCTGGGGCTCCACCGCGGCCCTTCGCCCCGGGCTCCGTGGCCAGTCCCCTGCCAGGCCTGTCTGCTCTCTTTTTCTAAACCCCTGTCTGGGGCCTGGGCCCTCTGCTTGTCCATGGTTCTCAGATCTTTCTCTCCAACCTTGTACCACTTTGTCCTTTGGCTTTACTTTCTGGGCGATTTCTTCAACCTTGTCCCCAGAGCTTCCGTTTTACCATCGGGTCCTTATTCCTGCGGCTCTCTCTTTCCTGCCTGCTCGTTCTCCGCGGTGCCTGGGCAGCGTCACGGTGGCGGTCTGTCCTGACATCCGAGACATTTCCTGACCCTGTCTCCTTCCTGCTCCTCTTGTGGGCCTGTTTTGGACTGCGTTTCCCGCCGCGGCCTGGGGACTGTGGCAGGCGCCCAGGCTCCAGAGCCGCATCCTCCTGGGTGGCGCTGTGTTCTGGGAAGACCCTCCTGCTGGAGATGAAGGTGCTGCTGCCCTGGGCCCTGTCACTTGCCTGGATTCCTGTGTGTCTTGTGGGTTCCAGCTCTCAGCTAGCCTGGCATCAGAGACCAGGTCGTCTAACAAATCTCCAAATCCTGCTGGTCGGCGATGGGGTCCTGGGAGTGCGGACAAGGGCTCACCCAGGCTCACCCCGCCTGCCTCCCTTGGAGCGCACAGCGGCCGGGTCCTCCACCCCACGGGCCTCCCCACCCCCTGGGCTCCTGCCTCTGCGGGCGGCAGCCTGCAGGCGGCTCAGAGGGAGGAGGTGAGGTGTGTCCACCCCTGCTCCTTCCCGGAAGCAGCTCTGCTTTCCAGAACTTGTGCTTCAGAACCCAAGGTCTGCTTATTACTCTAGCAGAGCGGGTGGGCTTCTGTCCAGGTGGGCCTGGGTGGGATCCAGGAACAGCCACTTTATAACCTTCGTGACCTTGGCCACCCCCACGCCTCTTGGAACCCTGTCTCCTTATCTGTTTAATGGAAGCAAAATCCCACCTGGCTGGGCTGTTGTGGGGCGCAGAGCAGATAACAGGCCATAAAGTGCCCGCTGAGGGCTTGGCACGCAGCTGGCGCAGCCGTGAGAGCAGCCTTTGTGCCCTTGTTTGTGTGGGTGTCTTATCTCCGCGGCCCGGGGCCAGGGCTGGCTCATCTCGCCGCGGCCCGCGGCCCGCGAGGCTCGCAGGCTGGCCCCCGGATCCGGGCCTGTGTCCGAGCGGGGCGCAGGGCGGGCCCCAGGAATGCCATCAATCTCCCTGGCCTCAGGGCTGATCCCCATCTCCGAGAGGCCACCTGCCGCCCAGCGAGGCTGTCAGCCCCAGGAGGGACGGCCTGTCCCCGCAAGACCAGGCTTGTGCTGGAGCCGCGTCCAGAATTCCGCAGAGCCGCCGTGCCTGCTCTTGTCGAGGAATGTCCCCTCCCCAGTGCCTGCCCTCGGCCCTCCACCGCCATCCCGCCTCTGCTCCCTGGGAGGACACGTCCCAGCCACAGACCCAAGTGTGCAGGGGGACCAGCGTCGCCACGGAAAAGAGTGGCTGCGTGAAAGGAGGGCCGCTGGCGGAGGACAAGCGGTGCTGGGAGAATCTGGACCCCGAGCCACAGGTGTGCACAGAGGCCCCAGATGCAGCCGCAGAGGCTGGGGAGGTGCCCGGCCCGGGTGCTCTCGGTCCTCCGAGACCGCGGCAGGAGTCTGCTGGGGGCCGGTGGGCCCTTCTGCCCGTCCTGGCCTCCGGTGACGTCCAGGGTGCTGGCTGCAGCCCACCCGTGAGCCTGCTGGGGGACGAGGCAAAGCTCTGCCGGACACAGAGAAGGGGCTGTGTGGGGAGCCCACAGGTGGCCCCTGGGCCTGACCAGAGGCTCCCTTTCTGCAGGCCCAGATGCCAGGGTCTCTATGACTGGGGGTCTTGCCCAAGAGGCTCTGGTCTGACTGTGGGCTGCAAGACCCGCGCCCCCAACTTGATGTCCAGCCTGACCCTGCCCTGGGCAGCCCTTCCTCTCTGAGCCTTGGTGTCCCTGTCCACCCATGAGATAAGGCCAAGAGTGCCTCTTTCCCATGCTGAGGGGCAGCCCAGGGACAACCCAGAGGACCCCTGGTGTCCACCTCCTCATGAGGGGATGATGCAAAGTGGATCAGTGTGAAGTCCCCACTGTTGAATTTCCAGGGACATTCGTGTTTCCAGACCCCCAAGAGCTGCCTGGAGCGTCGCCCAGGACCGCTGCCTCTGAGCGACCACAGTTCTGGCTTCCAGGCTGGTGCTCTGGGAGGATCACAGGCCGGGGGACCAGCGGTGGCGCCTGACGCCTGCCCCAGGCCCGGCCCCACGGGCATCCTCCGTTGCTCGGCTTTGCCCCTCCCGAGCCCCTGTGGGAGAGCTCGGCATCTGCTCCCGTCACCCTGCTCCGTGCCTGTGACACCCTCTCACGTCAAGAGTCTGCCGTGTGCCTGCTTCGCTGGGGCACGAGTCCATCGCGGATGCACCACAGCCCGTGGATGGCTCAGCGGCGGTTTCTAGCTCTGGCTCTCGGGTAAAGCAGGCGTGACTCACGCTTGTCTGGGTGGATGTGTGCTCGGGAGCTGGTCTCACGGTGTGACTGTCTCCTGAGCCGTTGTCCGAAGTGCTATCAGTTTGCACCCTCACCAGCAATGTTTGAGAGTCTTCACCTATTACTCCCGAGCATTTAAAATAAAAAGTTCTCTTACTTAGGAAATTCCAGCTTCAAATGCCTTCACTGGTGATTTTTAGCAAAAATATTCAGGAAACAAATAGGCCACTCAACACTTCCAAGCACAGCAAAGAAGGAAACACCCTCAACTCACTTTCAGAAGTGACTAGACTCTCGACAACAAAACTTGTGAGGAGTAGTCCAAGAAAAGATTACAGGCCCTGAAAAAATCAACGCAGCAATGGGATAATACGTTGTGATCAAGTTGTGTTTATCCCAGAAATAAAATAGTGGTTTAATACTATAAAACCAATCAATATACTCTTCTGTCTCAATAGATATGAGAGGAAGATCATATCAACAGAGGAAGAAAAATGTTTAATGTAGTTCAATATCCATTCCCCAAAAAACACTTCCATTAGGAAGAGGAAACCCCCTTAATCTTAACTGTGTGCATAAGAAGCCTTATAGCTTTCACTCTGAGCCTGGGAAGGAGGTGGCGTTTCCTTCTTCCATTTCACTCAGCAGCATCTGAATGGAGGCCCCACCAAAGCTGCAGGGTGTGAAAAATACATGAGAGGCATACGGATCGGCCAGGAGAACAGAAAACCTCCGCTGCTCTCAGAAGACGCGATCGTGTGTGGAGAAAGTGCAGGAGCAAGGAGATAAAGTTTCCAAATTGATAAGAGACCCAGGAGGTTTGCTACATTCAAAGTCAACATGTAAAGCGTAGCTGCTTCTCTAGAGGCCGGTGACAAACTGCGACTTAGAAAGCACCTCGCGTACAAAGGCGTAAAAGTATGAAATGCAGAAGAGACAAAAGATGCGTAGGATTCTTACAGAGGAATCTGATCTAAGGAAACTGAGAGACGAACAAGACCTGAGTAATTAGACTAATGGAACACTGCAGTCATGAACCGAGAGTCGGTTTTCCCGGAGGAATCCGCAGATTCTGTATAATACCAGCCTAAATCTCTTCTTTTATTTTTGGTGGATCATTGCAAACTAATTCAAAAATTTGTGCTGAGATGCAAAGAGCCGAGAACAGCTAAGCCTCCCTGAAGGACAAGGGACAGACTGGCTTTGACAGCTAGCTGACTGTATCTTCATCTTCATGGCCTGGTGGCGCCCGCAGGAGCAGAGAGGACTGGTGGGACAGAGCCGCGAGCCCACAGACAGGCACACATGCAGCGCCGAGCGGGCAGGGGCGGCTGGCTTCTGGTTCTGCACTTGCAGAGCTGGAAACCGCCACCCCGACCTCACCAGGAAGGTGCTGAGCGGCCCGACGTCAGCCATCCTTCCCAGGTCCATAGCGGGTGGCTGCAGAGCTGACCTTGCCCCCAAGATTGCAGAGACCAGTAGTCACTGAACACAGAGATGAACCCCGAGTTACGAGGGGCTGAGGATCTGCTTCACATGACCCTGGCAGAAAAGCTCCTAAATGTGACGCGAAGAGAGCGCTTCAGAGGGTGCTGAGAGAGGATGCTGAGAGAGGATGCTGAGAGAGGATGCTGAGAGAGGATGCTGAGAGAGGATGCTGAGAGACATCTTTGCAACTTCTGTCTGTGGGTGGACTTCTCATACAATTTACAAAACAATAGCTGGAAAGGCAAAGACTGATCAATTCTAACCCATTAAGTTTTGTCTCACTGAAAGGCCCCATAAAAGGAGTGAAGAGAAAAGCACGGAGTGGGAGGAGACCTATGTACATTCAGCCAAAAAGGAGGCCGGGCTACGGAGCACCAGCAGGAACAGGAGTCAGAGAACTGCGTGCTTGGTCCAAAGTGGCCAGCGGCTCAGCAGGAGGAGCCCAGATGACCGGACCTCGTTAGGAGTCAGGAAACGTGAACGAAGATCACAATGCGAGACCCTGACTCACCCGGCAGCTTGGCAAACGTTTAAGCGGCGGACCGACCAGCGGCTGAGAGGGCGCAGGAACCCACACGTCCTGCCGGGCGGCGGTCACTTGGCACCAGTATCTTGGGAAAGCCCAGTGAGCACACCCTGGACAGCCCTTCTGCCCATCATCAGCCCCGGAAATCCCCAAGCCTAGGATGTGGGGGTTTCAGGGAATGTCCACAGCAGTATTATTTATAAGGCGAAAAAAACCAAACCTGG
Organism: Ovis aries; assembly: GCF_016772045.2. NCBI lineage: Eukaryota > Metazoa > Chordata > Mammalia > Artiodactyla > Bovidae > Ovis > Ovis aries. Next base: position 42,457,045 of record NC_056077.1, read on the forward strand.
AAACAACCCAAATGTAACACTCAGGGCAGCAGGAACAGGGTATGAGGTGTTTGCATGGAGCCCACCCTGCCCCAGACGCCGGGCAGGACTCCGCTCAGAAGGGTGCGTCCCGGGACACAAGGGCCGGAGGCCACTGATGAGAAATCAAGACCCGGCAGGAAGGGCCTCAAGATAAAGGGACAGAGAAGAGCGAGGCAGGATGTCGTGAAGCCCAGGGCAGGAAGCGAAGGGGCGAGGCTTGCCCGTGTCTTTGCCTCAGGGCACGCGTAGGCTTCCCGACGACGAGCTTTTGCACACACCACACGTGGGGTCTGATTCTCCCCCAGTCTGCCCTGAGCAGGATTTGTTTCACAAGTTTGGGAAAACTGAGCTTCAAGACAGAAAGGAACTGATCTGCTTCAAGCCCCTCTCCCCGGCCCCGCGGCCCCACAGCTGTTTCCCGCAGCAGATCAGGTGTCTCCCCCGCCCGCAGAGGTTTTCCCGGTGCGCAGCTGCCGGATCCCACGAGCAGGTGGTCAGGGTCCGAGTGAACAGGCGGGTGGAGGGCTGAGCACCCGGCCCGGCCTGCAGAGACGGCAGAGCCTCGGGAAGGCTGCCACGCAGCCTCCGGGCTGGAGGTGCTCACGACGCTGCAGAAGGTGATGGGGCCTGGCAGTGATGGCCCGAGGGACCCTCCTCCAGGTCACTGGGGGACCCCGCGTGGCCTCCACAGTCCAGAGGGGAGGCGTGGGACTCGCCGCGGCCCTAGCCCTGAACCTCCGTCTCCAGCACCCAGGCTGCCTGGTCTTCGGGCTTGGAGGGCCTGGGGCGCGCGGGCGGGCATGGAGGTGCACACGTGGCGACTGAATGCGCCCCCTTCCCTCCTGGTCACCCCGGCATCTCACGCCCACCCAGGAGGCGGTCGGGGCTCGGTGGCACCTGGTGCCCTCCCAGGGCTGTCCCGGGGCGCTGTGCCCACACCCCTGGTGAGACTCCAGTCCTGAGCAGCTGAGCTGTCAGCCAAATGCCCTGGGTCCCTCCTGTCTCCATCTGCCCTTGGCAATGCAGTCACCCAGATTCTTCCAAAATGAGGGCCTGGGGCTGGTAGCAGCACAGAGAACAGGGCAGGGAGCAGGGGCAGAGGGCAGAGGACAGGGGCAGGGGAAGGGCAAGGGCAAGGGTAGGGGCAGGGCAGAGGGCAGAGGGTGGGGGCAGGGGGTGGGGGCAGAGGGCAAGGGGCGCGGAGGCAGAAGAGCGACCTACCTGTTTCTCCTTTCCAGGTCGGGAGCTGGAACCCTGGTTGGAGCCGCCTGTGTTGGGTGGTGACCGCCCTGTGGCTGTGTCCCCTGACCTGGACCCACGTCTTTCTCTTCCTGCCTTTCCGAGCCTCTTGTGTGGCTGAATGGGCCTCTAGCCTGGGCCCTGCTGGCCTGGGCTCCTCCCCCCCCGGGCCCCGTGTGCCTTCAGCTCCTCGATCTCAGGGGCTGTCATGAAGCTCGGGTCTGCAGAGGTGTGGCTGGACGCCTCAGACCGCCCGCGGCAGGGGTTTATCCTCTGCCCCTGATCAGCAGGACTCAGCCACCAGGAGCCAGGGAGGGTCCCCACGGGCGCTGGCTCCGTGATTCTCTGTGGATGGACTTAGAATCCGAGTCACCGGCTCAGGGGCCTGGGGTGGGGCCAGGAGCTAAGGAGGCAGAAAACCCCCTCCAGGCTGGGGCTGGGGAAGGCGTGAGGCCTCTGCGGCTGCTCGGGCTCCAGCTGCCCCGGCGTCCGGCTGGGGTCTCTGTGGTCACTGCCCGCCCATGCCCTGACCCCTCACGGGCGAAGCGGCGGTGTCTGGCCCTGGGTTCACCCAGATCCTGAGTCAAGGTCATCTCTAAGCAAGGCGGTGGCCATCGTCAAGTCCGTACTGACCCGGAGAATGTGCTGCCTTTCTTCACGCTCTCCGCCCCTTCCGGCCCCGGACTATACCCCCGGCCCGTTCTCCACCCCCCAGCCCGCCTCCACCCTCCTGCACACCCTCCCAGCTTCTCTTTCGCACAGACAGACAGTTCCTCACAATTTCCTCCTGGATTAGCTGAAAACACAAGAAATAAATACAATTCTTTAAATGAGAATAGTAGAAATTGTCCACACAAAATGAAATTTGTACAAACTAACCACCTGTGGTGAATTTTGCTCTGGGCTCTAAGAGAGTAAGTCACATCCGTGGCCCAGGAGAAGAGACGTTGTGAGTGGGAAGCGGGCAAGCATCTCACCGGTGTCTCCTGATCCCCGCATACCTACACAGGAGCTCTAATCACAAAACTGATATGATCAATTAACAATGAATAAATCCTAATGTTTTGATAAAATTGAAGTGGAAAAGAAATTATTTCTATGAATAGAATTTCAGTGAAATGAAAAGGTAATTGGAAGCTGTTTGATTTAAGTTCAGACGATTGACAAGGCCATGAAATTAAAAGACGCTTACTCCTTGGGGAATTTACCAACCTAGATAGCATATTCAAAAGCGGAGACATTACTTTGCCGTGGTCCGTCTAGTCAGGCTATGGTGTTCCCAGTGGTCATGTATGGATGTGAGAGTTGGACTGTGAAGGAGGCTGAGGCGAAAGGGCCATCTTTTGAACTGTGGTGTTGAGAAGACTCTTGAGAGAGATGCAAAGATCCAACCAGTCCATTTCTGAAGAGATCAACCGGGATTTCTTTGGAAGGAATGATGCTAAAGCTGAAACGCCAGTACTGTGGCCACCTCATGCGAAGAGGTGACTCATTGAAAAGACTCTGATGCTGGGAGGGATTGGGGGCAGGAGGAGAAGGACACCGAGGATGAGATGGCTGGATGGCATCACGGACTCGATGGACGTGAATCTGAGTGAACTCAGGAGTTGGTGATGGACAGGAGGCCCTAGCCTGCTGCAATTCATGGGGTCGCAAAGAGTCGGACACGACTGAGCGACTGAACTGAACGATCTGAACTGAATAGATTGAACCTTTACGGAACACTACCAGCTAAAAGCTTATTTTAATTGTTTTATTTAATCTTCAGCACAAATGCATAATACTTTTCTTACCATAATTCTACTGAGAAAACAGAATCATTATGTAATTTATCAAAGATTTTTGTAGCAATCTTTTCTTCATAACAAATTACTACAAACTTAATGGCTTATACTAATACTCATTTATTAGGTCAAGTTTTGTAAGTCAGAAGTCAGAAGTCTGAGCACCATAGATTGGGTTCTATGCTCAAGGTCTCACAAAAGGCTAAAATCAAGGGTCAGACTGAAGGCTGGTAATTTGGGGTAGAATTTGCTTCTGCTTATTCAGGGTTGTTGTCAGAGTTCAATTCTTGTGACAGTAGGGCCATGGTCCCCATTTAGTTGTTGACTGTCAGCTAGGGATAATATTTCTAAGGATTACTCATATTCCTGCCACTTGACGCCCATCCTCCATTTTCAAAATCAACAATGGAGAATCTTCTCTTGTCAAATCCCTCTCACAACTTCAAATTTCTTCTGATTAGATCAGACCCACTTCCTTTCTTAAAGTCAGTTTTACCATGTAATTTAACCTAATCACAAGAATAATATCTCATTAGATTTATACTTTTAGAATTATACAGAATTGTATACATAGTAAGCAGTAATCTGAGGGACATTCTAGAATTCTGCCTAAACATTCTCTTAGTCAATAGGAAGACATTTCAAATAAAAATCTCAATTGTCAAAGCACTAGTTTAGTCATTTTTCAATTTTAGGTGGGGATACATTAGGAAATTACAGGTTCTCTAGAGTTGTCTAAGAGTGAAGGAAAAATATTTATTTACTTAGTTATCATTGACATCCAACATATATTATTTTCAGGTATAGGACATAATGGGCTTCCTGTGGCTCAGTGGTAAGAATCCACCTGCCAGCGCAGGAAACATGGATTCTATCCCTGAATCAGGAAGATCCCCTGGAGCAGGAAATGGCAACTCATTCCAGTATTCTTGCCTGGAAAATCATATGGACAGAGAAGCCTGGTTGAACTGAGCAATTGAACAACAATGTAACATAATGACTTTATATATGCTTGTATTGTGAAATGATCAGCAAAGTATAGCTTGTTATCATCTTCTGCCACACATGGAAATTTTTTTCTTATGAGAACATTTAATGTTGATACTCAGCAAGTTTAGAATATATGATGCCATATTATTGACTACGGTCACTTTGCTCTACATTACATATCCGTGTGTGTGTTTAGTCTCTAAGTCGTATCCAACACTTTGTGACCCCGTGCACTGTAGCCCCACAGGCTCCTCTGTCCATAGGATTTCCAGGGCAAGAATAGTGGAGTGGATTGCCATTTCCTACTCCAGGGAATCTTCCCAACCCCGTGATTGAACTATCTGGCTCCTACATTGCAGGCAGATTCTTTCCCACTGAGCCACCAGGGAAGCCCCTATATATCCATGACTCAGCTTATTATACTAACTATGAGTATAGTTTTAGATCCTAAATATAAGTGAAATCATACAATATTTGTCTTTCTGTTTGACACATACTTTGCTCCAAGCTCCATCCTTGTTGCCTCATAGCAGGATTTCCTTCTTTCTTTTGATGGAATAATTTTCCATTATTTCTGCATGTGTGTATATATACCACAATTTCTAAATAATGCTGCAGTTAACAAGGGCATGCAGCTGTCTTTCCATGTCAGGATTTTTATTTGCTTCAGTAAATACTTAAAAATTGGAATTGCTGGATGATAGATTTGTTCCAGTTTTAATTTTTTGAGAAACATCAACACTATTTTCATACTGGCTGCATCAATTTACATTTTCCCAACAGTGCACAAGAGTTCTCTATTCTCCATACCCTTGCTGATATTTATTATTTTGACTTCTTTATAATAGCCATTATAAGGTGTAGGACTTCTCTTGTAGCTCAGTTGGTAAAGAATCTGCCTGCAATGCAGGAATCTACCTGCAATGCAGGATACCTGTGTTTGATTCCTAGGTCTGTAAGATCCCCTGGAGAAGGAAATGGCAACCTACTCCAGTCTTCTCGCCTGGAAAATCTTACGGACAGAGGAGCCTGACAGGCTATAGTCCGTGGGGTCACAGGAGTCAGACATGACTTAGCAACTAAACAACCATCATAAGGTGTGAGGTGATACCTCATTGCAGTTTCATTTGTATTTCCCTGATGCTTAGTGATATGGAGAATCTTTTCATGTACCTGTTGGCCATTTTTGTTCTTTGAAAAATGTCTGTTAAGATCCTCTGCCTACTTTTTAAGCGGATTGGTCATGGGATTTTTTTTCTATTTTATTTTGTTTCTTGCCTTTTGCTATTGAGCTGTGTGAGTTATGTGTGTGTGTGTGTGTGTGTGTGTGTGTGTGTACATATAAGGCATTAACCCTTTATCAGACATATGCTTTGCAAACATTTTCTCACATTATATAGATGGCCATTTCTTTTATTGATGGTTTCCTTTACTGTACAGAGCTTTTTAGTTTGATATAGTCCAATTTATTTATTCCTGCCTTTGTTGTCTTTCCTTTTAGTGTCAAATACAAAAAGTCATCAACAAAACTGATGTCAAGGAAACTTGTGCTTGATGTTTTCTTAAAAGAGACTTCTGGTTACAGATCTTGTGTTCAAGTTTTTAATCCGTATTGAGTTGATTTTTATGTATAGTGTAAAATAAAATTTCAGTTTTCCTATCATCATATTTAAAACAGACTCTCCTTTCCCATTGTATGTTCTTGGCTCTTTTGCTGTAAATTGCTGCTTCTGAGTCACCTCAGTTGTGTCTGACTCTATGCGACCCCATAGATGGCAGGCTCCTCTGTCCCTGGGATTCTCCAGGCAAGAATACTGGAGTGGGTTGCCATTGCCTTCTCCAGTGCATTCATGCATGCTAAGTCACTTCAGCCATGTCCAATTAATTGACCATATATGCATGGCTTTAGTCCTGGGCTCTCTATTCTATTCCATTTATCTATGTGTCTGTTTTTATCACTATGTACTTTTAATATAATTTGAAATCAGAAAGTATGAATGCCTTCAGCTTTGTTGTTCTTTTGCAAAGTTTCTTTGACTATTGGTATATTTTCTGATTCCATACAAATTTTAGGATTGTTTATTTCTATAAAAATTGACTTTAAAATTTTGATAGGAATTTATTGAAACTGTAAGTTGCTTTAGCTGGTTTGGCTAATTTAACAGTGTTAATTCTTCCAACCCCCAGGCACCAAATATCTTTCTGTTCATTTGTGTTTTCTTTGATTTCTTTCATCTATGGATTCTAATTTTTGGAGTATAGTTCTTTCTTTCATCTTCTTAGGTAAATTTATTCCTGGGCATTTTCTTTTTGATGCAATTGTATAATAAATTAGGTTGTTTTCTTAATATCTCTGATAGTTTGTCATTAATATATAGAAATACAATAGAATTTTATATACTGACTTTGTCTCCTACAACTTTACTGAATTTGCTTATTATTTATTGGAGTTCTTTGAGTTTTCTATACACAATATCATGTCTTCTGCAAATAGAGACAGTTCTACTACTTTTTTCAGATTTGAATGTCTTTTCTTTTGCTTGCCTAATTGCTCTGGTTAGTACTACTTTGAATGAACTGGCAAGGCTGGGCATCCTTGTCTTATTCCTGATATCAGGGCAAAATCTTTTAGCTTTTCATCATAAGTATGATGTTAACTGCAGGCTTGTCTTTCTTATGTTGAGACATACTCACTCTCCACCCACTTTGTCGGGAGTTTTTATCATAAATGGATATGAATTTTGTCAAATGCTTTTTCTGCTTTTAATGAAACTAATTATTTTCATCCTTCATTTTGCTAGTGTGGCTTATCACGCTGATTGATTTGCAGATGTTGAACCATTCTTGCATCCCTGGAGTAAATCATACTTGATCATGGTATTTGATTCTTACAGTGTATTGTTAAATTCAGTTTGCTAATATTTTGCTGTGGATGTTTGCATCTATATTCATCAGGAACACAGGCCTGTAATTTTCTCTGGTATCTTTGTCTGGTTTTAACATCCAAGGAATGAGTTTGGAACTTTTCCCTTTCCTCTTTTATAGAAAATTTTAAGAAATATTGGTATTAATTCTTCCTTGACTATATGGTAGAATTCATCAGTGAAGCCATCTTGACTTGGACTTCTGCTAATTGGGAGAACTTTGATTACTGATTCACTACCCTTAGTATTTGGGCTATAGACATAACTCAGTTTTAGTGTGCTTTTACTTTATTGTGATTTGCAGATACTGCTTTTTTTTTTTTTCCCAAATTGAAGGTTTGTAGTAATCCTGCATCAAGCAATCTGTTGGTGCCATTTTTCCTATAGGGTTTTCTCACATCATGTCTCTGTGTCACACTTTGGTAATTCTCACAGTATTTCCAACTTTTTAATATATTCTCACAGTATTTCCAAGTTTAATATTATTATATTGCTATTTATGTATATCATACTAATTTGTGACTAGCTGCAAGGAGGTCCAACCAGTCCATCCTAAAGGAGATCAGTCCTGGTTGTCCTTTGAAAGGACTGATGCTAAAGCTGAAACTCCAATGCTTTGGCCACCTCATGCAAAGAGTTGACTCATTGGAAAAGACTCTGATGCTGGGAGGGATTGGGCGCAGGAGGAGAAGGGGACGACAGAGGATGAGATGGCTGGATGGCATCACCGACTTGATGGACGTGACTTTAGGTGAACTCCGGGAGTCGGTGATGGACAGGGAGGCCTGGCATGCTGCAATTCATGGAGTCGCAAAGAGTCGGACAGACTGAGCAACTGAACTGAAGTGGTCTTTGATGTTACTAGCTTGACTTGCTGAAGGCTCAGATGATAGCATTTTTAACAATAACATTTTTTTAATTAAGGTAAGTAGTTTTTTTGATATAATGCTATTGCACATTTAATAAACTACAATATAATGTCAATGTAACTTTTATATGCACTGGGAAACAAAAAAAAATCTGTGATTTGCTTTGTTGCAATTTTGCTTTGTTATGGTATACTGGATTGGCAATATTCCCAACGTATGCCTGTATTCAGATTTTCTGTTTCATAATGACACAAACTTAAATGTTTGTATTCTTACAAGAATATATCTATTTATTCTAGGTTGTCCAACTTGTTGGTTTATGATTGTTTTTAGTTGTCCCTTATGAACCTTTGTATGTCATTGGTATCTCTTATACCATCTATTCTTTCATTTCTGATTTTATTAATTTAAAGCCTCTCTTTTATCCTTGGTGAGTATAGCCAAAGGTTTGTCAATTTTCTCTTAATATTTGCAAAAAATCATTTATTTCATTAATCTTTTCTTTTGTCTTCTTGGTCTATATTTAGTTACCCACTGATATTTGTTATTTTCTTTCTTCTACTAACTTTGAAATTTATTAGTTCTTTTTCTAGGTTTTTTTTTTTAGCTGTTAAGTTAAATTGTTTGAGATTTTTGTTATTTCTTAAAGCAGGCCTGCATTGCTATGAACTTACCTCCTTAGCTTTTACAGCATCACGTAAATTTTGGCATGTTGTGTTTCCATTTTCATTTGTCTCAAGGCATTTTTAATTTCTCTTTTGACTTCTTTCTCAACTCAATGGTTGTTCAGTAGCATACTGTTTAAGCTCCCATATTTGTGATTTTTTTTTCCCAATTTATTTCTAGTTTCATTCTATTGTGGTTGGAAAAGAGGCTGATATGACTTAAGTGTCCTTAAATTTATTAAGACTTGTTTTGCACACCTAAGATTGTTTATTATGCTGCTTTTGAATGAAATGTTTTGTATTTATCTTTTAAGTTCATCTCATCTGACATGTTGGTTAAGGATGATGTTCCCTTAATGACTTTCTGTCTGAAAGATCTATCCAATCATAAGTGGCATATCAAAGTTCCCTATTTTTATTGTATTGCTATTTTTCCTTTTGTTTGTTCAGTTCAGTTCAGTCACTCAGTCGTGTCCAACTCTGCGACCCCATGAATCGCAGCACGCCAAGCCTCCCTGTCCATCATCAACTCCCAGAGTCTACACAAACCCATGTCCATTGAGTCAGTGATGCCAACCAGCCATCTCATCCTCTGTCGTCCCCTTCTGCTCCTGCCACCAATCTTTCCCAGCATTAGGGTCTCTTCCAATAAGTCAACTATTCTCGTGAGATGGCCAAAGTATTGGAGTTTCAGCTTCAACATCAGTCCTTCCAATGAACACCCAGGACTGATCTCTTTTAGAATGGACTGGTTGAATCTCCTTGCAGTCCAAAGGACTCTCAAGAGTCTTCTCCAACACCACATTTCAAAAGCATCCATTCTTTGGCGCTCAGCTTTCTTCACAGTCCAACTCTCACATCCATACATGACCACTGGAAAAACCATAGCCTTGACTAGATGGACCTTTGTTGGTAAAGTAATGTCTCTGCTTTTCAATATGCTATCTAGGTTGGTCATAACTTTCCTGCCAAGGAGTAAATGTCTTTTAATTTCATGGCTGCAGTCACCATCGGCAGTGACTTTGGAGCCCCAAAAAATAAAGTCTGATACTATTTCCACTGTTTCCCATCTATTTCCCATAAGGTGATGGGACCAGATGCCATGATCTTCATTTTCTGAATGTTGAGCTCTAAGCCCACTTTTTCACTCTCCTCTTTGACTTTCATCAAGAGGCTTTTTAGTTCCTCTTCACTTTCTGCCATAAGGGTGGTGTCATCTGCATATCTGAGGTTATTGATATTTCTCTCGGCGATTTTGATTTCAGCTTGTGCTTCTTCCAGCCCAGCGTTTCTCATGATGGACTCTGCATAGAAGTTAAATAAGCAGGGTGACAATATACAGCCTTGATGTACTCCTTTTCCTATTTGGAATCAGTCTGTTGTTCCATGTCCAGTTCTGACTGTTGCTTCCTGACCTGCATAGAGGTTTCTCAAGAGGCAGGTCAGGTGGTCTGGTATTTCCATCTCTCTCAGAATCTTCCACAGTTAATTATGATCCACACAGTCAAAGGCTTTGGCATAGTCAATAAAGCAGAAATAAATATTTTTTCTGGAACTCTCTTACTTTTTCCATGATCCAACAGATGTTGGCAATTTGATCTCTGGTTCCTCTGCCTTTTCTAAATCCAGCTTGAACATCTGGAAGTTCACGGTTCACGTATTGCTGGAGCTTGGCATGGAGAATTTTGAGCATTATTTTACTGGCATGTGAGATGAGTGCAATTGTGTGGTAGTTTGAGCATTCTTGGGCATTGCCTTTCTTTGGGATTGGAATGAAAACTGACCTTTTCCAGTCCTGTGGCCACTGCTGAGTTTTGCAAATTTGCTGGCATATTGAGTGCAGCACTTTCACAGCATCATCTTTCAGGATTTGAAATATCTCCACTGGAATTCCATCACCTCCACTACCTTTGTTCTTAGTGATGCTTTCTAAGGCCCACTTGACTTCACATTCCAGGATGTCTGGCTCTAGATGAGTGATCACACCATCGTGATTATCTGGGTAATGAAGATCTTTTTTGTACAGTTCTTCTGTGTATTCTTGCCACCTCTTCTTATTATCCTCTGCTTCTGTTAGGTCCATACCATTCTGTCCTTTATCCAGCCCATCTTTGCATGAAATATTCCCTTGGTATTTCTGATTTTCTTGAAGAGATCTCTAGTCTTTCTCATTCTGTTGTTTTCCTCTATTTCTTTGCATTAATCGCTGAGGAAGGCTTTCTTCTCTCTCCTTGCTATTCTTTGGAACTCTGCATTCAGATAGGAATATCTTTCCTTTTCTCCTTTGCTTTTCACTTTTCTTTTCACAGCTATTTGTAAGGCCTCCCCAGACATCCATTTTGCTTTTTTGCATTTCATTTCTATGGAGATGATCTTAATCCCTGTCTCCTCTACAATGTCATGAACCTCCGTCCGTAGTTCATCAGGCACTCTATCAGATCTAGTCCCTTAAATCTATTTCTCACTTCCATTGTATAATCATACCTTGGACAAGGGGCATCTCCTCAAGGCCGCCCCTCCTGACCTTGAACGTGGAGTAGCTCCTCTTGGCCCTCCTTTGTCTGTTAACATTTGCTTTATATGTTTAAGTGTTCCTACGTTGAGTGCATAAATATTTACAAAGGTTCTATCTGTTGTTGGATTGATTCCTTTATTATGTAATGCCCTTCTTTGCTTCTTATTATGGCCTTCATTTCAAAGTCTATTGTCTTCTATATTAAAGAAATGTAGGTACTCTAGTTTTCTTTTGGTTTCTATTTCCATGAAGCATCTTTTTTTATCCCTTCACTTTTAATCTGTGTATGTCCTTATATCTGAAATAGGTCTCTTGTATGCCACATACAAATTTTTTAAATCTACTTAGCCACTCTATATCTTTTGATTGGAGAGTTAAGTCCATTTATATTTGAAGTAATTATTGATAGGTACACATCTATCAATACTCGTTACGATTTTGTTGATTGATTTCTCTCTGTTTTGAAGTTCCTCTCTTTCTTCACTTGCCATCTTTACTTGTTGTTTGACTTTCTTTAGCAGTGTGCTTAAATTTCTGTCTCATATTCTTTTGTGTATTTACTATAGGCTTTTGCTTTGTGGTTACCATAAGGCTTCATTATAACAACCTACAACAATCTAATTTAGATTAGATTAAACTGTTAGCAACTTAAGGTTGAATACATTCTAAAGCTCTATATTTTTATTCTCCTTTGCAATGTTTTATGTTTTTGATATCACATTTCACATATTTAATTGTATATATCCCTTAACTACAGAAGGAAATGGCAACCCACTCCAGTATTCTTGCCTGGAGAATCCCATGAACAGAGGAGCCTGGTGGGCTACAGTCCATGAGGTTGCAAAGAGCTGGACATGACTAAGTGGCTAACACACACACACACACACGCACACACACACCCCTTAACTAATTATTCTGTTTATAGTTTTTACTATAATACTTTTATCTTTTATCCTTCATATTAGCTTTGTAAATGATTAATCTACTATGTTTAATATATATTTAACTTTACCAGTTAGATTATGTTTTTTTTTTAATTCTAATTAGCATTCTTTCTTGCTTCTGATTGAATGAGTTCCACTTCCCTGACTTCAAGTTCACTGAATCTTCCTTTCAGTTCACTTAGTCTGCTACTAAAGGAGTTCCTTTAGTATATTTTTCAGCTGAATTATTTCAGCTGTTCTTCAGCTCTGTGACTTCTCTTTGGTATTTTCTTACATTATTATCTCTTTGTTGAATTTCTCACTTTGTTCATCCATTCTTTATCCAAGTTCTGTGAGCATCTTTGTTACCATTCCCTTAACTCGTTACCATGTAAATTACTTATCTCCATTTCTTTAAAGTTTTTTCTGAGGTTTTATCTTATTCTTTGTTTGGAATGTAATCCTTTATTTCCTCAATTTTCTGTTTGTTTCTGTGTATTAAATGAAAGTTTCCTCTCCCAGACTTGAAAGAGTAGCCTTGAGCAAGAGATGTGCATGCTTACATGCTAAGTCTCTTCAGTCATGTCCAACTCTTTGCCACCCTGTGGAATGTTGCCTACCAAGCTCCTCTGTCCATGGGATTCTCCAGGCAAGAATACTGGAGTGGGTTGCCATGCCCTCCTCCAGGGGCTCTTCCCTATCCAGGGACTGAACCCATGTCTTTTATGTCTTCTGCATTGGCAAGTGAGTTCTTTACCACTAGCACCACCTGGGATGCAGTATATCATTTAACCTTGCTCTAGTTCTTGGTTGTCTCTCAAACCTTTGTGATTGTCCAAGCAGCCATTTTTTTTTCAGTTTTATATAATATCTCTCAGTTGTTATGGGTGGGCCAAGACCTGTCAGTGTCTCAAAAGAAGGGAGGATCTCAGTCAGCTCCTAGATTCAACCTTATTAGGAGCCAGACCCTCAGGAAGCAGCTTTTAAAGTATGCAAATATATACAGTCCTGTGGGACCACAAGGTAAGCCCTGCTGACCACCAAGAGCAGGTGATCTGGAGATAACAGTTGCAAAACTTGGGGCCATGGAAAAGTGTATACACTCCAGTCTGGCAGATATTGTCAAGCTGTAGTGAGAGAGAGGGAGAGCATAAAGATGGTGTCCTCCAAACTGTTTCCTGAGAGCACCTCTGTAGGTCACTAGAAGGGTGCCAGCCCAGAAGCCTGCCCCTTGGGCTAAAGATCCATAACTAGCAAATAGGCCTCTCTTACAAAAAGCCATGGTGTGTTTCAATCTGTTCTCTGTGCAGTGTCCTGGGAGTGGTGGTCTGCCAAGAACTGTCTCTCCGATTATTACAGTCCAGAAATGAAAGCCCCTGGTCACAAAAGCCAGGTGTTCCCTTAAGTGGCAGCCATAATACTAAGACGCCAGACAGAAAAACCAGGGCACCAGACATGTATTAGAGCTCCCTTTGGGAGAGAATCTGGCACTCTAGAACATACCAGAGGAAAAGTGCAAAGATAGCACTCACCTCTCAAGGTCTCTGGAAAGGTTTACAGTCAGTCCTTAGGTATGTATTTAATTAGAACCCTGCCAGGGGTTGCAGCTGTAACAAGAAGATTATAAGCTTCTTCACCAAAAGGCTGCGGTCCTGAGCCTATTCCCTCTTGTTATGCCCCAGGGTCTTAGCTATTTAAGAACTCTTTCTCCATGCTTTGTTGTCCCCTGAGATCTGTGAGTGTAAACTCCACTGGCCACTAGAGCCAGGCAAAGTAGAGGTATACCCTGGCAGCCGCTGCAAAAATTGGGACACCTGTCAGGGTATAAGTTCCTTTTGGGGAGATGGTGAGCTGGACATAGAACGTGCAATGATTCACTGAGAGCAAGTATGCCAGACCAGAAAGCCTGCCCCTCAGTCCCAAAGTCCCTGGACAAGTATTATAAATAGGCCTCTTTCTCAGGAAGACTGGGGAGTATGTCCTAGTTGACAATCTGTGCCGTGCCCTGGGGATGGCTGTCTAAGAACTGGATCTTTGATTGTTAAGGCCCCATCAGACCCAGGGACATACATCCAGATCCAGATGATCAGGACGCATTTCCTGGGCTTCTGCCACAAAATCCAGGGCACCATGCATGTGTAAAATCTCCCTTCTGGAAGATACTGGCACTGTGTGTGGAGTGTGGCAGAGGGGGAGCATGAAGAAAGCACTCACCAAGGAAAAAAGGAAAAGACATCCTCCAGCTTTAGCAATGTAGACACAGAGTGCAAAATGGTATCCACCAACTCCTCTGTCCCCAGAAAGAATTATAACTGACCCCTGCCCCTCAGGCCTACATTTGTAAGATTGACAAATAAATCTCCTTGTTATAAAGTCTAGACATTTTTCAAATGGCTTCTTCTGCAATTGGCCCTGGGGTGAGTGTGTGCATGAGCCCTTTAAGAAGAGTCTCTCAGGTGGCTTCAACATTTTGGGTCTTATGAACACAAGCCCTATTGCTTTTCAAAGCCAGATGATTTGGGGGCTTGTCTATCAAGTAAAGGTCTTAAAAGGTCTTAAAAGGTTTTAAGTGAAGGTCTTAAAAGTTGGGGTGCCTGATGTTTAAGTTTTGTTTAAGGAAGTCCTAGTTCCCTGGTGGCTCAGTAGTAAAGAATCTGTCTGCAATGCAGGAAAAGCAGGTTTGATACCTGATCAGGAAGATCCCCTGGAGAAGGAAACGGCAACCTGCTCCAGTACTTTTGCCTGGGAAATCCCATGGATAGAGGAGCCTGACAGGCTACAGTCCAGAGGGTCACAAAGAGTCAGACATGATTGAGAGACTAAACAACTGGGATATCAATTGTACATTCAGGATATTCAAAAAGGTCTCTTCAGTCTGGCTTGTCAGAACTTTAATAATTCCCAGCACAGGGTGACCTGTGGAATCTCTGCTCAGCTCAAAACCCACCTATGGTTACTCTCTACAAAGCTTCACTTTTTAGCCAGACACTCAGTGGGGACTTTCATAAAGACTGTAGAACTCCTTCTTTGTGCAGCTTCCCCCGGGTATATGCATACTTAAACCTCAAATTCCTGCCACCTCTGCAGCCTTAAATCCAATCACTGTATCCTATCCCAATGGAAACTGAAGATTGGTATTTGGATCTAATTTTCTGTGGGCTTCCCTGGTGGCACAGACAGCAAAGAATCTGCCTGCAATGTGGGACCTGGGTTTGATCCCTGGGTTGGGAAGATCCCTTGGAGAGGGCATGACAACTCAATACAGTATTTTTGCTTGGAGAATCCCAATGGACAGTAGACCCTAGCGGGCTGCAGTCCATGGGGTCGCAAAGAGTCAGACACGACTGAGTGAATAAGCATTCATTCATTCTACTTTCCTATGCCATGTTATGAAGAAAGCTCCCAGCAGAAGGACAGCATAAATATGGTGTTCACTTCATATACTTCCCTTATCTCAAGGATCTCTGCAGTGTCTGTCCAATGCCTAGAAATAGTTACTTCATATCTATTGGCCAGAATATATGTATTATCTCCTTTTGTACTTGTTATATACAGGAGGATAAGTCTAATACATATCACTTCCTCATGGCCAGAATCCAAGTTTTTTACTATATTGTTCTTAATGTTATTTCCAGTCTAATCTCATTAGGGAACAAATGGCTAAAAGTAATTTGTCTATATTGGTTAAATGCATGGACTTTGGAAATAGCATTCCTAGGCCTAAATTCTGGTGTTATCATTTCTGAGTTGTGATACTTTGGCAAGTTGCCTAGACTGTCTGGCCCTCAGTTTCCTCATTTATAACACATGAATCATGACAGTTATCTCAAAAGTTCTAGTGGAAGTTACACAAATTAATATATGGTGGAAGAACCAAAGTGTTTGAATTACCTATAATTAACACAAGCTCCTATTAACAAATAAAAATAACACACCCATATATGTATAAATAAATCAATTTGCTGTACATCTGAAACTATCACAAAAGTTAATCGTTAAACTCCAATATAAAATAAAAAGTTAAAAACTGAAATATATATTTAAGTTAGAAGAAAATAACACACCCAGGCAATTGCTACTACCATGACTTTATCACTTATTTGACCAAATTCTTGTATTCTACTCCCCAATAAGAATTTTCCAATAGGGATGAAAATTAAATTATTGACTTTTAAGGTGTTTGAGCTAGACAACAATATATTGGTAAGGAAAAGTTACGGCAAACCTAGACAGTGTATTATAAAGCAAAGACATTACTTTGCCAACAAAGGTATGTACAGTCAAAGTTATCGTTTTTCTTGTAGTCATGTATAGATGTGAGAGTTGGACCATAAAGAAAGTTGAGCTGTGGTGTTGGAGAAGACTCTTGAGAGTCCCTTGGACTGCAAGGAGATCCAACCAGTCCATCCTAAAGGAAACCAATCCTGAATATTCATTGGAAGGACTGATGCTGAAGCTGAAGCTCCAAATCTTTGGCCACCTGATGCGAAGAATTGACTCACTGGAAAAGACCCTGATGCTGGGAAAGGTTGAAGGCAGGGGATGGCAAAAGGATGAGATGGTTGGATGGCATCACCGACTCGATGGACATGAGTTTGAGCAAGCTCCAAGAGCTGGTGATGGACAGGGAAGGCTGGTGTGCTGCAGTCCATGGGGTTGCAAAAAGTCAGACACAACAGCAACTGAACTGAACTGATTTCTCTTCTAGTCTTCCACAATGAAGGTTAAGCATACTCCTGATCATCATGGTTAAGGTCGGGAAGTAATGTACCATCTAGTGTGTTGAATGTTACCTCAGCCATCTACAGAGCAAATAAACGGTAGAATTGGAGACTTAGCCCTCATACAATATTGTTTTGCTTTTGTTTAGGAATTGTACATTTGTTTATCTAATCCATTTGTTTGTTACAGATTGCCATGGGGTTTAAGCCTTTAGAAAGTAATCCTATGTGAATACTTCTTCAGCATTTAAGTCTCCCTCAATCCATTATTTTCTTATTTCTATAGTGCGATAAGTCCTCCTTTCCAATCTAGACAATGTAGCTCCTTAAAAGAAATTGAAATATAAGTCTCTGTCATTTCTTGGATATCACAAGTTTCTGCTTCAGTTTCAAGTGGTTGCAAATGGAATCTTCACCTATGCCAGCTTCTTATCCCCTTAACAAGGGAGAGGGAATGACTTCTATTCTTCTTGGACATAGGGACACTGATATCCTTGTTCATACACCACTGCTCTGGCCATATTATTTCTTAAAGTACCTGATGACTATTATAACCATACAATAAATGGCATTTTTTTTTCCAGAGGCTACCTAGATCAGTCTATATGAGGCTGATGGGGAAAATACTTTTCCACCTCTTAACATCACTTTTACACTATTTATGAAATAATAGTTCTGTTCTGAAATGTACCCATATTTTAGCCAGACTCCCACCCAGTTAAACCTAGAGATAATACCTCTGCTTGAACCTTCCCAATAGGAGAACCCAAATCACGTTGTTTCTTGTTGTGAGCCTCTCATTTCCATTCTAATAGCATGCACATGTGCTTCACTTCAGTGGGCCTCACATCCTGTATCTCCAACAGCAACCATACCTTTACAGGTCAACCCTTGATCTTCAACCTTTACTTCTCTACTGGCTCTTTCCCATGAATATTTAACATGTTTAAGCCTCTCTCATCTTAAAAAAAAATCTAACATGTTGCTGATGGATATTAAACACCTGCTCTTTCCTCCTTTTCTGTAGCACAGCTTTTTGAAAGTTTTCTTTGTAGTCTTCTGTCACTCCACACACACTCATCACCTTACTCCTCTCTGGGTGTTGTCCCAGGTTTAACTGTTCACACTGGTCTCCTTGAGTCATCCTGTAAGCTCTGCAGTTTCCCAAGCATGCACTATGTCTGCTGGTTCCAAGTCTTTTTATTCACTATTCCCTTTCTAGAACTCTGTCACTTCTTCATAATAGAAACTGTTTTTCCAAAGATTATCATAGGTCATTCCCATGTTCCTTTTCAGTCTTTTCGGTAGCATTTGATGCTGTTAAAATTCTCTCTTCCTCTAGGCCTGTGAGACTGTCCTCTTGATCCTCATCCTCTCTCTGGCTGAAACTGTTTCTTTCACAGGCCCCTTTATTGCCTCTAATTAAACTTTGGTGTTCTTTCATCTTTGATCCTAATCCAGTTCCATGAACAATGTTATTTTCTTTCACCTTCCACTGTCATCACCACTGTGCTTTCAAATCTCTTCCCTATTTTAGAAGACTCTCCAAAGCTTCAGATTCACATATCCCAATGCTGCTGGATATTTACACTTATAAGTTTCTAGCCACATCATTCTTACCAAATCAAAATCTAAACTCCTTGTTAATCTGAGTGCCTACAACTTCTCTTTGCCACCTAAGTCAATGTCACAATTATTTTCCCAGTTCCCTAAATCAGAGTATAATTCATGACTCATTTTTATCCTTTGCAATAGATAATCAATGACTAAAATCAGCCAATTCTTCATCCATTGTAATATTCTGTTCATTTTTCTCCATTTCCATCATTATACCTTAATCAAGGTTTCTGTCACCTCTTAACTAGATAATACTAGTGTAATTACCAATTGTTCTTTCTGTTTCATTTGGCCCTTGCAATAAGTAATGCTGCCTCAAAGGGATTTCATAAGTACAAACTTAAATCAGCCATTCCCTAAGCCTAATAACTTTCTACACTCCTCCCTGTGATAAGGAAAAGCTCAAACTCCATATCACACTAACATGTTATGGATATGGCCTCAGTTCAGTTCAGTCACTCAGTCATGTCCATCTCTTTGCGACCCCATGAATCGCAGCACGCCAGGCCTCCCTGTCCATCACCAACTCCCAGAGTTCACTCAGACTCATGTCCATCGAGTCAATGATGCCATCCAGCCATCTCATCCTTGGTCGTCCCCTTCTCCTCCTGCCCCCAATCCCTCCCAGCATCAGAGTCTTTTCCAATGAGTCAACCCTTCGCATGAGGTGGCCAAAGTATTGGAGCTTCAGCTTTAGCATCATTCCTTCCAAAGAAATCCCAGGGCTGATCTCCTTCAGAATGGACTGGTTGGATCTCCTTGCAGTCCAAGGGACTCTCAAGAGTCTTCTCCAACACCACACTTCAAAAGCATCAATTCTTCGGTGCTCAGCCTTCTTCACAGTCCAACTCTCACATCCATACATGACCACAGGAAAAACCATAGCCTTGACTAGACGGACCTTAGTCAGCAAAGTAATGTCTCTGCTTTTGAATATACTATCTAGGTTGGTCATAACTTTTCTTCCAAGGAGTAAGCATCTTTTAATTTCATGGCTGCAGTCACCATCTGCAGTCCCTGCTTATTGTTCCTGGCTTACTTCTCACATTGGTCTCCTCCACTCATCTCCTAAGTATCAGCCATACAGAATTTATTTCAGTTCCCTGAGCATGTACTATGCCTGCTTGTCTCCAAGGCTTCTTATGTGCTGTTCCTTCTTTCTAGAAAATTCTTCCCACTGTTTATTCCCATTCATTGGACTAATCCTCATGCAGATTTCAGATCTCTCCTTGTATGTTAATTTTCTGTGGAAATTTTCCATAATCCCCTGAGTGATCTGGGATGTTCAGCCCATGTATTCATAGTACACCTTGAAATTTCCTGCAAAGGTATGTATATTATCTGCCTTTCGTAAAGATGTTTTTTCAGTCACTCTGTCATATCTGACTCTTTGTGACCCTTTGGACTATAGCCCACCAGACTCTTCTGTCCATGAGACTTTTCAGGCAAGAATAATGACGTGGGTTGCCATTTCCTACTTTAGGGATCTTCCCAACACTGGGAAGGATCAAACCCTCTTAATGATAATAAGCAACTTGAATATGGTACCCATATCTTTGTTTGCCATTGTGTCTCCAGTGCCAGACACAATGTATGAAATATTTGTTGAAATATGAATGAATATATGCATTGAAATTCCTTAGCAAAACATTTTTAAGTAGCTTCATATTCTTCATCTTGCCTCTTTCTGACCTTACCTGCATAAAGTCCACTGAGTATACTACCCAAGAATTTACAGTTTTCCAAGTGGATTATATTCTTTGCTATCTCTATGCTTTTGCAGATCCCAATTCCTCTCTCCAGAATGTTCCCACATACTCTCTACTCCTAGATCACTCATCTGAGCCTACACTCTTCCACAAGCCAATTATTCCATAATTCACTGGCACATCATGCTCTACGTTCCCAACACTTGTGGGAGCATTTATGTAATATAGTACTTTTCACTGGTCCACCAATGGGATTTTTCTCCTCAGGGCTAAAGGAAATATTTTTGTATATCTTTTTATCAAACATCTAGCAGAAAAGCTAGCAAATTACTAGTAAAAGAGCCAAGTACTGGTTATTAAATGAAAGAGGGAAAGAAAAGTCAGAGTCCCTCATATGCTATTCTAATAGCCTGATGAGAGCAGATTAATTTGACCATTAACCTAAAGTGCCTGAAAGTCAATTGTCAGGGGCCATACAATCAAATAAAAATTATATATTAGTGTCTCTTACATTCCATGTTCATTAAGGGCAAATTTTGCTGAGCCATTTCTTCATAGTCAATTAAAAAAATATTTATATTTTAGAAATGAGTGGTAAATCATAAACTCTGAGAAATCTTACCTGATTTGAATAAACCAAATGGCTTTGCTAACTTCATTCTCTAAATAGAAATTCTACTGCCAACTATATTCACATTAGATAAAATGGAGGACCAAAGGCTTTGTTTATTCAGCTACTCACCTGTTCTTCAGCATGAACTTGATGTTAGCCAAATTTCTTGGGAAGAAAAAAAGTATCTTATTTTGGTTTTAATTTTTAAGTATTTTAACATTTCTGTTTTTTCATAAAAAATATCTTAACAACAATATTTTAATACCCTAAAAAGAGAAGCAAAATGTACACAACAGTAGATGCAGGAAATAAGATATTTGTGCTCTTAATATAAAAACAAAGGGTTAACAATTCTGATAATTATTACATGAGTTCTTAAAGGAATAGAGAACTAGGGTTGTGATAACATTTAGATTTTCTTTCATGTAAAAGTCATTGATTTGCTGTTTTGTTGAAACTGTTGATGCATCTCTGTTGTGATTAATTTTTCTGAAGAGCTAGATCATGTTTTAAAATGACTACACAATCCAGTTTTAAACTTATAAGGTTACAAAAGTAAAGCAAGAAAAATAATATATGAAGTGCTTATGATATCTTTATGCATAAGTTTAAGAATCGTTAAGTAGCTGTCACTCTTTCCCAGCATCAATTACTCTTCTCTGGGATTTACTTACTCCACTCTGTATAATGAGCCCCTAGAGCACGTTTCATTGCAAGGAAAGCACACATTCTTCACTTGCGGTCAGTGGGATGTGGTTAATTTGAAATCACTTAAACTATTATATCTGTCAAGTGCAGTTATTTTATTTTCAATTCACATCAGTGTTTTAGCATGCATGTCGGTTACCGGGTCAAACTGGCAGATTAATTTAGGGGCATTCTGTTGCCATGTTCTTTCTCACTGCCATTAAATGCAGGCCACTGGTGAAAGTTAATACCTGCCCATTAAAATTGCCAGAGATACCACGCTTAATGTAAACAATAATGTATAGATAAGAAAATGGTACTAAATTAGAGATCATGGTTCACAGTTCTTATGCATGGGGACATTCAGTGATAGAAAATATTTCAGGAAAATCAGACTTTGAAAGCAATAAGATGCTGAAAGAAACCTTCAGAATGCTCTAAGAAACCTGGAAATAGCCTGGAGGGGCTTTTTGTATTATTTTAGCCAGTTATTTTAGCTATAGGTAGGATTTTAAATAGAATGTATGTGTGGTATAAATTTATGTGTGCATGTATATAAATATGGAGAGAGGGAATATGAAGCTATTTCAAGGCATAATGAATCAAAGATGAATATTGCTTTGATATAAACAATCTAGGTTGGACTTGGAAAAAGCAGCAGTAAGAATGTTACAACATTAGCTTAGTCTGTCCCATTAATGAATAGCCAGACGTTAATAAAAAGTAATAGTTTCAAAATGAACAGTTGGGAAATATACTACCACAATACCATACAAACTGAATTAGTAAACAGTATTTTTACCAGATGTAGCCATGCTTTCATCATTTTATAATACTGCTAACAATACTAAGCATTTGAAGGTCTATTTCTTGGAGGTTTTGTAAATAAGCCCTGTTTAATAGTATCTGGGTTGCAAAGATACAAAATTCAAAAAACCATAATAGCAACTGATCAGACACCGGAAAGTTTCATTTCCTCAAAAAGGAAGAACTATATACTCTGGGAAGAGTGCTTTGAAGTTATACTTCTTTTATGGAAGTTGTAGGACAGCAGGAAATAGAGCGTCGCCTTGATTCACAGGCACCCAGAAAACTGTAAGCTTCAAACATCTGTGTGAAAGTAGAAGTCACATACAAAAAAACAAGCACAGCCCAAGAAGACCCAGAGATGTACGTATAGAAGCAACCCACATGAAACCTTCTGACCATGGCAGAAACTTCAAAAGCTCTTGCTTTGAAACTCTACGTAAGACTGCATCAAGGATGAGAGAGGAAGGAGGTACCGCTGGTAGAAAGTAGTGAGATCTTTGCCATCTGGGGAGTGTTAGAATCTAACCCATTTTTATATCATCTTCTTGACACTTTAGAACCACGCGTTATGATCCTTCACAATACATGTCCCTTCAAAAGTCAGGTATTTCTAATCTAGTAAGTAAATCACAATCTCTAGTACAACAGAAATGGTAGTTGTAAATTAAAACTAGCAACAATAACAAAAAAACTTACCCTTCTCATTCATTTCTGAAACCCATGAGTTCTACCTATATGTTCTTTAGGGAAAATGTTTTTTCATCCCCTGAATTCAGTTAGCTAAAAGTTGGGAAAAGCAACTGTAATCTTTCAATCTTTCAATGTCTCGCTAGCCATTTTGACACTGAAGATCACATTTTAGTGCCCAGTGCAAAAGTATATGCTTATGGAAAACAAAAGCACTTAAAATATATTGCAAATTCCTTGACCCTAGAGTTAATGATCAAGTTGCTAGGTGAAAAGTGGTTAATGGAAAATACCTTAATTTGGAAATTATATTTGAGAGCCCCTAACTTGAGTTTATGTTCATCTGTGTTTCTGTGGAAACTAGTTATTAATCAGTAGGATAATAATGGGTATATCACATTACTAAAGGGTTTCATAGTCAGGTTTGAAATGCATAGGATTAAGCTATTAAGCTGCTTTTTATGTTTGATTTGGTTATACTGCGCTAGTATGTATGTCAGAGAAGGCAATGGCAACTCATTCCAGTACCCTTGCCTGACAAATCCCATGGACAGAGGAGCCTGGTAGGCTGCAGTCCCTGGGGTCGCTGAGTCAGACACGACTGAGCAACTTCACTGTCATTTTTCACTTTCTTGCGTTGGAGAAGGAAATGGCAACCCACTCCAGTGTTCTTGCCTGGAGAATCCCAGGGAATGGGGAGCCTAGTGGGCTGCCACCTATGGGTCGCACAGAGTCAGACACGACTGAAGCAACTTAGCAGCAGCAGCAGCAGCAGAATGCATGTATATGACCATAGGATACTCTTTTGCATATACTATATAAAGGATACTTTGGGGCATTATACATACACATTTAGTATTTGTGCTGGATAAAAAGGGTTAACCTAAGTTAATCTGTTATCTCTAGTCCATCTATTCTCAAACAATGTTTTTCATTAGAATCATTGATGAGGCTTTACATAAAGAAGCCTGGAACACATTCCAGATTGATTGAAGAGGAGTTGGGGGTAGCATCTTGAATTGTATGTTTATAAAAAGCTTTTTGCATGGTTCTAAAGTGAATCCCTATTTAAGAAACAGTGCTGTAAACGTTTTTTACTTTTTTGTCCAATTTTTATTTCCATGCATATGTCTGTATCTCATATTTAACCAAGCTGTCTTATATTTTGAAGCTCAATAGTCTTCCCTGTAAAGCCAAATTAACATAGCAATATTCTAGAAAGGCTTTTTTTTTTAAGGGCAGCTGATTATAACAGGACTTCCCAGGTGGCGCTAGTGGTAAAGAAACTGCCTGCCAATACAGGAGACATAAGAGACACGGATTCAATTCCTGTTTGAAAGATGCCATGGAGAAGGAAATGGCAACCCACTCCCATATTCTTGAGGGGAGAATGCCTTGGATCAAGGAGCCAGTTGAGCTAGGGTCACAAAGTAAGACACGACTAAAGCAACCTAGTACACACACATAGTTGATTATAATGAGTTAATTTATATATTGTGTAGCTAAGGGATTTAATGATGCCTATATGGGCTTCTCAGGTGGCGCTAGTGGTAAAGAACCCACTTGCCAATGCAGGAGACATGAGACACAGGTTCAATCCCTGGATCAGGAAGATCCTTGCCTGGAGAATTCCCTAGACAAGAGCCTGGTGGGCTACAGTTCACAGGGACACAAAGAGTCAGACAGGACTAAAGTTACTTATCATGTGCACACACACACACATATATATACACACATTCTTTTTAAATATTCTTTTCCATTGTGGTCTATCATAGGATATTCTATGTAGTTCCCTGTGCTATACAGTATGACCTTGGGCAAAAAGTGCATTTTGTATGTGTGTAACATGGAAAATCCAAACAAACTTTTTGGTGAATTCAACATATATATAATAGCTTACATCTGCTGTTAAAAGAGGTAGAAAAGTCTTTAGAAAGTCTTAAATGGAAGTATATAACAATTATTTAACAATAATATTTGTGATACTAGATATTAAGGTAATATTAATCCATGAAAGTTGATGCTATAATAATTATATATAAAATAAAATAGTATGGAAGAAAAATACAATTTTCTAAAAAGTCAACACCCTCCTTCCAAGTCTAAATGGATGCTTATCATATTTTATACTTGTTTCTGTTTCACAAAGCTCTAATCACTTATCTCATTTAATTTACTTATATATTTTAACATCGTTGCTTTTGTCTACCATTTAGAATAAAAATCACAGACCTTCATATTTAAGAATGGTCACTGTGATCATTTTCTATAGCTTCTAAGCTCCGGTAGAAGTATTCTAAAATACATCTTAGTCTTGACTGTGTGAATCTCCTTGTATACATTTTTTGTTTGTATCTAATCAGCATTATAAAAACTGCTGTTATTTCCTTTCTAGCTTTATCAGATGCAATTAGTGAATGTTGTTAACTGAAAAGCAAATGAATTAATCTCCTATAGCATTCACTGCTTTGCTATTCAGAAAGGGTTTTTTTTCCCATTATCAAAATGTATTCAGGAACTTTAATTTTTGAGTACTTAATTTTAAAATATATAATAAGATGACCAGGAAATAAGTCATGATTTTCTCATCTATCAATACTTCTTAACAGCCAGGATTTTGTTTGCCAGTGACAGCAGCCCACGTCAAAGTATGTAAGTCAGAAAAGGAAGGCACTACTTACTCATTTATTTGTTTAGCTGCCCTGGGGTCTTAGGGGTGGATGTGAAATCTTTTTTAGCCGCAGCATATGGGCTTTTAGTTGTGGAATGCAGGATCTACTCCCCTGTCCAAGGATTGAACCGAGACCCTCTGTGCCTACCTTTGGAGCATGGAGTCTTGACTACTGGACCACCAGGGAAGTCCCTGGCATTGCTTCTTCAATGAAAAAGCAGGGCTAAGGCACCCATTGGTAGGACTGCATCCAAGTGTACAAGAAAGGCATCAGTAATTCTTCTCTCCTTCTCTCAGCCTGCTTTTTCTGGTGGTGTCATTTTTCTCATACTGGCTCTCCCAGTTAGTAACAAAGAAGGCCAACCAGCAGCTCTATGATTTTATTTCTTGGCCGCTACAGATGCAGAAGACCTCACGACTAAAATGTCCAGCAGAAATTTTCTTACTGGCTCAGCTTCCATTACAGACCCATCCCTGAACCAATTATTATAGATGGGATTCATAGAGTATTCTGATTGGACAGATAATTATGGCCAGATCTGACCCCAAATCCCACTGACTGAAGTGATTGACACATCTTTTCTCAGAAGAAATAAGGAGTACTGTTACCAAGAAAAGGAAGGGTGTGAGTAGAAGAAAGTAAGGAAGAGCTTTTCAAACTTCTGGCAGTTTTGACTTTTATTCTGTATGAAATACCTTATCTAATTAATTACATTAGACTTCACTGGTAGCAGTTACTATTTTGAAAAACACAATTATTTTCCCTGCTTTGGAAAATATAAATCAACAATTCTTTGTCAAATAGTTCATTATATTTGAACAATAATTTTAATTCCAAAAGACACTGATACTAACCATTTGATTAATAACATAGCTAAAATTTCATTATAAAGTTAAATGTTTGAACTCACTGATCATAAGTATTTGCTACAAAAAAATGAATTACAATCATTCAAGTATTATAAAACATCATCTTTCTGTCCTCCCCTTTATTTCCCTTTGAGATTTAGTATGTGAACTTCTTGTTTTTCCAAAAATAATCAATTAAGGCAAAAAAATTTAATTCAGTCATGTCAATACTTTTTAAAAGTACTGAAATATTGTATCTATGTGTAATGAATCAAAAACAAAACTGAACAAAATATATTTTCAGAAAGTTAATATCAAGATAAATAATGCCTTTTATCATATGCACCATGACAGGTTTTACTTATTTCATTAACTTTTGCATTATCTTAAAATATTTTGAAATTCCCTTTTGGAAAGAGCCTTCAAGACTAGTTTATAATCCACTTGAGAAAAGCAGTTATATTTTTTTTCAAGTCACATGTTATATCCACAGTTAATTAAAACAATGTAAATCTATACCTTACTCAACAGATTTGACTAGAAATGATTCCCAGTTAATTCCTATAATCATAGATATCTAAAAAGGTTACTTGTCCTAATGGAAGACATTCAATGACTGGACCATATGAAGCCAGAGAGTTTCAAACTAGAAAACATTTTTCTTATTCACAATTATTCAAAAAATGTAATCTTCAGAATAAGTGAATCATTTACAAGAGGATAAAATTGAAGAGAAAGACTTCCAACTGAGGCATGTCTTTATAGTCTCTCTTAATATTTACTGTATATTATGAAAATTGGCAATAAATATAGCTGTATTGGTAAAACATACTTTATTTTTTTAAATTAGAATATCATATTAAAGGTGAAGACTAAAGAGAAGATATGTTATAAGCTCAGGATAGATGTCCTTACTTGTGTGAGATTTTTCAAAATATGTAAATATAATTTTAATTATTTTTCATCAATCTTACATTTTACATTTTTTACATCAAAAGGATATTCATCTTTAGGCATCTCTAACACAGTGTTTCTTTAGCTGAGATGCAGAACAATTTCATCATAACTTTCAGTGAAATCAATCAGCTGATAAAGTGGCAGGTTCGTGCCTCTGCTAAGATTACTGTGCTGATGAAGCCAAGTTCACAGGTTTGATCCCTAAGTGGGCCAATTTACTTTGCTACAGGCAGTCGCTCAAACCCTGGCCTGACATCCTGCAAATGGGAGCCATCAGTCATGAGGGGAAGCTGCAGGGGAAATGCAGGTGAACTCGAGCCAACTTACCCCCACTGTAGGAAAAGAGCTCCAGGTCCAAGTAAGCTGACAGCTATGCTGTGGCATTTCTCTTGTAAATAAGAGAGGGAACGATCTCCCAAATGATAGTGAATTGGCACAGGTCACAGTGTAAACTGATTTCCAAAAATGTACTTTAATATCAAGTTTGTCAATAATGACTAAACTAGCAATGAATTGTTGGTTTGATTAGTGTTGTATCAAGAATGGTAGGAGGTGTTGGAGACCCCAAAATACCATATGAATTTATAATGTGTTCATTAGCAACTTCCAAAAAAAGGTTGGCTCTTGCTCAAACAAAAGAGAAAATGTAGCTACTGGCTGAGAAATTAGGATAATAGATTGGATCAAATAGAGGAAAACCATTGAAGCATTGTGTGTCAAAGTTTTACTTAACTCACTAATGAGAGAGCTAGCAAGATGACAAAATAAAATTTGAGAAATTAGAATTTTTTAGTCAGTAGGGGAGAAAAAAAGCTGAAATGAAGTACCAAATTAGATACAAAATTAGTTAAAGTCCTATAGGGCAATGAAACCATCACAGCTTAGCAGTTTTACAGAACTGTAAAATGGCCCTAATCAGCTGTGTAAGCAAAGTTATATTCCCTTAGAATATATTAGAAACAGCTAGGGAGTTTTAAAAAACACTGATGATAAGGTCTTATCCCCCAATATTCCCATCTACTTGGAAACTGAGTAAGGCCTGAGCAACAGGATTTTTTAAAACCTCTTTGAGCAGTTCTAACATCCAAACGAGTTTGAGAACCACCACCCTAGAAATTGGCGTGGCCTTTTACAAGGGCTTTCATCAATTTGTCCCCAAACATTGCTGTTCAAAATGGGTAGTATCGTCAAGCAGCATTCCAAAATCTGGGTCCCCACTCCAGGTGCATGGAGTCACGATTTGCATTTAAAAAGTATCACCAGTTCATTTAGGTGTGTATTACAACTGGAGAAGCACTTTTGTAACATGATACTGAAAGGACTTGCAATCATTTTTCCCCCCTATTTTCACACTTTAGAAAAATTTTCCCAAGATAACACTGATGAGAAATTGCCAAATATTTCTAAAAAGGCCACAAATTGCACTTTAACAATAGGAATGTTGGTGGAGAGGGGAATGACTCTAAGCTGGAAAACCTGCTCTGGGTTGGGCAAGGGTCCCACATCCCAAGATCTTCAGCCACCAGAAGTACCTGGGGTTATAGGACTAGGAGTATTTCAGATGAATGTATGGGTATTTAAGGAATCTTGAGGATAAACATCATGCTCTATATATCACCTTTACTAGGGGCTGTTGGGAACTGGGCCAGTGAGGGGTGGGGTGCTCACATGTGCCAATCATTTTTAACCACTAGCCAATCACATAACAGGCACAGGTAGTAGCTATGAAGAAAAAAAAAGAAATATTAATATTTGAATGCTAATTATGGCCAAAAAAAGTATTTTCTTTTTTTCATTGAAGTATGGTTGATTGGCACAATGTTGTGCCAATTTCTGCTGTACAGGACAGTTTTACACATATATTCTTCTTTAAATATTCTTTTCCATTGTGGTTTACCCTGGGAGGTTGGATATAATTCCCTAGGTAGGTAGGATCTTTCTCTTTATCCACTCTAAATGCAGTTTAGTTCAGTTCAGTCGCTCAGTCGTGTCCGACTCTTTGTGACCCCATGAATCGCAGCATGCCAAGCCTCCCTGTCCATCACCAACTCCCAGAGTTTACCCAAACTTATGTCCATTGAGTCGGTGATGCCATCCAGCCATCTCATCCTCTGTCATCCCCTTTTCCTCCTGCCCCCAGTCCCTCCCAGCATCAGGGTCTTTTCCAATGAGTCAACTCTCCCTGTGAGGTGGCCAAAGTATTGGAGTTTCAGCTTCGGCATCAGTCCTTCCAATGAACCCTCAGGACTGATCTCCTTTAGGATGGACTGGTTGGATCTCCTTGCAGTCCAAGGGACTCTTAAGAGTCTTCTCCAACACCACAGTTGAAAAGCATAATTCTTCGGCACTCAGCTTTCTTCACAGTCCAACTCTCACATCCATACATGACTACTGGAAAAACCATAGCCTTGGGTAGATGGACCTTTGTTGGCAAAGTAATGTCTCTGCTTCTTAATATGCTATCTAAATGCAGTAGTTTACATCACACAACTCCAAATGCCCAGATCACTCTCCTTCCCCACCTCTCCCTTGACAACCACAAGTCCGAGCTACATCTGAGTCTGTTTCTGTTTTGTAGATATGTTCATTTGTGTCAAATTTTAGATTCTATGCACAAGTGATACCATACGGTATTTGTCTTGACTTATTAGTATAATAATCTCTAGTTGCATCCCTGTTGCTGCAATTGGCATTATTTTGTTCTTTTTATGGCTGAGTAGTATTCCATTGTAGATATATACTACATCTTCCTTATTTATTCACCTGTAAATGGATATTTAGGTTGTCTCCATGTTTTCACTAGTATAAACAGTACCACTATGAACATAGGGTGCATATATGTATCTTTTTGAATTATAGTTTTGTCTAGGTATATGCCCAGGAGTAGGGATGCTAGATCATATGGTAATGCTATTTTTGGTTTTCTGAGTAGCCTCCATGCTGTTTCCAATAGTGGCTGCACCAACTTACATTCCCACTAACGGTGTAGAAGGGTTCCCTTTTCTTCACACCCTTTCCAGCTTTGTTATTTATTGAAAGTATTTTAAACAGCTTACCCAGCACCAAGTTGCTAAAATTTTGAGGTTGAATGTGTCACCCCAGACTTAGCATTAACTGGATTTTCAAAAAGATTGACAGAGAAGTTTACTGCCTTTGAATATGAAAATTTAGGTCATAGTATTCAGGTAACAAGACCTTTGGTATGGCAATTGACACCTCAGGGAATGTAAGCAATGTTCTTGCATAGAACTTTCCAAAAGTATTAAATGAATTTCACTTTGACATGTAAGAATGATAACTATACATCCTGGATTTTCAAAGTGATTACCAATTTTCAATCTTTTAAATTCATAAATTTATTCATCAGCTATTAAGTACTGGATACTTTCCTAGGTTTACAATGATAAACTAAAAAATATGGTTCCTGCATTCCTGGAGCTTACAGTTAAGTAAGGAACAAACAATATTAAACAATGAATAAAAATTACAAATGTTATTGTTGTAATAAAGCTTTGTAAGTACAATAAAAGAGCAGGGTGACTTTGATGAAAATGACTTATTCAATATGTAACTCAATATAGTTTATTATCTACAGTTTTACAAAGCTTTATCAGTTAGTTCCCAAATCATAAAACAATTTCAATTGTATTAATAAAATATATGAATTTCATGAAGGCTTCCACATTCACTTGACTCTACTTAATTCCTTATATGGTAAGAAATATCCAGAAGCTCTGACAATGCTTCTCTTGATATTCTTTCTTCACTGTGGAATGTATGGGTTGTTTCTATTCTGAGCAGGTGAATGTGTGATGTATTTTCCAAAGACCTAAAAATCAAAGAGACTTTAGTTAAAGTGACAGAAATGACACAAAGCTATTGATTCATGTACCTTAAATCCTCTCTGGAATATGATTGGAAATTATAGAATCATACATATATACGCATATCACAGTGATATATATATGGATAATATATGTTGTGATATTGAAGAATGTGTGTGTGTATATGTATTTTTATATATACAAAACAACTCCATACATGTTCACTTCCATATATATATTTAGATAATCTCCAATTTCAAAAATACTGTTTTGTATCATTTTTAAAATTAAACTTCATACTGCTGCTGCTAAGTCGCTTCAGTCGTGTCCGACTCTGTGAGACCCCATAGACAGCAGCCCACCAGGCTCTCCCATCCCTGGGATTCTCTAGGCAAGAATACTGGAGTGGGTTGCCATTTTCTTCTCCAACAAATATCATTACAAATGAAAAAATTTGAAACCTTTGTGTGATAAGATTACCGCAAGTATTTTCTTAATTTTGGGTTGGTTTTGTTGCTTGTTTCTTCATGGCTATACAAATGTGTTTGTACTCTTTAGATAATATACTTGATCTTACCATAATTAAGTTCAGCCTTGATAGTAACTATTATTATTTGCATTTTTTATCCAAAATGCAGCCTCTCTCTTTAACTCATTCATGGCTTTCATTGTTCCACTGATCCCTTATCTCTAAGCATCAGCTCCTGATGCCTATTACTTACACTCTTGACTCTGTGATAGTCAGTTTGAAACATGCTTCCCATGTTGTAATCCTCAGAACCCACAGATCTAAAATTCATATTCTCCTTCTGCCAAAGAGCCTAGGAAGAAATTTGCCATATTATTTAGCAATAAAAGAAATGTGCACATAATTAATAAAGCTCTGAATCAAGCAAAGTGGTCCCTCTATGCTGTTACCTCCTGAATGATGCTCATCTTTTCCCAGTTTTATTATAAAATTGACACATGACATTCTGTGAGTTTTAAGTGAACAATGTGGTCGATACATGTATATATTGAGAAATATATACCACAGTAATTCTAGATGATAGATCATCACACACACATAGTTAATTTTTTTTTTAATTTAACACGTTATTGACCAGGTGATTTTTATAGAAACTAACCCCTGTGGCAGGCAAATTGTTATGAAGTGAATATTGAAACACTGGTCAGTAACATTCAGGTAACAAAAGACACATTAATATGTCTCTGCCCAGTGAATTAAGATACACTCTCTTAGCAACTTCTAAATTATAACATGGTATTATTAACTTTGTGTGCTCAGTCCTGTCTGACTCTTTGTGAGCCTGTGGACTATAGGCCACCAGGCTCCTCTGTCCATGGGATTTTCCAGGCAAGAATACTGGAGTGAGTTGCCATTTTCTATTCCAGGGGATTTTCCCAAGCCAGGGATCAAACAGACATCTCCTACATTGACAGGTGAATTCTTTATTATTTTATTAAATTTATTTATTTGTAACTGAAGAATAATTGCTTTACAGTATTGTATTGGTTTCTACCAAACATCAACATGAACCAGCCATAGGTTTACCCATATCCCCTCTCACGTGAACATCCCTCCCACCTCCCTTTCCATCCCAACCCTCTAGGTTGTTACCAAGCCCCAATTTTAATTCCCTGAGTCATACAGCAAACTCCCATTGGCTATCTACTTTACATATGGTAATAATGGGTGTTTCCATGTTACTCTCTCCATATATCCCACCTTCTCCTCCCCTCCCCACCCATGTCCATAAGTCCGTTCTCTATGTCTATGTCTCCACTGCTGCCCTGCAAATAGGTTCTTCAGTACCATCTTTCTAGACTCCATATATATGTGTTAGTATGCGATATTTGTTTTTCCCTTTCTGACTTATTTCACTCTGTATAACAGGCTTTAGGTTCATCCGCCTCACTAGGACTGACTCAGATGCATTCCTTTTTATGTCTAAGTAATATTCCATTTTGTATATGTACTACAGCCTCTTTATCCATTCATCTGTCAGTGGACATCTAGGTCGCTTCCATATCCTAGCTATTGTAAATAGAGCTGCAATGAACATTTGGGTACATTTGTCTTTTTCAGTTTTGGTTTCCTCAGGGTATATGCCTAGTAGTGGGACTGCTGGGCCATATGGTGGTTTTATTCCTCGTGTTTTAAGGAATTCCATACTGTTTTCTCTAGTGGCTTTATCAATTTACATTCCCACCAAGAGTGCAAGAGAGTTCCCTTTTCTCCATACCCTCTCCAGCATTTATTGTTTGTAGATTTTTGATGATAGCCATTCTGACCAGTGTGAGATGATAGCTCATTGTAGTTTTGATTTGCATTTCTTTAATAATGAGCAATGTTGAGCATCTTTTCATGTGGTTATTAGCCATCTGTATGTCTTCTTTGGAGAAATGTCTGTTTAGGTCTTTTTTCCCACATTTTGATAGGGTTGTTTGTTTTTCTGGTATTGATTTGTATGAGCTGCTTGTATGTTTTTGAAATGAATCCTTTGTCACTTGTTTCATTTGTTATTTATCTTCTCCCATTTTGAGAATTGTCTTTTCACCTTGTTTATAGTTTGCTTTGTAAAAGCTTTCAAGTTTAATTAGCTCCCGATTGTTTTTATTTCCATTATTCAAGGAGGTAGGTCATAGAGGATCTTGCTATGATTTATGTCCTAGAGTGTTTTGCCTTGAGTTTTCCTCTGAGTTTTATAATGTCTGGTCTAACTTACATTTAGGTCTTTAATCCATTTTGAGTTTGTATTTGTGTATGGTATTAGAAAGTATTCTAAATTCATTCTTTTACATGTATCTGTTCAGTTATCCCAGAAGCATTTATTGAAAAACTGTCTTTGCCCCTTTGTATATTCTTGCCTCCTTTGTCAAAAATAAGGTATCCATAAGTGTATGGGTTTATCTTGGGGATTTTATCTTGTTCAGTGTCTTATAGTTTCCTGTATACAGCTCTTTTGTCTCCTTAGGTAGGTTTATTCCTGGGTATTTTATTCTTTTCATTGCAACGGTTAATAGGATTGATTCCTTAATTTCTTTCTGATATTTCATTGTTAATGTATAGGAATGCTGGTGATTTCTGTGTATTGATTTTGTATCCTGCAACTTTGCTAAATTCACTGATTAGCGCTAGTAATTTTCTGTTGATACCTTTAGGGTTTTCTATGTATAGTATCATGTCATCTGCAAACAGTGAGAGTTTTACTTCTTATTTTCCACTCTGGATTCCTTTTTTTTTCCTTCTCTGATTGCCATAACTCGGATTTCCAAAACTATGTTGAATAAGAGTGGTGAGAGTGGGCACCCTTGTCTTGTTCCTGATATTAGAGGGAATGATTTAAGTTTTTCACCATTGAAAATAATGTTTGCTGTGGGTTTACCATGTATGGCCTTTATTATGTTGAGGTAGGTTCCTTCTATGGGCACTTTGTGAAGAGTTTTTTTTTTATCATAAATGGTGTTGAATTTTGTCAAAAGCTTTTTCTGCATCTATTGAGATTATCATATGGTTTTTACCTTTCAGTTTATTAATATGGTGTATCACATTAATTGATTCATGTATATTGAAGAATTCTTGCATCCCTAGTATAAACCCAACTTGACCGTGGTGTATGATCTTTTTAATGTGTTGTTGAATTCTGTTTGCTCGAATTTTGTTGAGGATTCTTGCATCTATGTTCATCAGTGATACTGGCCTGTAATTTTCTTTTTTTTTTTTGGTATCAAGGTGATGGCGGCCTCATAGAATGAGTTCGGAAGTGTTCCTTCCTCTGCAAATTTTTGGAAGAGTTTTAGAAGGATAGGGCTTAGCTATTCCCTAAATGTTTGGTAGAATTCACCTGGGAAGTGATCTGGCTGTGGGCTTTCCTTTTGGAGAGAGTTTTGATCAGTGCTTATATTTGGGTTGTTCATAATTTCTATTTTTTCCTGGTTCAGTCTTGAAACATTGATGCTAAGGATCTGTCCATTTCTTCCAGGTTGTCCATTTTACTGGCATATAGTTCCACATAATAGTCTCTTATGATCCTTTGTATTTCTGAAATAGCTGTTGTAACCTCTCCTTTTTCATTTCTAATTTTGTTGATTTGATTCTTCTCCCTTTCAGGTGTAGTCTTTACTGCTGAGCCCCCTGGGAAGCCCACAATATTAACTTTAGTCATCTTGCTATGCATTACATCCCAGAACTTAAGTAATTTTTTAACTGGGATTTTGTACCTTTTCCACACTTTGACCCATTTTGTCCACATCCTCCATCCTGCAACCACCAATGTATCTGGAGTTTGTGGTTTTTTTAACTCAATATATAAATGGTATAAATGTGAAATAAAAATACATTATTTCTTTCAGTCTTATTTTACCATGTTGTTTCAAAATACAGGATTTTCTTTTTATGACTGAATAATATTTCCTTGAATGTATATGTGTGTTTGTGTATTTTATTTATCCATTAATCATTCAGTGGACACTTAGGTTGTATCTGTCTTTGGCTATTGTAAGCAATGCTGCAATGAACATGCAGATATCTTTCCAAGAAAAGAATTTTGTTTCCTTTATATGTATCCAAAGGTGAAATTGCTGGATCATTGGGTAGTTCTTTTTTCTTTTTTTTATGTTTTGCTGAACCTCTCTACTGTTTCCCATACTATCATCACCAATTTACATTCCCAGGAACAGTATATAGGGTAACTTTCTCTCCAAGCCTAGCCAACATTTGTTATCTCTTGCCTCTGATAACAAATTTTCTAACAGATGTGAGGTGATATCTCAATTGAGGTTTTGATTTGCATTTTCCTGATGATTAGTAAGGTTGAATATCTTTTCATGTGTATGTAGATTGCTTGTATATGTTTAGAAAAAATGTCTATTCAGTTCTTTTGTCCATTTTTTAACAGATTGTTTCAGGGGTTGCAACTGAGCTGTATATGTTCTTCATATATTTTGGTTATTAACCTTTGTCAAAACTAATTTGCGCATACTTTCTCCTATTCTGTCAGTTGCTATTGTTGTTGTTGTTCAGTCATTCAGTTGTGTCTGACTCTTTGCAACCCCATGGAGAGCAGCACACAAGGCATCCA
Organism: Ovis aries; assembly: GCF_016772045.2. Lineage (NCBI taxonomy): Eukaryota > Metazoa > Chordata > Mammalia > Artiodactyla > Bovidae > Ovis > Ovis aries. The sequence continues at coordinate 42,493,204 of NC_056077.1, forward strand.
TGTCCTTCACTGTCTCCCAGAGTTTGGTCAAACTCATGTCCATTAAGTTGATGATGCCATCCAACCATCTCATCCTCTGTCACCCCCGTCTCCTCCTGCCCTCAATCTTTCCCAGAATCAGGGCCTTTTCCAATGAGTCAACTCTTCGCATCAGATGGCCAAAATATTGGAGTTTCAGCTTCAGTGTCAGTCCTTCCAATGAATATTTAGGGTTGATTTTCTTCAGAATTGACTGGTTTGATCTCCTTGCTTTCCATGGGATTCTCAAGAGTCTTCTCCAGCACCGTAGTTCAGAAGCATCCGTTCTTTGGCACTCAGCCTTCTTTATGGGCCAATTCTCACATCCATGCATGACTACTGGGAAAACTAGGAAAACCCTACCTTTGACTAGATGGACCTTTGTCAGGAAAGTGATACCTCTGTTTTTTAATATACTGTCTAGGTTTGTGATAGCTTTTCTTCCTAGGAGTAAGCGTCTTTTAAATTCATGGCTGCAGTTACCATCTGCAATGATTTTGGAGCCCAAGAAAATAAAGTCTCTCACTTCTTCCATTCTTTCCCCATCTATTTGTCATGAAGTAATGGGGCCAGATGCCATGATCTTAGTTTTTTGAACTTTGAGTTTCAAGCCATCTTCTTCACTCTCCTCTTTCTACTTCATCAAGAGGCTCTTTATTTCCTCTTCACTTTCTGCCATTAGGTGGTGTCATGTGAATATGAGGTTATCGATATTTCTCCTGACAGTCTTGATTCCACCTTGTGCTTCATCCAGCCCAGTATTTTGCATGATGTACTCTGCAAAAAAAGTTAAATAAGCAGAGTGATAGTATACAGACTTGACATAATCCTTTCCCAGTTTCCAACAAGTTGATTGCTCCTTGTCCAGTTCTGTTGCTTCTTGACCTGCATACGGATTTCTCAGGAAGCGGATCAGGTGGTCTGGTATTCCCATCTCTTTAAGAATTTTCCAGTCTGTTGTGATCCACATAGTGAAAGACTTTAGTGTAATCAGTGGAGAAATAGCTGTTTTCTGCACTTCCCTTGCTTTTTCTATGATCAAACAGATGCTGGCATTTGATCTCTGGTTCGTCTGTCTTTTCTAAATCCAGCTTGTACATCTGGAATTTCTCAGTTCATGTACTGTTGAAGCCTAACTTGAAGGATTTTGAGGATTACCTTGCTAGCATGTGAAATGAGTGCAACTGTGCAGTAGTTTGAACATTCTTTGGCATTGCCCTTCTTTGGGATTGGAATGAAAACTGACCTTTTCCAGTTTGTGGTCACTGCTGAGTGCTCAAATTTGATGGCATATTGAGTGCAGCACTTTAATAGCATCATCTTTTAGGATTTGAAATAGGTCAGGTGGAATTTCACACCTCCACTAGCTTTGTTTGTAGTAATGCTTCCTAAGTCCCACTTGACATCACACTTCAAGGTGTCTGGCTCTAGGTGATTGACCATGACATCGTTGTTTTCTGGATCATTAAGACCTTTTCTGTACACTTTTTCTGTATAGTCTTGCCACCTCTTCTTAATATCATCTGCTTCTCTTGAGTCCATACTATTTCTGTCCCTTATTGTGCCTATCTTTGCATGAAATGTTCCCTTGGTATCTCTAATTTTCTTGAAGAAAATGTTCATGGGGTTCTCAAGGCAAGAATGCTGAAGTGGTTTTTCACTCCATTCTTCCATGGACCACATTTTGTTAGAACTTTTCACAATGACATCTCCATATTGGGTGACCCTACAAGACATGGCTCATAGTTTCATTTACCTACATTCTGTAGGTAACCTTTTCATTTTATTGAAGATATCTTTAGTTGCACAGAAGCTTTTAGTTTGACATAGTCTTGTTTTTTTGTTTTTTACTTTTATTTCTTTTTAGGTATCAAATTTTAAAAATTCATATCAAAAATTGATGTAAGGGAGTTTAGTTCCTATGTTCTAGAAGTTTTTATGGTTTCATGTCTTATATTGACATCTTTAATCTATATTGAGTTCATTTTTTATATGGTATAAGATAGTGGAGGGCTTCCCAGGTGGCTCAGATGGTAAGGAATCTGCCTGCAGTGTGGGAGACCCAGGTTCAATCCTTGGTTCAGGATTGAACAACCTAGGATCCCCTAGAGAAGGGAATGGCAACCAACTTCACTATTCTTGCCTGGAGAATTTCATGGACAGAGGAGCCTGGTGGGCTACAGTCCTCAAGTCTCAAAGAGTCAGACATGACAGAGCAACTAACACACACACACATAAGAGAGTGGCCCCAATACCAGTATTATTAGACTATTATTTCCTCATGTATGTTCTTGGCTCCTTTGTCATAAGTTATTGATCATATATGTAGATTAATTTATGGGTTATCCTATTTCATTGATCTGTGTGTCTTATTTTAATGTTGATATCATACTATTTTGATTCCTGTAGTTTTATAATAGGGTTTCAAATCAGGAACCGTGATGCCTCTAACTTTGTTCTTCTTTTTTAAGATTGTTTTGGCTATTCAGATATTTTATGGTTCCATACAAATTTTAGGATTGCTTATTTCTTTGTAACAAAAAAAGTGCCATTGAAATTCTGATGAAGATTGTGTTTGCTCTGCAGATTGCTTTGGGCAGCTTGAATATTTTAATGACAGTCATTTTTCAATCTGTGAGCACAGAAAATCTTTCTGTTCATTTTGTCATCTTCAATTTCTATCATCAATGTCATTGGGCAGGTCTTTGACATCAGTAGTTAAATTTATTCCTAGATATTATTGTGTAAGTGGAAGTGTTTTCTTAATTCCATTATTAGTTTATAGAACTGAAACTAATTTTGTATATGTTTTTATATCATGCAATTTACTGAACTTGCCCATTAACAGGTTTTTGTTGTTGTTCTTGGCAGATTCTTTAGGGTTTTCTACATAAAATATCATGTTATTTACAAATAGAGATAATTTTACTTCTTTTCCAAGTTTGGTAACTTTTATTTCTTGCCTAATTTCTTTAATTAGGGTTTCCAATGCTGTGTTACATAAAAATGACCAGAGTGAGTGTCCTGTACTTCCTCCTGATTTTAGAACACAGGCTTTCGGTTTTTCACATTAAGTATACTGTTGACTGTAGGTTTGTGATATACTGCTTTTATTATTTTGAGGCATGTTCCCTCTACAGCCACTTTATTGAGATTTTTTAAATCATAATTGGTTATTGAATTTTGTCAAATGCTTTTTATGCATCTATTAAAAAGACATATGATTTTTACCCTTCATTTTATTAATGTGATATATCACATTGATGTGCAGATGTTGAACATCCTTGCATCTCTGAAATCCCACTTAATCATGGTAGATGATCTTTGACTGCATACTTAAATTTTGTTTGCTAATATCTTGTGAAGTTTTGTATTTGTGTTCTTCAGAAATACTGACCTTTTTTTTTTTTTTGGTAGTAGCCTTGCTTAGTTTTAGTATCAGAATAAAACTGGGCTAATAAAGTTTATTTAGAAATGTTCCTTCCTCTTCTTGCTTTTGGAAAAGTTTGAAAGGATTGGTAATTTTTTATTTTTTTTAATATAATTCACCAGCAAAACCATCTGATTCTTAGAGGGATTACAAAGCTATAAAGGGATTTTGGATTACTGATTCCATCTCCTTTCAAATACTTAGTCTGTTCAGATTTTCTATTTGTGCATAAATTAGTTCTAGTGTATTGTATCTTTTTAGAATTTTATTTTTCTAGGTTGTCTAGTTTGTTGGCACGTATCAGTCTCTTATGATTCTTACACGTTTCTTTCTGTGGTGTTGTCTCCTCTTATAACATCTCTCTCATTTCTAATTTTACTGAAGTCCTCTTTTTCTCTTGATGACTCTAGCTATGGTTTTTCTATTTTATTGTTTCAAAAGACCAGCTCTTGGTTAATTAATCTCTTCTACTGTCTCTTTATTCTTTTTCATTAATTTACTCTCTAATCTTTGTTGTTTCCTTCATTCTACTAACTTTGAATTTAATTAGCTTTTCTTTTTCTAGCTCCTTGAGGTGTAAATTTAGGTTGTTTGAGACCTTGTTTCTTGACATAGATATTTATCACTGTAAATTTCCCTCTTAGAACTGCTTATGCTGCATCCCATATAAGTTTTGGTATGTTTTATTTCCATTGTCATTTGTCTCAAGATTTTTTCTTTAATTTCTTATTTGACATATTGGTTTTACAGTAGTGAAAATTCAATTTTCTAATATTTTTGAATTTTCCAGATTTTTTTCTTCTTGTAATTGATCTAGTTTTGTAACATTGTAGATCAAAAAGATGCCTGATGTGATTTCAGTGTTTTAAAACTTACCATGGCTGGTTTTGTGGCCACGGTAAATCCTGAAGAATGTTCTAAGTGCACTTAAAAAGAATGTTTATTCTGTGATTTTGGAATGATCTTCTGTAAGTGTTTGAGTGCAGTGTTTCCTTATTGATACTTTGTCTTGATGATCTATGCATTGTTGAAAATGAATTGAAGTCCTTCACTATTTTTGTATTGCTGTCTGTTCTCTGGTCATGTATGTTAACATATGTAGTGCTACTATGTTGGATGAATGAATATTTACAAATGTTATATCCTTTTGTTAGATTGATGCCTTTATAATTGCATAATAATCTCTTTTGTCTCTTACTACGGTCTTTGGATTAAAGCCTCTTTTGTCTGACATAAGTACATTTTCCCTCGTTTTTCTTCAGTTTTGTTTTGCATGGAGTATATTTTTCCATCTCTTCATTTTTAATCTGTGTGTGTTCTTATAACAGAACTAAGTCCCTTATAGCAGCCAATAGTTAGATTTTTATCCATTCAGCACCCTGTCTTTCGATTAAAGAATTCAGCCCATTAATATTTAAAGTGATTATTGGTAAGAGTGGGCTTACTATTCCTATTTAAAATTGTTTTTGGCTATTGTGCAAGTCATTTGTTTCTCTTTCCTCTGTGATTGGATGATTTTGTACAGTGGTATATTTAGTTCCTTTCTCTTAATATTTTGTGTATCAATTAAATTTTTGCTTTGGAGTTACCATAAAACTTGTATAAATCATCTTGTATTTTTATAATAGCCTACTTAAGTTCATAACAACTTATGTTTGAATGCATATTAAAGCTGTAGCCTTTTACTCTTCCCTCTCATATTGCTTTTGTTGTCACAGTTTACATCCTTTGGTCCTTTGTATTCATTAACAAATTATAGTACTTATAGGTAGTTTTACTATTTTTGTCTTTTAACCTTAGTAGATTTATAAGTGATTTACTCACCACCCATTACAACATTCTGATTTAACTATATATTAAATTTCACCATTAAGATTTATACTTTGATACACTTTTCTGTTACTAATTAGTGCCCTTCTGTTTCAACTTGAAGAATTCCCTTTACTGTTTCTTCCAAAGTCAGACTAGTTGTGATGAATTCCTTCACCTTTTGCTTATCCAGAAAACTCTGTATTTCTTCTTCAAATGTGAAAGACTTTTCTGGGTAGAATATTCCTTGCTTGCAGTTTGCTTTCTTTTTCAGCACTTTGAGTATATTGATCACTTCCTTCTGGTCTGCATGTTTCCAAATAAAAATCTGCTGATAGTCTTTTGGGGATTCCTTTATACATAAAAGGTTGTTTTGCTGCTTTAAAGATGCTCTCTTTGTCTTTAAATTTTAGCAGTTTAATTATAATACGTCTTAGTTTGGTCATTTTGAGTTCATCTTGTCTGGATCTTTTTGGTCTTCTTGGATTTGCATGTTTGTTTCCTTCCCCAGCTTGGGGAAATTTTCAGCTATTATTCTTCAAATAATGTTTCTGCCTTTTTCTATTTTCTTCTTCTGAGACCCCTCTAATGGAAATATGTATCCACTTGATGATGTCCCTAAAACTATCTGCATTCTTTTTCCAGAGGGGTCCTGTCTTAAAGTTCACTGATCACTTCTTGCATTTCCCCTAGTCTGCTTTCAAATTCCTCTATTTAATTTTTTAGTTATATTATTGTATTTTTCAGCTCTGTAATTTGGTTGGTACTTATATTTTCGTCTCTTGAAATTTTCATTTTGTTCATGCATTTCTCTATAGACCTCTCTTTATAGACTATAAAGTGAGCATCTTTACAGTGAGTATCTTTATGATAATTACATTGAACTCTTATTAGGATTGTTTCTGGAGTTTTATCTTGGTTTTTTTTTTTTAAGATATTCCTGTTTGTTTCTCTCTGTTGGATTCTGTGCATTGTTTAGCTGGGTCCTAGCCATTGGTTGTTTCTCAAACCTCTGTGATTGTGTGAACAACCTTATTTGTTGTTTGGGCTCCCAGTAGTTACAAGTGTGCCAAGACCTTTCAGTGTACCAAAGGGGATGGATGATCTTACTTTTAGCATCTAGATGCAGACTGATTCGAAGCAGGACCCTTAAGCAGCAGCTCTTGAAGTATTCAAATAGACCTCTTTCGCTAAGAAATTAGTGTCTGTCTGCCTTCTCTGTGCTGAGTCCTGGGGGCAGCCAGCCACAAACTGTCCCTTTTTCTGCCACAATCCAGCTGAACGCAAACACAAGTCCTGCTGGTCATCAGAGCCAGGTGATGTGTCCTCTGGCCTGTAGCAACATGTAAGGTGCCAGACGTGTTCCTAAGCTCCCTTCATGGTTGTTGTTTTTCAGTCTCAGTCATGTCCAACTCTTTGCGACCCCCATGCACTGTGGCACACCAGGCTCTTCTGTCCTTTACTATCTTCCAGAGTTTGCTCGAATTCATGTCCATTGAGTTGATGATGCTGTCTAATCATCTCATCCTCTGCCACCTCTTCTCCTTTTGCCTTCACTCCCTCCCAGCTTCAGGGTCTTTTCCAGTGAGTTAGCTTTGCACATCAGGTGGCCAAAGATGGCTTTTCATATCAGGAGCATCAGCCTCAGCATCAGTGCTTCCAATGAATATTCAGGTTTGACTTTCTTCAGGATTGACTGGTTTGATCTCCTTGCAGTCCAAGAGACTCTCAAGAGTCTTCTCCATCATCAGATAATGTCAATTCATTTTAATGTGGATTTTTTTCTCATTCACTTGATTTTTAAGAGTTAGCTAGCTTTTGGGTTTCTTTTAGAGGGAATTGCTCCATAAGTAGATTCAGAGCATCTGAGGGATTAAGTAGTTCAAAAGTCTCTTATGTAGCCACATTTAACAGGAACCCCTGCTCTAAGCTTATTGAGGACAATAGCTTTACTAGCTGGCATTTGATAGGTACAGTAAGTCATATCCTGCTTTCTTCCCAGCTGTCACTATAGGTAAGTCATCTGTGCTCCTCTCATGCAACACTATTCTTTATTCACAAGAAGGTCATCATCTCTTTCCTACGCAAAAACAATGGGAAGAGCAGTACCTTTGATCAAAAAAAAAAAAAAAAAAAGGCAGGAATTTGAGATGAATTTTTCTTAATATGAAGGAGGAACTATGTTGTGTCATTCAAAACTATATGCCCAATATTTAGCTTAATGTCTGATGTTATATTGGGCATCAATAAATATTCCTGCTTTAATAAAACTTATAATCCAATTTTATAAATAAGTTCATTTGTATCATATTTATAATAGCTTCCACATACAAGTGACATCATATATCTTTCTTTCTTTGACTTACTTCACCTATGTTGCTGTTAATGGCATTCATTCTTTTTTATGACTGAACAATATTCCATTATATGTATGTACCACATCCTCTTTATCCATTCATCTCTCAATGGACATTTAAGTTGTACCATATGTATAGTCATATCTTGGCCATAGTAAATAGAGCTGTGATGAACTCTGGGTTACATATATCTTTTTGAATTATGAAATTTCTCTAGATATATGCTCAGGAGTGGGATTGCTGGATCATATGGTAATTCTATTTTTAGTTTTTTCAAAAGCCTCTTGTAATTTTCTTTTCTTGTGGTATCTTTGTTTTGTTTTGCTATCAGGATGATGATGGTAGCCTCATAGAACGAATTTGAGAGTGTTCCTTTCTCTGTAATTTTTTGGAATAGCTTCAGAAGAAGAGATATTAACTCTTTAAATGTTTGACAAAATTCATCTATGAAGCCATCTGGGCCTGGACTTTTACTTGTGGGGAATTTTATTTTGTGGAGAATTTTAATCACAGATTTGATTTCAATACATGTGATTGGTCTGTTAATATTTTCTAGTTTACAGCCTACCACCATAAATGTGCCCAATCTTGTCCATTAATATTTTTTATTTCTTCCTGGTTCAGTCTTGGGAGAGTGGACCTTTCTAATAATTTATCCATTTCTTCTAAGTTGTTCATTCTATTGGCATTTAGTTACTTGTAGTTGATCACAGTTGTCTCTTAAGATCCTTTGTATTTACGTTGTGTCAGTTGTAACTTATTTTTTCATTTCTAATTTCATTGATATGACTCCTCTCTCTTTTTTCCTTAATGAATCTTGCTAAAGGTTTATCAATTTTATTTTTTAAAAGAACCAGCTGTTAGTTTCATTGATCTTTTCCAGTGTTTTCTTCATCTCTATTTCATTTATTTATGATCTGATCTTTATTTCTTCTACTATAGTTTTTCTTCTTCTTCTTTCTCTAGTTGATTTAAGTGTAAGGTCAGATAGTTTATCTGAAATTTTTGCTGCTTCCTGAAGTAACTAAAACCTTCCCTCTCAGAAATGCTTTTGTTGCATCCCATAGGTTTTGGATCATGATTTTTGTTTGTTTGTTTTCATTTGTCTTTAGATTTTTTTGATTTCCTGTTTGATTACTTCAGTGACCCATTGATGTTTAGTACCATAGAGTTTAGCCCAGTTTAAGTATTTTTCTTATAGTTGATTTCTAATCTCATAGTATTGTGGTCATAAAAGATACTAGATATGATTTTAATTTTGTTAAATTTACCAAGTCTTGCTTTATGGCCCAGTATGTGATCTATCCTAGAGAATAGTCCATGTGCACTTGAAAAGATTACGTATTCTGCTGCCTTTGAATGGAATGCTCTATAAATATCAATTAAGTATATCTAGCTTAATGTTTATTTAAAGCCTGTGTTTACTTATTGATATTCTGTCTAGATGAACTGCCCATTGATGTAAGTGGGGTATTAAAGTACCCCCACTATTATTGGGTTACTATCAATTTTTCCTCCTATAACTGTTAGCATTTGTCTTATATATTGGAGTGATCCTGTATTGGGTACATATATATAATTTAAATTGTTATATCTTCTACTTGGAGTGATCAGTTGATCATCATGTAGTGTCTTTCTTTGTCTCTTGTACGCTATTTTAAAGTCTATTTTGTCTGATATGAGTATTTCTACTCCAGCTTTCTTCTGATTTCCATTTGCAAGGAATACCTTTTTCTATCCTTTCACTTTCAGTTTGTATGTGTCCCTAGATTTGATGGAAACCTATTCCAGTACTCTTGCCTGGAAAAGCCCATGGATGGAGGAGCCTGGTGGGCTGCAGTCCATGTGGTCGCTACAAGTCGGACACGACTGAGCGACTTCACTTTCACTTTTCACTTTCATGCATTGGAGAAGGAAATGGCAACCCACTCCAGTGTTCTTGCCTGGAGAATTCCAGGAACGGTGGAGCCTGGTGGGCTGGTGTCTCTGGGGTTGCACAGAGTTGGACACGACTGAAGTGACTTAGAAGCAGCAGCAGCAGCTAGATGTGAAGTCGGTCTCCTGTAGAGAACATATGTATCTGTCTTGTTTTTGTAACCATTTAGGCAGTCTATGCCTTTTGGTTAGAGCATTTAATCTATTTACAATTAAGGTAACTACTGATACTTTATATTGCCATTTTGTTGATTGTTTTGGGTTTGTTTTTGTAGGTCTTCTTCCCTTCCTCATTTGCTCTCTTGTGATTTGATGACTATCTTTAGTGTTTTGCTTGAATTCCTTTTTTGTGTGTATATCTTTTGCATATTTTTGGTTTGCCTTTACCATGAAGACTTGATATGGCAGTCATATGTATATATGTGCATGTGTGTGTGTATATATATATATATATATATATATACATATATATGTATATAGTTTCAAGTTACTAGTCTCCTAATCTCAAAAGCATTCTCAATATTCTGCATTTATACTCTCCTCATGATTGCTGATTCTGATATTATATTTATGTGTGGGCAACTTTCTACTTTTACTATATGTCTGCCTTTAATGGTGAGCTTTCCCATTCACAATTTTTGTTTCAATTGTGGACTTTTTCTTTATTAAATAGAGGAGTTCCTTTAGAATTTGCTGTAACTCTGGTTTGGTTCTCCTAAATTCCCTTAGCTTATGCTGATCTATAAAGCTTTCAATTCCTCCATCAAATCTCAGTGAGAGCTTCACTGGGTATAGTACTCTTGGTTGTAGGTTTTTCCGTTTCATCACTTTAGATACATTGTGCCACTCCTTTCTGGCCAGCAAAACTTCAGCTGATTTATCAGCTGATAACCTTTTGGGAATTCTGTTATCTGTTGCTTTTGTCTTGGTGCACTTTTCTCTTTGTCATTATTTTGTCAATTTGATTACTGTGTATTTTAGCATGTTCCTACTTGGGTTAAACCTGCATGGTATGTTTTGTGCTCCATGAACTTGGATGACTGCTTTTGCTCTGGTTTCTGGCGTACATGAGACCTTGTGTGTGCCCTGCAAGAGTGGAGTCTCTGTATCCTCCAGCCCCCTCTGGAGCTCCTACACTCAAGCCCCACGTGTCTTCCACCTGGGTGGAAGGAGACTTGATTTTATCACGAGTGCATCTGTCCTAATCCCTCATGGTTTTTTCTACTTTGGATATAGAATATATTTTTTGGTAGATTACAGTCTTTTTTTTTTTTCTTTTTAGTCAATGCTTGTTCACCAATTAGTTGTGATTTTAGTGTTCTCATGAGAGGGTATGGGTTCAAGTTTCTTTTACTCCTCCATCTTGTCTCTAAATGTTGAAACACATTCTGTCTTCCTAATGGACTGATCATTTTTCATTATAAAATGTCCCCCTCTTTAGATGCAATTTTGTTCTGAAAGTCTGTTTTGTCTGATATTGATATAGCGCCCAATGCTTCCTGTTGTTTAGTGTCTTTATGTTATGTTTTCCCATATTTTCTTTCAATCTACTTGGCTTTTGAATCTGTCTTTTGTAAATAATAAATAAGGTAACTTTAAAAATCTATTTTCTAGTCTCTCTCTACCTTTTGACTGCAGTAATTTCTCCATTTAAATCTAATGTAATTATGAATAAAACAAGATTACATTTGTTTCCTATATATCTTGTCTTTTGTTTAGTGAAGTATAGTTAATGTAAAATATATGGTGCAAGTGTACAATATAGTGATTTACAACTTTTAAAGGTTATTTTACTAGTTCCCTTATAATTATGAAATAGTGGCTATATTCCCCACATTGGACATATATCCTTATAGCTTATTTTATTTGATACCCAATAGTTTGTGCCTCTTAATCCCCTACCTCTATACTGCCCCCTCCTTCCTTTTGTCTCCCCTTTGGTAACCACTAGTTTGTTCTCTATATCTGTGAGTCTGAAGTTTTTTTTGCTATAGTCACAAGTTTGTCATTTTTAGATTACACATATACGTGATAGCATTATCACTTATTATCTGACATTTCATTTAGCATTATGACTTCTGAGTCCATCCATGACACTGCAAATGACAAATTTTCATTCTTTTGGGGGGCTGGGTAGTATTCCAGAGTTCATGTGTATGTATGTGTGTATGTACATACACATATTCTTTATTCATTCACCTATTGATGGCTGCCTGTAGAAGTTAGCTTCTATACACTGGTAATTGTAAATAATGCAGCTGTGAACACTACGGTGCATGTATCTTTTCAAGTCAGTGAGGTTTTTTTCAGATATATGTACCCAGGAGTGGAATTGCCATGTCATATGTTAGTTCATTTTCTGAGAATCTTCCATACTATTTTTCACAATGGCTGCCATGATTTACGTTCCCACTCACAGTGTACAAAAGTTTCCTTTTCTCACATCCTCACCAGGATTTTCCTTTTTGATTTTCCTTTTTTAATGACAGTTCTTCTGACAAGTATGAGATGATATTTCATTGTGTTTTTGATTTGCATTTCTCTGATTAGCAACGTTAAGAATATTTTTTGTTCCCCCATTCCCCCATTTCTACTTTCTTTTGGTTAAAATGTTATAATGAAAAATATCTATCATGTTTTTGAGGATTTTTTGTTTTGTTTTGTGGTTGTCCTGGGGATTATAATTTTTATTTAATCCAGTTTAGATTTATACCAACTTAATTTCAATAGCATGTCTTCTTATTTTCTTCCAGTAGAGACCCATTCTCTCTCTCTCCCTTTGTTCTGTAATTAACATAGAAATTGCACTTTATATGTCTATCAACAAAGTTTATAATTATTACTTCGTGTACTTCCTTTGAATAAAATAGTAGGAAAAAGTTACAAAAAGACATTCTTTCATATTTATGTACATAATTATGTTTACTGATGCTCCTTACCTTTTCATGTGGATTCAAGTCAATGTCCAATGTCCTTTTATCCTTATTTCAGTCTGAAGAATTCTCTTTAGTAATTATTGTTGGCTAGAATCACTAAAAGAAGTTTCTCTCAGGCTTCCCATCCCCCAGCTATGTCTTAGTTTACCCTTCATTTCTTGAAGAATTGTTTTACCATATATAAAACTTAAATCTTTGTAGCTTAGGAGGCTATATCAGTAACAGACAAAATAGACTTCAAGACAGATTGATTCCAGAGAGAAAAAGGTACACTTTATAATGATAAAATGATGAACCCATCAGGAAGATACAAGTATTAACATATATGTATGTTACAACAGATCTCCAAAATGCAAACTTTTTTAAAAAGTTTACAGACTTTTTCCAACACTTTGAATATGTCATTGCACTGCTTTTTGACACCATGTTTCTGATAAAATCAGCTTTAAATCTTATTCAGAAGTGCTTGTATAAGTTGCCTTTGTATTTTCAAGATTTTCTCATTTTGACTTTTCCCTGTTGAATTATGATATTTCTATATGTGATTTATTTAAGTTTATTTTACCTGGAGATCACTGAGGTTTTGAATGAATAAACTAGCATTTTTCATGAAATTTGGGACATTCTTGACTGATATTTCTTCAAATATCTTTTCTATTCTTTCTCTCTCTTCACAAAATTTTTAATCTGTGTTTGTCTATTAATTCCTAGTAGTGTATTTATCATCTTAGTTATTGTATTTTCAAATCTATTTATTCTTCTATATTTTTTGGCTCTTTCTTAACACATTATTGACCAGAGGGATTTTGTAGAAACTAACGCCTATGGCCAGCAATTTGTTATATAAGTGAATGGTGAAATGCCTGAGTAAATATCAACCTTCTTTTGCACTTAATGTATATATTTGAAACTTTGTACATGTCTTACTAAAACATTCTAATATTTTGCTAGGTTATGATAGGCAGTATAGGCACCAGAACATACTGTGTTTCACTGTACTTTCCCTTGGAAAAGTAGGCTTACACTTTCTGGTGCCATTTTTTTAAGTCTTGTGGGTATTACTTTCTCTAGAATATGTTATTTTACCTGATAGTTTACAAGGTGGGTCTTTGCAGGGGGCTCTTTTAGAAGTGAGAGATTTCATGATCTGTCATTTTTGAAAATTTTATGTAATAAACTTGCATTTATAATATACACAAAGTTGGAATAAAAACCTAACGGAGCAAAATGTGAATAACAGTCATAATTTGTGTAATGAACCTTTGATCAATTTTAATCTCTAACTTTACCTGATGATGTTAATTGTATCACTCGTAAAAACATATTGATCCATCACCAGTCAATAATGTTCAGGTAATAAAACGTATATTAATATGTCTTTGGTCAATGATGTGCTAAATAATGGAACTTCTTGGTCTATGCCTCATTTTTCCAACATCTTGAATCATCTTTACTAACATTACTCTGAATCATTTTTTGGGTAGGTTCCCTATCTCCACTTCACTTAGTTTTTCTGCAGTTTTATCTTGTTCTTTTGTCTGGAATGTATTCCTCTGCCATCTCATTTATCTTTCTGTTTTAGCAGTCTCAAAGCCTGCAGGATTGTATTTCCTCTGGTTCTGGGTGTCTGTCCCTAGTGGGTAAGGTTGTTCTAAGGGCATTGTGAATGCTTCTTGGTGGAAGGGACCAGTGCCTACCCACTGGTAGATGGAACTGAGTCTTGTCCCTCTGGTAGGCAAGGGTGTGTCTGGAGTTAGCTGTGAGCTCAGGAAGACTTTAGGGAGCTATGTCTGCTGATATGTGGGGCTGTGTTCTTGCCCTATTGGTTGTTTGGCCTAACACAACCCAGCACTGGAGCCTAAGGTCTATTGGGTGGGACCAGGCCTGGCCTCAAAATGGCAACCTCCAGGACAATCTCCAGCTCACTCCAATGAGTACTCCCCCAGTACCTCTACAATCAGTGTGCTTGTCCCTGTAGTGGGCCAAAGGTTCCCCCTGCCTTTTCAGGGGACCTACCAAGAAAAGTGAGAAGGTCTTGCATCAGTTCATATGACAGTGCTTTTCCCCATGGGTTCTAGTGCCCAGAAGACCCTGTGTGCATCCTTCAAGAGTGAAGTCTCTGTTTCCCCCAGTCCAATGGAGCTCCTGCACTCAAGTCCCACTAGCCTTCAAAGTCAAATGCTCTGGGGATTCTTTCTCCTGATGCCAGACCCCAAGACTGGGGAGCTTAACCTAGGGTTCAGAAGTCACTCCTATGAGAAAGCCTCTGAGATACAATTTTCCTGTTTGTGAGTCACCCACCTAGCATGCATGAGACCTGATGTAACATGAATGTGCCCCCTCCTACCATCTCATTATGGCCTCTTCTTTTTAGCGGTAGGTTCCCAGTCTTTTTTGTTGATGATTGTTCAGCTGTTAGTTATGATTTTGGTTTTTTCATGAGAGTAGGTGAGCTCAGGTCCTTCTTCTCTGCCACCTTGCCCTAGAAACTTGAATGCATTTTTATAAATAAGTGTGAATTATTTAGCATTGATCTTTTGGTTTATGTTAACAAATCTTCTGTTTTTCTCCCATTAGAGTAAATGTATTTCATACTCTGATAATATTTGTTTGTTTAAAGTCTTAAATAGACAAATCCATTGATGGAGTCAAACTCAAAAGTGAGTTAGAGGGTTATACCACAATTAAAGAAAAAGTGCATATAGTCTTTCTAAACAAATCTTGGCCTTTTTTCTTTTTCAGTTTAAAAACATACATGACAAAGAGGAAGTTTGCTGAAAAATAATTTTTTTAAAACTGGCAAATATTGCAATATTTGAAGGACACTAGTTTATCATTTGAAGAAAGCATACTATTATGCATTTGTGCAGAATATATGAAGTATTAAGGAAATAATTATTGGGCATCTCTTAAAAGGAAATTGAACATTTTGGTAGTAGGAGGACAGAGACATTATGAGATGATGGTGAGGGAAGCAGGGAAAGATCCCAAATCATTCCTAGCCCTGCCCTAATTTCTCCTGAGTCCCCACCTGCTATATCCCAAACTCATCAAACTTGCTTCAGACACATTTGTCCAATAAGGAACACTATTATTTCATCTATAAAAAGAGTATGAAAATGCTTAATTCTTCTACTTTAGCAATGTTACAGGTAGTTCAGAAATTCAAAATTAATATACATAAAAAAAAAACATAAGTGAAAAAACAAAGAGGGCTAACTTCCAAAATGAAAGCTCAGTATTAGCACATAAAAAAACAATGAGGAATTGTTTAAACTGGTGGTGTGAAAAGATACCCCCAAATGCTTAACCTATATGCCTATATTAGTGAATTGCATCACTGTCTACCATGATGCTCAAGACAGGAGTGGAGGAATCCTAGAATCTATTCTCTCCCTCACTTTCTATTAATGAATTACATTCACCTACACGCTGCTCATCAGTTAGGCATGGTTTAAATCTTTCTGAACCCATCCTTTCTTCAACATTCCCACTGTTATTTCTGAGTGCGTGCAAGTGAAAGTTTCAAGTTCCCACCATGCCTCATCCAACCTAAAACAACAGCCTGCTTCCAGTCTCATTTTCTCATCCCACTCACCCTTCTTGCTGGTATATTGCCAGAGTGAACTTTCTAAAGGACAAATCTGATCTTGTTTCCCTCACACTGAAATTCTTCAGGAGTCCCTCTACCGCTTTGAGATGAAAATAAACACGTTTTTAACTTGCCCTCAAGGTCCTTCACAGTGTTTGTCCTTTCTAGCTCTCCAGCGATTCCCAATTCACTGCTCATTTATAAATATTTATATTGGGGCAGTTTTTATAGAAGTCTCTGAGGAGTATGAGAACAGAACACAGAAGGTGGTCAGGAAGCTTCACAGAAGAAGTTCCCTAGGGTGAGGGGGATTAGATGCTTCCCAAACAGGTGATGGAAAGATGAGCATTCCTAGAGGAGGGAAGGGAAGATGCTCATGAATATGGGCAGGGACAGATGCATGAGTTGCAAGGCCTGGTGAGTACAAGACATGGTTCAGGAGAGTGAAGCTGATGGGTAAAATCCCCAAAATATTTGCAACCCAATTGAATTTGAAATATGAAGAGGTTATCAATAATCTACTAAAAATACTATAGGCTAGTTAAAAAAAGAGGCAGAAAAAAACACAAGAGTTAGCAAAATATTCTCTGAAAATAAATCACTTCATAAATCACTTTATGGTTGATCATAACATTAAGGTTGTTCATTTTAAAAATCATGACATTCACACAATGGAATATTATTCAGTTCTACAAATAAATGAGCTACCAAGCCATGTAGGAATCTTAAAGGCATAATTACTAAGTGAAAAAAAGCCAATCTGGAAAGGCTACATACTGTATGATTCCAACTATGACATTCTTTAAAAGGCAAAACCATGGAGACTGTAAAAACATCAGTGGTCTTTTGTGGCATGAGGGGAAGGAAAAGGCGGAGTACAGAGGATTTTTAGAGCAGTGAAAATTCTATGATATCAAAATGATGGATACATGTCATTATATATTTGTGCAAACCCATAGGATATACAACACCAAGAGTGAGCCTTAAGACAAACTCTGGGCAATTATGATGTCTCAGTGTAGGTTCACCAGTTATAACTAACGTACCACTCTGGTGAGTAACACTGCTAATGGAGGATGCTATGCATGTGTGGGGACAGGGGGTATATGGGAAATCTCTGTACCTCCCTTTCAGTTTTTATGAACATAAAAGTGTATTAAAAATAATATCTTTAAAAATAAAAAATAACAATATGAGAAATTATCACAGGTGCCAAAGCAACATTTCAAAAACATAAGTCAGATCATGCTGCTTCCTTGCTTACAAACCTCCATGGCTTCTCAGGGCATTTGGAAGAAAATTCAGAATTCTTACCCTTACCTTCAGATGCCCTAAATGATCTGGCTTCAGACTTCTGCTTCAGTACTGTGTCCTTCCCTCTCCACCATGCTCATTATGACATGTCAGTCACAGCAACATCTCCTGTTCTCAGCGATGCCCACATTAGTCTTTCTGTAGGGACTCTGCACTTGTTCCTCTCCCCTCCCCATATTTCTCATTATCATGATTTTTGCATCCAGGCTCCTGTTTATCATTTGAATTTTCAGCTCAGTTGGCATCCTCTCATAATTATCTTAATTCTATGTGTGCTTGTTCATTAGCTGTCTCTCACACTAAAATATAAATTCCTTGTGAAGAGAGACCTTTTCAGCTTTGTTGAGAAGGTACTATGTGCCAGAAAGTCCTCTGGGTACCAGCATTAGAATGCCAAACAAATACATGTGGAAGAAATGAAAGACAAGCAGAGGTAACTCTTTACTAAAAAAAAAAAAAAAAGGTATTAAAGTATCTGTTAATTTACATTTAAATGTATTTATATACAACATTATATTTATGTACATATATTTGTGGTGGCCCCCTTTGTAATGAACTAGCCCCAAAATGGGAAAATAATTAACCATAACAGCTACCAAATAAGTAAAACATGAAAAACCCTCAAAAGGAAACAAATGAGATAAATATAGGTAGCCCCACATGTGAAATATTTAACGTATGTAGTTTGCCTTTTTTTTTCCTGCAAGCCAAACAGTCCTAAGGAGAATAAAATGAGGTGCCGGAAGAGCTCATCCTTGATCCCATCTGGAGAGCTAGTACAAAGACAGACTTAGAAGAAAGGGGACGAAAACATGCTGGGGTCACAGAAGGAAACTGAGTTGAAAGGAGGGAAAAAATCTGCATTCCAAGTCATTTGGAACAGAGAAGGAAGGGAGACATTATCTGAAGACTGTGTTCACCAGAGGCAAACAGTCTGAAAAAGAAATCGACATCTGTGAAAGTCTGGTGCGCCCCAGATCTGAGAGGGCAGATGAAGATTGTTTATGTAGCACAAGAAGGTGTTGGAAGAAGGAAGGAACAAGCTCACATGGAAACATATGCTCTCCGAAGCTACTTGAAAAATAAAGCATGCAGCGGAGAGAGAAACATCTGTGTTGCACACGGGCAGACCACCAGTAGTGAAGCGGGCTTGAGGTGGAAGGGAAAGGCATACACAAACAAGATCGGACATTATGTCTTGTCAAAATGACATGTAAAGGCCCTGGGTCTGCATCTCATTCTCCGGTGAGTTAATGGGAACTCAGCCATCGGGGAAATCAAGGATGAGTAAACTAGCTGCTTCGGTGTGTTTTCACAGTTTTGCAGAAAAGACAAAGCATTCACAAGTTTTTCCAGGGCTTTTTTCCCTGCTTGCAGGGAGTGGAAACCTTTAAAATACAGTTTACTTTTTTCTTTGAGAAACATTAGAGCTTTTATTCTAAATCTACTGCAGCAATAGAAGCAGCTGGATTTCTCATTCTTTGACCACAGATTTTCAGCACATAATAGCCTTAAAAGCATTGCTTCACATTAATGATTGTAGGAATTTGTGTGAAACATTAAACAGATATATTTAAGAACATTAAGAATTTTGAAATCTGCAATATTCATCTTAAGAATGTATCAAAAATTTAAAGCTATATACTTAATTATCAAAATGAGTTATAATATTTCATAATTTGCTAAAATATAAAAATAAATTTTAAAATCTTTGCTATCCTCTCCATACTAACTTTTATTGGTATAATGAAAAGTTAAAATTAGAAATCAAAACAATCTAGATCACATAGAACTTAAACTAGAATTTCTTTCATGTTATAGTTTGTTAAATCATATATACCTATCTATGTATAAGTTTATATAAAACATATAGCCATATTCATTTTCATGGATATAAACATGGCATGAGTTTATACACAGATACAGTCTTTAATTATAAACACCAATTTATTTCTAAAAGGTAAGCTTGCAGATGAATGATGATACCAAAACTAGCAAAGGCAAATTAAAAAAATAAAACTTCAAGCCTGTGGTATCTGATATCCACTATGGGGTTCTTGAAACTATATAGAAAACTTGCATTAAATGTGTAGAAAACAGAAATGATTAAGGTAAGAAAACTAGTAAAATTATAGAAACATATTTTGCAGTATTTTGATGCCCTAAGCATATTCAACAATCACAAAAGAGTGTGTGATAAACATAGAAAACATAGAGTAACTTTAGAGTACATGTTGGATAAATATAGAATAAGTGTGATTGCAAAAATGAAACTGAAAAAAGAATTTTAGTCTACAGTTTAGAGATAATATGTCAGGTCCAGGTAGAATCACAAATGTTAAATCAGTGATGTTTCACTTTTGCAAAATCTTGGAATACTTTGTGTTCCTCTCCCTAAACAAATGCCTACCACCCAGTCAAAATGAGGCTGTTCTGCATGTAATTCACATGACTTTTCCTACTCTTCTTTCTCCCACAGTATTATTACCACTGTGTACTATTCCAGTGCTCGTTTATTTCTGCTCTGGAAGGAACTATGACCCAACATTTATTAAGAATTCATTAAGTGCTCACTTTTTAGTGTATTATCTTATTTAATTCTTACAACAACCCTATACTGTTTTATTATTCCTATTTTTAAAGACACGAGAAAACATACTCAAATATAGAAATGGTAAAGATATTACTCAAAACTAAGTTATTTCTCATATTCTATATTAATAATCATATAATGATTTATAATGGCATTATGCCATGACTCTTCATTATCACTGTTAATTGTCAACCATTTTAAAGGGAGAGACTTTTTTCATCTCTCTGATTATCTGAACAATACATAGATAAATTATATAAATTTCTAAAATATACAGTAACATGAAGACAAGCAGTAATTGTCACTTTATAGCTGAATCATTCAGAGAGAAAAACCACCATTAACATTTTGGATTGATATTTTTTTTCTTTGGGTGTCTCTTCTCTCTATCATGTCTATACAAAAAACTAACACATTTGAAAAATTCCATGCAGCACAATAGTCCTTTGAGAAGCATTTTCATTAGATCTTTTCTAAAGTTCCAATGGCTGATTCCATTTAATGAAGAGCCTTCCATCAGCCAGGAACCAAATTCTAATATTCAAGGAAAATCAAAGAATGGCTTCCAGAATGGCAGAGTGAGAACCTCTGTGAACCACTCAGTCTCTTACAAAAATGACAAAATTACTGACACAACAACTAAAAGTAACCATTTCTAGACTCTATTCACCAAAGCTAAGAGCTGTGTTGTAAGGCTTGAAATCCCATGTGCTGCTGTAATATCTTTGAACCTGATGAGTCCTCCAAGGACTAGCCAGGACTTCTTCTGCTCTTAAGAAATAAGCTTCTCACTATCCCAACCAAGAAGGCTCCCTGCCCAGGTAATTGGCTTCACCACTCTGCCAGCCAGCAAAATTATTCAAACAAGTCACAACCTCCTGAGACAACAGCACCCCACTCTCCTGTTATTACAAAACCTATTTCCCACAGTCTTTTGTCTCACTCTTTCCAGGTGCAACCTCTGTGCATGGCATGTGGTGTCCTCTTCCCTCAAGGTGTATGTATATTTGACTAACATACTGCTGATAGTCTCATCTGTTCAATATCAAATACCCTGCATGCAGCCAGTCTCTGCTATTTAGGTTAATGGAATCCTCCATCATCCATGGGATGAATAGGATGATCAGAACAAGAACAAAGTCATCTGTACAAGAGCAATTGTTGAATATCTCTAGATAGTGGGGTCAATTGTATTTTAAGTTGGCACAGTTCCCATCTCTGCTCCCCATACCCACAAAAGGCTAATAGTCTTGCAGCCAATGGACAGGACTGTATTCTTTTGAAGCTCCATAAGAAACACCATCTCCAAAACATAGTCAATAAAATGTCCAAACATGCAGTTTCATGAAAAATCTCTATTACTGACATGATTAAAAAAAAAAAAAAAGCTTTAATAAGATTTCAACCAAAGGTGGAAAATGTCGAAGCCAAAGGTGGCAAAGAGGGGTACTACTCCCCAGGTCATTACTGAAACAACTCCAATCTGCTAGGAACACTGCATCTGGAAAAAGCCTGGCCAGGAATTTAAAAGGAAATCTTAGATAATGAAATGGCTACAGGGAAATTTGAAAAGCTCCAACATATCTCTGGACATCTAAAATACTGCAAAAGCATGCACACAGCTCATGAAAGACTTGGTTAAGAAGAAAGCTACTTTAATTTTTGACTGAACCTGAGGCCTTTAGCAAGCAGGGAATGAACGCTAAGGCTATCTTATAAATGACCTGAAATTTGAAAGCATGTCTTCTTACACAGATCCCCTTGGCAAAGGTAGAATATATATAAACAATGTATTAAAGGATATTTTCTCATCAAAACTTGGACTGGCTGACCACTTAATTATACTGAATCAGAGGTGACTCATAAGATGGCAGGTTTAAAATAGAATTATTTTAAATTTAAAATGTTATTTAAAATTTTTGAGTTGAAAAAATCCCAGAGAATTCAACAGTTACATACTATAGAAATAAAGAATCTATAGAATTAGCCCAAGTAAGTCTTTGAACAAATATACAGCAATAAGAAAAACAATAAAATTCCAACAACCCTGAAATGTGAGCAGTGGGATAAGACTTGAAACCAAAGTTGCTACAATTTATTTTCTAAAATGTCCAATTTTCTTTTTTTTAATTTTTATTTTTACTTTATTTTACTTTACAATACTGTATTGGTTTTGCCATACATTGACATGAATCCACCATGGGTGTACATGCGTTCCCAAACTGGAGCCGATTATACAGAGTGAAGTAAGCTAGAAAGAAAAACACCAATACAGTATACTAACACATATATATGAAATTTAGAAAGATGACAATGATGACCCTGTATGCAAGACAGCAATAAAATGTCCAATTTTCAACAAAAAAGTTGAGATATGGAAAAAGAAAAGAAATGTGTCACATAAAAAGGCAAAAGGAGTTATAAAATAATATCCCTGAGGGTCCTCAGCTTTTAGACTTAGTTCGTAAAAGCTCTAAATCATCTATTAAAAATGTTTAAAGAGCTAAAGGAAATCACATCTAAAGAAATAAAGAGTAATATGACAATGGTGTCTCACCAAAATTTAAAATATAAAATAATCAAATAGAAATAGGTTTGCAACTGAAAGTTACAATAACTGAAAAAAAAATTATTAGAGGGAATCAGAAACAGATTCAAGCTAACAGAAGAAAAACTCATCAAATGTCACAGTTCAAGAGAGATTATCCAGTCTGGGGAACAGAGAATGAAATAAATGAACAGATCCACACAGACTTGTAAATAGGAACAGGAAACCAACATACACAGAATGGGAATTTCATGAAGAGTAGAGAGAAAAAAAGAAAGAAAAGATATTTGAAGAAATGGTCAAGAATGTCCCAAATTTCATGAAAAATACTAATCTGCTCATCCAAGAATGTCAGTGAACTTCAGATTAAATAAATTTAAATATCATCATACCTAGAAATATCATAGGCCAATAGAGAAGAGTCAAAGATGAAGGGAAAATCTTCAAAGCAACAAAACAAAAGCTACTTATATACATACAAATACTTCTGAATAAGATGTAAAAGCTGACTTTTATCAGAAAATGTGGAGTCAAAACGCAGTACAACAAAATATGCAAAGTGTTGAAAAAAAGTCTGCAGACTTCTCAGAAAAGTTCATGTATTTTAGGGCTCTCCTTGATACGTTTGCACTTGTTCTGTCTTCCTGATGGGCTCATCATTTTATCATTATAAAATGTCTCTTTTTCTCTAGAATCAATTTGCCTTAAAGTCTATTTTGTCTGTTATTGATATAGCCTCCTAAGCTACAAACATACAAAACCTATATATGGCAAAACTATCCTTCAAGAAATGAAGGATAAAATTGAGATATTGCTAGGGAGGAACCCCAAGAGAACCCGCCTATAATGATTCTAGCCTACAATAATTACTAAGAGAGTTCTTCCAGCTGAAATGAAAGGACACTAGACAGTGACCTGAATCCACATGAAGAGTTAAACAGCATCAGTAAACATAATTACATAATATAAAAGAATGTCTTTTGTAACATTTTTTCTATTTTATTCAAAGTAAAATGAATAAAGTAATAATTATAATCTTTGATAGACATAAAAAAGGTAATTTGACAATTACAAAACAAAGAAGAATGAGAATAGATCTCTATTAGAAGAAAATATAAATATATGCTATTGAAATTAAGTTGGTATCAATATAAAGTAGATTAGGCATGTATGGATGTGAGAGTTGGACTGTGAAGAAAGCTGAGTGCCGAAGAATTGATGCTTTTGAACTGTGGTGTTGGAGAAGACTCTGGAGAGTCCCTTGGACTACAAGGAGATCCAACCAGTCCATTCTGAAGATCAGCCCTGGGATTTCTTTGGAAGGAATGATGCTAAAGCTGAAACTCCAGTACTTTGGCCACCTCATGCGAAGAGTTGACTCATTGGAAAAGATTCTGGTGCTGGGAGGGATTGGGGGCAGGAGGAGAAGGGGATGACAGAGGATGAGATGGTTGGGTGGCATCACCAACTCAATGGACATGGGTTTGGGTAGACTCCGGGAGATGGTAATGGACAGGGAGACCTGGTGTGCTGCAGTCCATGTGGTCGCAAAGAGTCGGACATGACTGAGCAACTGAACTGAAGTTAAGTAAACCAGAGAGAGATAAATATTATATATCACTAATATGTGCAATTCAAAAAAAAAAGGAAATACCAATAAACTTATTTCTAAAACAGAGACTCACAGACATAGAAAACAAAATTATCAAAGGGTAAAGGGGTAGGAAGAGGGATAAATCAGTGGTTGAGATTAACATATACATACTACTGTACATAAAATAGATAAACAATGAGGACTTACTATATAGTACAGGAAACTGTACTCAATATTTTGTAACAACCTGAAGGGAAGAAAATGTGAAAGATAGATAGATATAGATATATTGATATATATGAATTGCTATGCTGTATACTTGAAACTAAGGGGCTTCCCAGGTGGCATAATGGTAAAGAATAGCAAGGAGAGATGAGAAAGCCTTCCTAAGTGAACAATGTGAAGAAATAGAGGAAAACAGTAGGATGGGAAAGACTAGAGATCTCCTC
This sequence comes from Ovis aries, assembly GCF_016772045.2. Lineage (NCBI taxonomy): Eukaryota > Metazoa > Chordata > Mammalia > Artiodactyla > Bovidae > Ovis > Ovis aries. The sequence continues at coordinate 42,517,779 of NC_056077.1, forward strand.
AAGAAAATTAGAGATACCAAGGGAACATTTCATGCAAAGATAGGCTCAATAAAGGACAGAAACGGTATGGACCTAATAAAAGCAGAAGATATTAAGAAGAGGTGGCTAGAATACATAGAAGAATTATACAAAATGACCTAGATAACCATGATGACGCAGATAACCACGATGGTGTGATCATTCACCTACAGCCAGACATCTTAGAGTGAGAAGTCAAGTGGGTCTTAGGAAGCATAACTATGAACAAAGCTAGTAAAGTTGATGGAATTCCAGCTGAGCTATTTCAGATCCTAAAAGACGATACTGTGAAAGTGCTGCAGTCAATATGCCCTCAAATTTGGAAAATTGTGTAGTGGCCACAAGACTGGAAAAGTTCATATTTTATTCCAATCCCAAAGAAGGGTAATGTCAAAGAATGTTGAATCTCACAACTACATTGATTTCACATGCTACCAAAGAAATGTTCAAAATTCTCTAAGCGATGCTTTAATAGTACATGAATCAAGAAGTTCCAGATGTTCAAGTTGGATTTAGAAAAGGCAGAGGAACAAGAGATCAAATTGACAATGTAAGTTGTATCACAGAAAACACAAGACAATTCCAGAAAAACATTTACTTCTGCTTCATTGACTAGGCTAAAGTCTTCCACTGTGTGGATGACAACAGACTGAAAATTTCTTAAAGAGATGGGAATACCAGACCACCTGACCTGCCTCCTGAGAAATCTGTATGTTGGTCAAGAAGCAACAGTTAAAACTGGACATGGAGCAAAGGGCTGGTCCCAAACTGGGAAAGGAATACATCAGGGCTGTATATTATTACTCTGATAATTTAACTTATATGCAGAGTACATCAAGCAAAATACCAGGCTGGATGAAGCACAAGCTGGAATCAAGATTGCCAAGAGAAATATCAATAACCCCAGATATGCAGATGATACCACCCTTATGGCAGAAAGTGAAGAGGAACCAAAGAGCCTCTAAATGAAAGTGAAAGAGGGAGTAAAAAAAATCTGGCTTAAAACCCAACGTTCCAAAAACTAAGATCTTGGCATCCGGTCCCATCACTTCATGGCAAAAAGATGGGGAAACAATGGAAACAGTGACAGACTTTATTTTCATAGGCTCCAAAATCACTGCACATGGTGACTCCAGCCATGAAATTAAAAAACGCATACTTCTTGGAAGGAAAGTTATGACCAACCTAGACAGCATATTAAAAAGCAGAGACATTACTTTGCTGACAAAGGTCCATATAGTCAAAAGCTATGGTTTTTCCAGCAGTCAAGTATGGATGTGAGAGTTAGACTATAAAGAAAGCTGAGCACTGAAGAACTGATACTTTTGAACTATGGTGTTGGAGAAGACTCTTGAGAGTCCCTTGGACTGCAAGGAGATCAAACTGGTAAATCCTAAAGGAAATCAGTCCTGAATAGTCATTGGAAGGACTGATGTTGAAGCTGAAGCTTCAGTTCTTTGGCCATCTGATGTGAAGAACTGGAAACGACTCTGATCCTGGGAAAGATTGAAGGCAGGAGAAGGGGACAACAGAGGATGAGATGGTGGGATGGGATCACTGACTCAATAGACATGAGTTTGAGGAGGATCCAGGAGTTGTTGATGGACAGGGAAGCCTGGTGTGCTACATTCCATGGGGTCACAAAGAGTCTGACATGACTAAGCAACTGAACTGAACTGAAAATCACTGCAGATGGTGACTGCAGCTATGAAATTAAAAGATCTGCTCCTTGGAAGAAAAGTGATGACAAACCTAGACAGCATATTAAAAAGCAGAGACATTACTTTGCTGACAAAGGTCCGTCTAGTCAAAGATATGGTTTTTCCAGTGGTCATGTATGGATGTGATAGTTGGACCATAAAGAAGCCTGAGCACTGAAGAATTGATGCTTTTGAACTGTGGTGTTGGAAAAGACTCTTGAGTGTCCCTTGGACTGCAAGGAGATCAAACCAGTCAATCCTAAAGAAAATCAATCCTAAATATTCATTGGAAGGACTGATGCTGAAGCTGAAGCTCCGATATTTTGGCCCCCTGATGCCAAATGCCAAACCATTATAGAAGACCCTGATGCTGGGAAAGATTAAAGGTAGGAGGAGAAGGGGATCACAAACGAGATATTTTCATGACATCACTGATTCAATGGATATGAGTTTGAACAAGCTCCCAGAGATGGTGAATAATGGGGAAGCCTGGCATGCTGCAACCCATGGGGTCGCAAAGAGTTGGACATGACTTAATGACTGAAGAACAAAGATTCATGCATTTTTTCACACCAAAAACCAAGCATTTTTGACACATCCTCTTCTTTACCTTTGACATCAAAACATCAGCAAATCTCAACATTTATTGTAAATACATTGATTTCTCTCCATTTCCTCTATCCCCACCTTAGTCAAAGCCACTGCCATCTATTAGTAGACAAATCAAACAGACTTCCATACTAATCTCTCTCATTTCCCTTTTCTTTCAATTCAGTTTTTACATAACTTCAAGTGCCATATATTTTTCAGTGTTTGTTAGATGATGATTTTGCCTTTAAAGCAACATTTATAAGCCTTTCATTATATTTAAAATAAAATTCAGATGCTTGTCCATGGTCTACAAATGTCTGTATTATCTGGGCCTGCCTGATTCTCTAATTTTTCTTTCCTAAAATCTTCATTCTCTTGCCACAATGCTTTTTTTTTTTCTCTTTATCAAGTCCACAAAGCTTTTTTTTTTTTTCAATTTGCTTTAAAGCCTACTACATCTACCTTGAATCTTCCAGGTCTCATCTTAAATATGTTCTTTCCCATAAAGGACTTCCTTGATGACCCAGTCCAAACCAATCTCTTTATCACTGTCTTTCACTGGGCACAATATATTTTTCCCTATAGGGCTCATCACTTTTTGATTGCATGTGCATTCATCAGTTCAGTTCAGTCACTCAGTTGTGTCCAACTCTTTGCAGCCCCATGGGCTGCAGCACACCAGGCTTCCCTGTCCATTACCAACTCCCAGAGTTAACCCAAACCCATGTCCATTGAGTTGGTGATGCTGCCCAATCATCTCATCCTCTGTCATCCCCTTCTCCTCCTGCCTTCAATCTTTCCTAGCATCAGGGTCTTTTCAAATGAGTTAGCTCTTCATAGCAGGTGGCCAAAGTATTGGGGTTTCAGCTTCAACATCAGTCCTTCCAATGAACACCCAGGACTGATCTCCTTTAGGATGGACTGGCTGGATCTCCTTGCAGTCCAAGGGACTCTCAAGAGTCTTCTCCAACACCACAGCTCAAAAGCATCAATTCTTAGGCACTCAGCTTCATAGCATTACTTAAAAGATTCTGTGAAGACTGAAATAAATCTTTGTCAATATTTCTTTGTCTTTTTAAACTAATTTAACCCTTGGGAAAAAATATACTGCAAACTTTAACTTGATAATGAGAATAATTACACAAAAAGTGAAATGTTGCCTGTTACTTCTTCAGACTACAGTTACTTTCTGTGAATGCTTTCTCTTCGTAGATGGACTTGAGGAGAGAAGGAAAGATTTATAAACTCTTTAGTTTGAAGTAGCTGTAAGAGTATGTTTTATGACTAAATTCTGGTTTGATGTCTTCTTCCTTAGGATCAAAAATCCTTTTTATCTCTAGTTATTCCATTTCACTCACTGTCAACATGCATAATCCTTGGTATTCTAACATTTTATAAAGGTCATTCAAATATGCTTTAATCAGGCTTTCGACATAAACTCTTTCATGGTCTTCTTTAATAACAATGTCCAATGGTATTGTGGTTTATGATTATCTCAGACAAACTTTGAGGCATGTTAAGGGATATGGGGTTAAGAAACACTGAGTGGGTACAACTTCTTAGAATTAAAATGTATAAATAAAAAATGGGCTAACATTTTTGATAGTGTTGATAATATTGAGAACATTGTTTTTCAGTTTTCAGAAAAAGAGATTTAAAGCTTTTTGATGTATTTTCTTTCAATAAAATTTTAACAGTCTCCTAAATTCCTGCCATTTGGTTATTAAGGTAACCTCCCTGGGAAGTCCTTTTCTACTAAAAGTAATTTTGATCAAATGGGAAAAGTTTGGCTAAAATGGAAGTATATTACTTTAGTTTCCACTCCTTCAACATTTGGTGGCATTACTGTAATAAATGTTTCTAATGAACTCATAACACTGTGCTCAGAAGTTATCTGTGAGAAATTAATCGTTACTTAAAATTATTTTTGGAAAGATAGATTCTGATTAACTTTCACTGTCAGTATGTAAAAGGGCATACATTTTTACTTACAAAACTATTACCATTTTTATTGTAGAAGAATTTAATTTATATCATATAATTTACCACCATAACACAGTCAGTGATCTCTGCCTTGGACAGAAATTGTCTTTCTATATATCCATATGGGGGATTCCTTGGTAGCTCAGCTGGTAAAAGAATGCACCCGCAGTGCAGGAGACCCCAGTTTGATTTCTAGGTCGAAAAGATCCCCTCAAGAAGGGATGGGCTACCCACTCCAGTATTCTTGGGCTTCCTTGGTGGCTCAGATGGTAAAGAATTCCCCTGCAATTCAGGAGATGAAGGTTCAATCCCTGAGTTGGGAAGATACACTGGAGGAGAGCATAGCAACTCACTCCAGTATTTTTGCCTGGAGAATCATCATAGACAGAGGGGCCTGGCAGGCTACAATCCATGGGGTCAGAAAGAGTTGAATATGACTGAGAGGCTAAGCACAGCACAGCATATACATATAGAGATAAATATTATGTATATACATGTCTTGTGAATTTAAATGATGTTTGGGGAGAAAAGTTTTATTAAAATGAGTAAGTGACTGGAAGCTGAATAATCAGAAATCTATCTTTTAAAGATTCTGTTCCTCTGTTCTGTTATTCTTGAGTCCTATGTTTCAATAGCCTCCTTACTAATAAAAACCAGTTGTTCGGACAAAGTTTAATTCCTAAGTGTACTATTTTCCCAAGAAAAACATTAAAATTGGTCTCAAACATGTGCTCACTCATAATGTAAAGATGTCAAGTTAATCTCAGAAAAAAAGATAAAGACCATCCCAACTGCTTCCGGATATGGCTTGGACTTCAGAATTTTCAGATTCTCCTTTACTGGTAGGAAATGACTCATTCTATTGCATAGTGGTAACTGTAAAATAGATAGCCAATAGGAATTTGCTGTATGGCTCAGGAAATTCAAACAGGGGCTCTGTATCAATCTAGAGGGATGGGATGGATGGGAGATGGGTAGGAGGCTCAAAAGAGAGGAGATATATGTATACCTATGGCTGATTCATACTGAGATTTGACAGAAAACAAAATTCTGCAAAACAATTATCCTTCAATAAAAAACATAATTTTTTTTAAAAAAAGGTTATCTAGACACCCACTTCACTAGTGTAACAAAGAAATGGAGTTAAAAATAAAAATATGGAGGAAGAAAAGTCCCTGAAAACCAGCTTTCAAATTTTGAAGAGTCTTTAGAGTTACATATTTCAAAGTAAGTCTTTTGAGTTACATATTCCAAATAATGCCATACGCTACTCTGAAGATGGTGTCTGAGGCACAGTATTTTGTTATTTTGTGTTACTCTGAGCCTCCATGAGGGCTGATCCTGAGTCACTATTCTTACCCAAATTCTTGTATAGCTGGTATTTCTACATCATTATTTTGAAGCGTTTGAACCAGTCTTGTTGCCCTCTTGAACTTTCCTTTGCTCAGTGAAAAAACAGAACATATATATTTGGCATATATGTACAATATTGAGACATTATGCAAGCAACTGGCAATTAACCTATCAGAAACTGAGAGCAGGTTGGAAGGGACTCCTGGTAAAGTATAAAATTCTTTTTGACAGTGGCAACTCCAGAATTTTATGTAAAGGGGTCTAAGTGGCAGTTGTCTAATTTAAATAGAATAGAGGGACTGTCTAGAAGTAGGGGGAAGCATTCTTTTTATTAGGTTGCATATTTATTTGGGATGGCATAAATCCAATATGCTTAGCAAGCACTACTTTTAATTTGGATTGTATCTTTATTTGATTAATAGAGGAAAAAGATATAATGAAGGACTCTGATCTTTTGTATGTATGTAAAGAATCAAGAAGACCCTGGGCAATTAAGGTAGGCCAAAACTTATGTCCCTTACTTGTTAAATCAGAATAAATATCTATACAGAAACAGTACTAGAACTTGCATGAGATTGAGAACTGGAATCTTAAAGATATTCCTAAGTTTAGCTCTCCCCACCCATAATTATGCTTATGGTGTCACCTATACATCATATGTAATGGTACTACATAGAAATCACTTATACACCAATCATATACTTAACTGTGGTCATTATGCTCATCCTGGTATATTAATATTTTCTTGATCAATAATTCATTCATCTTCATTGCTTGGTATTTAGGACCTGCTATCTGCTTACCTCATCCCCTTTCTTACACATTACATGTTCTCTGAGTTGAAAAGGAAAACTTTAAAAAAGGCTCTGTTGCTTCAAGGGAGATGATTAGTCTAGGCTAGTCTAAAAGGCATTCTGAAAATATTCAAGCTATGCCTTGAACAGAGCATCATGTTGATTTTTCCCATGTGGAATATAGGCCAAGTTCACATCTGGTGACCCTTAAAGTGCTCTTCTCTGTTTCTAGACCTCTTCCAAGTTTCCTTCCTATACTCTACAGTATATTACTTACTTAACAACACAGCCAAGCAGGACTTCTTGATGAGTCCTATAAGCACCTCACCACGTTCTACCTTTGTATACCTATGCTCAAGGAATTTCTTCAATCCAGAATGCTCTTTATATTATTTCTATGGTCCTTACTATATTATTCATATTGTTCCTCTTGAAATTCTACTTTGAAAGAGCTCTCAAATGCCACATTCTTCTGAAGTTTTTTTGCTTTCTCCTCACTGAGAATTAATTGGTACATCACTTCCCATGTTCATGCCTTTCTGTTGATATAACACTATATTTCTACTCTGGTTTATTGTTACTTTTTATCATTGGCATTTATTTATTACAGTTCAGTTCAGTCGCTCAGTCATGTCCGACTCTTTGTGATCCCATGAATCGCAGCACGCCAGGCTTCCCTGTCCATCACCAACTCCCAGATGGCCATCCAGCCATCTCATCCTCTGTTGTTCCCTTCTTCTCCTGCCCCCAATCCCTCCCAGCATCAAAGTCTTTTCCAATGAGTCAACTCTTCGCATGAGGTGGCCAGAGTACTGGAGTTTCAGCTTTAGCATCATTTCTTCCAAAGAAATCCCAGGGCTGATCTCTTTCAGAATGGACTGTTTGGATTTCCTTGCAGTCCAAGGGACTCTCAAGAGTCTTCACCAACACCACAGTTCAAAAGCATCAATTCTTTGGCACTCAGCTTTCTTCACAGTCCAACTCTCACATCCATACATGACTACTAGAAAAACCATAGCCTTGACTAGACGGAACTTTGTTGGCAAAGTAATGTCTCTGCTTTTCAATATGCTATCTAGGTTGGTCATAACTTTTCTTCCAAGGAGTAAGCGTCTTTTAAATTAATGGCTGCAATCACCATCTGCAGTGATTTTGGAGCCCCCCAAAAATAAAGTCTGACACTGTTTCCACTGTTTCCCCATCTATTTCTCATGAAGTGATAGGACCAGATGCCATGATCTTCGTTTTCTGAATATTGAGCTTTAAGCCAACTTTTTCACTCTCCTCTTTCACTTTCATCAAGAGGCTTTTTAGCTTCTCTTCACTTTCTGCCATAAGGGTGGTGTCATCTGCATATCTGAGGTTATTGATATTTCTCCCGGCAATCTTGATTCCAGCTTGTGCTTCTTCCAGCCCAGCGTTTCTCATAATGTACTCTGCAAAGAAGTTAAATAAGCAGGGTGACAATATACAGCCTTGACATACTCCTTTTCCTATTTGGAATCAGTCTGTTGTTCCATGTCCACTTCTAACTGTTGCTTCCCGACCTGCATATAGGTTTCTCAAGAGGCAGGTCAGGTGGTCTGGTATTCCCATCTCTTTCAGAATTTTCCACAGTTTACTGTGATCCACACAGTCAAAGGCTTTGGCATAGTCAATAAAGCAGAAATAGATGTTTTTCTGGAACTCTCTTGCTTTTTCAATGAGCCAGCAGATGTTGGCAATTTGATCTCTGGTTCCTCTGCCTTACCTATTTATAATTTAATCAAGAGGATATAAATAATCTTTTGAGAACAAAGGATAGATACTATTCAACTCTCTACCACTTACTCTTAAATATTTATTGAATGGAAAGTCAGTTTGCCAAAGTAATAGTTCTCTGAGTTTCATATACATAGACAATCATTGATGGTAGTACTCAGGCAACCAGTACCATGATACAGTGCAAAGCAGCATGCCCACCACCTAAAAAACTTGTTAGAAATATAGGCCCTTAAGACTTGTCCCAGACCCACTGAATCAAAATCTTCATTAAAAAATATCTCAGGTGATTTATAGACACCTTAAAGTTTCAGAAATACTGTATAAATTTTATACATTTTAGAATGAAAAAGTTTGTGTATATCTAGACTTCACAGTATACTTGCTAACAAAGAATGCTTGATGGTTACAGCTCAAGATGACTGATAGAAACTAGGGATTCCAGGAGGCAGACAGCAATCAGAAAAAGGAAATTCATTGATGCAAAGATATCAGCATTACCATGAAACAAAAATAATCACTAATATCAGATGCTATATTCTAACTCATGTTCAGAATCTGTCCTTCAAGTGCAAAAAAAAAAAAAAAGAAAGAGAGAAAATGATTGATATCAGGATATTCTACTCCAAATTATACATAGAACTCATGGAAGTCTCTAAGTTGTCTAAAATTGAAAAAGATATTTTTCAGAGAAAGAATAGTAAATTGTATGGAATCATATTATAAAATGAAAGAAGAATGAAAAGACTAATTCAATAGAATGACCATTTATATTGGTCTGAACAAAGAGAAGTATCAGTAGAAGTGGAATAAGGGAATGAATTTGAAATACTTTGACCTACGCACATCAGTGGATTGTGAAGATTGGTTAGATGTAAAAAGAGGAGGGTTGTGAGGAATTTGAAAATGACTGAGCTATGGATTCTTAGAAAGCATTAACTGAGAGAACAAATACAAAAGGAAAATCAGAGAGAGAGAATTGTAGGGAGAGAGAGGCACAACCAGAGAAATAATTCAGGGCATGGATTTCAGCTTCCCAAACTCCACTGCCCATCAATGCCCAGTGCCCTACTGGATAACATTTGGCCATCATCCCAGGAAGAGAAGAGGCTGAAGGTTACTTCCAGGTTCTAGCAAATAAATATCCATTTGATGACCAACAAAAGGAGACAACAACATTATTTATTTCAAAGGCATGATTGTAAATAGGAAAGACAACATAATTAATATTATCATTAACTCATTTCTGTGCATGCAGAAGTGTTAAAATCATCTCAAATTCTGTATACTGGCTATTTGTTATTGTTAAATCTACTGTAATAAAATGTAACTGAAGTATGCAACATGAGAATTTCATTCTTTCTATTTAGCCATTTGGAGCAGGTGTCAGTAAAAAAATTGTAAGGAAGAAAGTCCAGGTTCAGGAGCTATTTATAATGAATTTATAAATGAATTTCTGGCAAAGAAAGCATTCTTATTGGGGAGAATATTATTTTAGGTCCTTATATACATATAAGGTTTTAAAGAATCAAAAGAAAAACATATTGTAAACTAATTTTTTCTACCAATTTCCTCAACATATTCATAATTTTTGTTTTATATTACAATTTTTGTGTTTTATATTATAAACATATTGTAAATTAATTTTTCTACCAATTTCCTCAACATATTCATAATTTTTGTGTTTTATATTATATTTATATTATAACCTTTAAAACATTAAAGGTTTTAAAAATCTGATACCAAAAAGATTTTAAACATAACATTTAAAAACATAATCTAGGTAGCTCATTTACCTCTAAAAAGCAATATTTTCTGTGGTGTCATTTTGTAAAATGAGCTTCATATTCCATTTAAATTTGGTAGGGATAGATGGGGTGGATTTAATTGGAGGGTGAAATAACAGTTTTCAAAAGCCAAATTGTCAAATATGTGAATAATTTCACACATGTTCTTGACTGTCTCATGGAAGCAATTTAAACAAGGCTTTGGGAAAAATGTATTTTAGGAGTTACAGCACTCTTAACTTTCTGCTATAGTTTATCACTCTGAAAATCATTTCTATAATTGTACAGTCTTGCTCACATTACTTGTTAATTAGCTTTAATTATACTTTCATCCAATTACTCAAAATCTGACCTTTTCTAACAAAAGTCAGCCAAGAAGAATGTAGGTGAGGCATAGGAACTAAGCTGTATGAAATAAACACATTGGTGATATAATTTTTTATGTTTTGCTTACCTACTCAAAATTTGGGCAATGCTTTACTTTTTATATTTCTTCTATTTTTATGAAATCTATTACCCTTATCACAGAATTCCCTAAAAAACTAGAGTATAAAAATGTCTTTAACCTTGACATAGTAAGTACCTAAAAGAGACTTTTGATTATCTGGAATGAATTTAGTTGATAGCTGTCATGAAATCACATCTTTATGTATTACCATATATTTGAAAAAAGATATCCTGTAGGTGAAACTTTGAGTTATATTATCAACAATGAAATATATCTTTTATTTAATCTTAATCTGCTAGTGCTATTCCTTTTCAGAAAAAAAAATTACCAGCTTAAATTATTTTCTAAGGTATGTAAATTTAGTTCAAGCCATTAATAGGACATGCAGAACTGACAGTGCCAATATCTTGTCCTTGTCTTTTACTGTGGGTGAATCACCCATATCCGATAGCCACTTGCACCTGAAATTTATCCTCACCAAGACAATTAAAAACTCTGTGACTTTGTAAATTGTTGGGGATATTTTAAAGACATATCATCTCTTAAATGATATATTAGGGAAAATTGAAATGCATATAATACTTGTTAAAAGTAACATTTCTTTTAACTGTTGACAAATAAGTACATAAGAAAAATTTTATTACCAATAATCTCTACAGTATATTTCCCTTCAGAATTTTATATGACTTTTTTACATAGATGTGGTTAAACTCTATTATCAGTTTTATTTCATGGTTTTATACCAAAACTTATACCCATAAGTTTTCAATATTTTCTAAATCCTTCCCCAAATTATTTTAATGGTTATGAGTCTTTTTTAACTATTAACATAACAAGTTAATCATAAGTGATTCTGAGGTTTTTAAGAGATATACTTGTGTCTTCAGAATCCACAGGTTCTATTCACTATAATATTTCTTTATAAAGTCTACTTGCTTCGAGACCAGAGACAAAAAGGAGAGATTCTCAAGCTCTTAATGATATATGGTTGAATAGTTAATTTGCTTTCAATGCTGTGAAAATCCTATTTATAAACAAAATTTTGTCTGCATTTTAGATAATTTTAGTACTTGTTTAGTACCTTAATAGATTTGACTACATTGTTGATACAGTAAATCAACAGCATTGTATAGAACATGGTATACTTTTAATAAAATTTGCATTTTGGCTTTTCTTAGAACACCTGAAAGAATATGGATAAGAATGGGTAAAACTTTGTCTAGCCCTAAATTCTCCCTGATTTTACTCTAGGTTTTTCAGAACTCTGGCTTTGATGTCCTCTCCTCCCAGATAAAATTCAAGTCCATTGAGATTAGAGATCATATCTTAAAATTTTAAGATTGTACAGTTTTTAGCAATGTGTTCTCTACATTAGGATCTTACTAATGGTGATGAAAGTAATAATGATAATAAAAACAAAGGGGAAGAAATTATAAACTTTAGAATGTGAGCAGTCAACACAGATTAATTTTGGATGCATATTTAAGCTCTCTTCAAAGATCTCCTCTCCCTCTGTATAATGTACTTATTGATGCTTCCAGCATACAGAGCACTGAGCTCATAAACAACTCTTCAGTACATGCTACCATGTCTGCTTCATTGACTGAGTTGTATGCTTAATAAAAGTTAGTTATGTTCAAACACGAAATGTTTATTTGAGTTGAGCTTGGAACTAACTTTACATAGTAGAATTAAATATTTCATAACCCAGTGGAATATGAATGCCAAGAAAAAGACAATTCTTTTTTCTGTGAAACTGAAATACTTTAGAAAGACTAGATAAAAGCCAAGGACTGAAAAAAATTGTTGTAGATTTAGACATATGCAAGAAAACCATAAAAGGGTAGAGGAATAAAAAGTTTTAATCCAAAATAATTTAGATTACTTCAAATATGTTTTAAAGTCCTTGCTCTAATTCAAAGACAATAAAACAGAAATTATAAGTACTTCAAATAAGATTTATTCAAGAAAGATGTTAAAGACTTCCAATCAACATATCCATTTTATAAGCAAACATTTTTTTCCACATGTATTTTTCTATGTAAATTTTTTTAATGTCTAGGGTAAAACTTATCTTGTAATGGTCTCATACTGGTAAACTTTTCTTAAAGGAATTAGAGCACCTAAATTTTAGATTTAAAGCAGGATTTAAATTAATATCTCAGTTCTGACACTAACTAGCAGAAGAAATTTGAGCTAGCACTGTTCTCTAAGCTAAATCCTTCTTACCAACAAGACATGATAATTGGAGTAGATTACCTCTAATTTGGCCACCTCATGTGAAGAGTTGACTCATTGGAAAAGACTCTGATGCTGGGAGGGATTGGGGGCAGGAGGAGAAGGGGATGACATAGGATGAGATGGCTGGATGGCATCACCGACTTGATGGACATGAGTTTGGGTAAACTCGGGGAATTGGTGATGGACAGGGAGGCCTGGCGTGCTGCGATTCATGGGGTTGCAGAGTCAGACACGACTGAGCAACTGAACTGACTGACTACTGACTGACCTCTATGGTCACTGCCAGCTTTAAAGGGAGGAAAAAGCTATGATGACACAGGCATTAAAATCACTGGGGAAATGAGGAATCAGTAAGTTTAAACATTTAAGTATTAAATGCTCCCCTCCACTATCCACTTTTTTTCTTGGTTCTTTTTATTAGTGAACAGTATCCATTTCAACTGAGTTTTCACAGGGACCATGGCTGTCCAGAGACTATGTTTCCCAGCCTCCTTTGCAACTAAGCAGCTAAGTTCTTATTTCAGCTCAATTCAGTCACTCCAGTCATGTCCAACTCTTTGCGATCCCATGGAATGCAGCACGCCAGGCCTCCCTGTCCATCACCAACTCCCAGAGTTTATCCAAACTCATGTCCATTGAGTTGGTGATGCCATCCAACCATCTCATCCTCTGTCGTCCCCTTCTCCTCCCACCTTCAATCCTTCCCAGCATCAGGGTCTTTACAAATGAGTCAGCTCTTCACATCAAGTGGCCAAAGTATTGGAGTTTCAGCTTCAACAATAGATCATCCAATAAACACTCAGGACTGATCTCCTTTAGGACAGACTGGTTGGATCTCCCTGCAGTCCAAGTGACTCTCAAGAGCCTTCTCCAACACCACAGTTCAAAAGCATCAATTCTTCAACGCTCAGTTTTCTTTATAGTCCAACTCTCACATCCATACATCACTACTGGAAAAACCGTATCCTTGACTAGACAGACCTTTGTTGGCAAAATAATGTCTTTGCTTTTTAATATGCTGTTTAGGATGGTCATTACTTTCCTTCCAAGATGTAAGAGTCTTTTAATTTCATGGCTGCATTCACCATCTGCAGTGATTTTGGAGCACAAAAAAATAAAGCCTGCCACTGTTTCCCCATCTATTTGCCATGAAGTGATAGGACCAGATGCCATGATCTTAGTTTTCTGAAAAGAGCTTTAAGCCAACTTTTTCACTCTCCTCTTTCACTTTCATCAAGAAGCTCTTTAGTTCAAGCTGTTATTAATGGGTGTGAATAGAAGATATATGCAATTTATGAAGCAAGGGAAGTATACCCTTAAAACAGTCAGGCACAACTTTTCTCCTGGACTAGAAAATACATGTACTGCTTACGAGCCAATATTGACCATACAGGCCACAAAAATGTGCTATGAGCACCAATATGGAAGAAACTTGGTTCTTTGGATACCTTCGTGTGCCAGAGCATCCCCTCTCTCATATTACCCAACTACCTCATAAATGTTGTACAAATATTAAATAAGAAAAGAATTTTTTGAGCCATAATATTTTATAGAGTAGCTTAGCCCATAACTGTGTATTCATCATTGGTTCTTTCATCAAAAGAAGCAATTACTATGTATTTTATAGGAGGATCAATTTGTAGTTCTGATTTGCATTTTAAGCTTTGACCAATATAACAAAAATAGTGCAATTAAATATTTTTTCTGTATTACTCTGCCCAAATGTATTTTAAACTTCTTGAAGTCAGACTCTTATTCCTAGAAGCTCCACTACCAAGCATACATTCCTACTAATGACAACAGCATATATAAACCATGGTGTATAAGAAATATTTTGATACAAGGCTAAAACATGGACTTGGAGTAATTCAAACCTTAGCTTTTGTGTCTATTAGCCAAATTACTTTGGCCCTAATTTTTATATATAGTGCTTACTGTATGCTAACGACTTAATAAATGCTACATTCAAGAGTACTCTAAAAAATTTATAAACAATTGCAAAACAATGTAAGCAATGTTTTATATTTCATCACAACTTGATTTTACCCATGTGCATTTGTTGTTTTTTCATTAATTGAGACCCATTAGGAGCTATTTTGGAAGAATTTTAATGGTATAACAATTTTACCCTTTCATGTTTTCTATGTATCTTTGTCTTAGTTAGGTAAAGTCAACTTGAAGAGACAATTTGGATAAGTAATTAGAGATACACCAGATCAGTTTCTCAGTATCTTTTGTTAACTGACTACTCTTCAAAATAGTTTTTATAATTTTAATATTATATTTCAATTTTAAAAACACAAGATCAATTTCATATTAGATTTCAAAGCTGCAGTCTTCAAAACAGTATGGTACTGGCAAAAATATGGATACTTAAACCAATGGAATGGAAAGCCCAGAGATAAATCTGTGCATATATGGCAAACTGATCTTTGACAAAGATGCCAAGAAAACCCAATGGGGAAAGGATAGCCTTATCCATAAATGATGTTGGGAAAAGTGGATATTTACATACAATAGAATGAAATTGAATCTTTATTTTACACCATACAAAATATCAACTCAAAATAGGTTAAAGACTTAAATGCAACAACTGAAACTGTTTTGTTAAAAAAAAGATATCTAACATTAGTCTTGGCAGTGACTTTTTTGGATCTGACACCAAAAGCACAGGCAACAAAAGCAAAAATGAACCAGTGAATCTACATAAAACTAAAAGTTACTGCATAGCAAAGGAAACAATCAACAAAATGAAATGGTAACTTATGCAAGAAGAGAAAATATTTGCAAACTATATATCAGTTCAAGGGCTAATATTCAGAGGAACACATACAACTCAATAGTAAAAAACAAGCAACAAATAAACTGATTTAAAAGGTCAAATTGGTTGAATGCACATGTCCTCAAAGATGATACATAAATGGCCAACGTCTATATAAAAATTGCTCAACATCACTATCACCAGGGAAAAGCAAATCAAAACTAACATATCACCTCATATCTTTTAGGATAGCTCATTATCAAAAAGACAAAGATAAGCATTGGTAAGGATATAGAGAAGAGAGAACCCTTGTAACACTGTTGGTGGAAATGTAATTTAATACAGCCATTATGAAGAACAGTATAGAGAAGTTCTCCTAAAATTAAAAGTTGAACTATCATATGATCCAGAAATCTCACTTCTGGGTGTGTATCTATAGGAAATCACTATTTCAAAGAGATAAATGCAACCCCATCTTCATTAAAGCATTATACACAGTAAGCCAGATATGGAAATGAGATAAATGAATAAAGAAGTTTTGATATACAAACACAGAGGAATATTATTCAGCCTTAAAAAGTAAAGTCTGCCATTTGTGACAACACAGTTGAACCTAAAGGACATTATGCTAAGTAAAACTAGCCAGATAAAGAAAGATAAAGATGATATCTCACTTGTGAAATCTAAAAAAGTATAGGAGTTGGTGGGTGAAAAATTGAGCTGTGTTCAGAGGGAACAAACTTTCTTATATCTGAATAAGATCTAGAGAGGACATGCTGTGTGGTGACTGTGGTTAATAATAATACTGTACTGCAGGCTTGAAATTTGACAAGAGTAGGTCTCAAATGCTCTTATCACACACAGACACACACAAAAGATAGCTATGTAAGATGATAAGTGAACTAGCTCAATTGTGGTAATCATTTCACAAAGTATATGTGTATCAAAACATCATACTATACAACCTAAATAGTTAACAACCTTTACCTGTCAATCATACTTCCATAAAGTTGGGGGGGGGGGTAAAAAAAGAAAATACCACAATGGCATTGTTTACTTGTTATGTATTTCATATTTTTAAGAAATGTGGATTAATATACAGAAAAGGAAATTGTTTCCATCTCTCTATGCTAGTTAATAATATCCTTTGATGAATTAAAATTTAATACATGATACACAAATGAATACAAACATACTGAATAATTTCCAACTTTAGTAGTATCACTCCTTTATTTGCCATTTTCTTAAAAATGTATTAGGAAACATACTCATATTCACTGCTAGTGAGGATGCACATTATCACTACATTTTTGTAAATAAATTTATCAATAAAAAGCAAAATTTTACTCCAGAATCTAGTAATTCTACTCTTAGAAACCTAGCCTAAAGAAATAATAACAGAAGTGAACAGGATACAAGTCAATAAAACATTTATAGAAGCATTATTTAATTAACAAAATTCAAAATAACTTCCAAAATGATAGATCAATTAAATTCTATACATAAATGAAATAATCAAAATTATATTTTAATGACTTTTAAATTATTTGATAAAGTGCTTATGATACATTAAGTGAGAATTTTAGAGTAAAACATTCTTATAAAATTAAATGTATCTTAATTATACAATTTAATAACTAAGTGAAAATATAATGAATTTTTTTTACCTTTTATTCTTTTCTGTATTTCCTATAATTTTATATTAGGAATTCTTATATTATAATTTAAAGAAAATGTCTTTTTTAAAAAATATGACTATGATATCTACTTTGATCTTAAATTTCACTGTCTGTACAATATTCAGCACTATTATTCTTTAAGAAAAGATCTTCAGTGTGCTATAAAAGATTATACATAATACCCGAAAAGATGGTTGCCATATTTATATCATTGTTTTATTATTCTTTTCCCTTACAGTGGTATTTTCATAGTGGAATTTATCTTCTTTCTTATCCGCTTCTGATTAAGGAAGCTCCTCCTTTCACCTTTCATTTTAAGAGGCGGGTAGCCTCCAGGTTTTTCCCACACTTTCTATTTGCACAAGACTCTGTGCCCTATTGCTCATGTTAAACTAGAGAAAGAAACATCTGGGCTTTGACAAAAGCAAATACTGTAAGAACAAAGGAATGAAAGATGGGTTTTATTTTAGTTCAGACTATTGTTCAATCGTATGACTTTCTTTTGTCACATAAACACACATGGCAAACAAAACATGCTGAGAGAGACTCTTTTTCCCCCTCTCTCCCTCAAATGTATCTTCATCTAATGGCAAAATTTAAAAAGAAACCTGAGATAATTATCTAGAAATTTGTTTCTCTAAATATGCTATAAAGGATAAAATGAGAAGCAGAGCACTAATTATCCAGAATAGTGTCTTTGATGATGATGAAAATGTTCTATATGCATCATTCAATACCATGGCCACTAGCCACATGTGACTATTTAGCACTTGAAATGGGCCTGGTATGACTGAGGAGCTGAATTTTTAATTTTATATAATTCTAATTAATTTAAATTTGATAGTAACTTACATTTTCCGGCTCCCCTCCTGAACAATGCAGACCTATTTAAATTAAGTCTGAATTCAAGATAAACTTGTATGGCTTCAGTATCATTATTTAGTTATAATTTCCTATTATCTATTATTTAAAAGAATTTTATATTAATAAAAAATATAATAAAAAATTTATAATAATAAACATTTCTTTAGGAAAGTTAAGGCATCAAAGCTATTACTGTCAAATTCAGTCATATTTAGAAAATCCAACACTTAATTTTTAAAATATAAGAAAATGAAATGAAGTCATTTTCATTCACTACCAAAATATTTGGCATGATAAAAAATAAATTTAAAATTCTATGTTTGGGAAGATGACCAAAATTAGTTTAAAAAAAAAAAAGAAAAGAAGAATTGTTATGCCCATGTTAAATTTAAGAAATTAAATGGAATTTTACTTTTTTAGAGTAAAAACACAGCTAGTGAACAAATTCCATTTATATAAGTTCAGTACATTATGTATAATGAGATATTTATAGGTTATTTTAAATAATTCTATATTATAAAAGTTATATCATTGTTTTACATGAGTATACTTTAAATATACAGGAAAGTAGAAAAACCCTATATTCCAAATAACCAAAGACAGCCACTAGCATCCTGTGTTTCCTTCATTATTTCCTCTAAGTTTGGTATGATATTTTCCTATGTAATTGGAAAATATTATTAAAGACTCTTCATAACCATTGTAAATGGCTGTGTAGTATTCCACTGACTAACTATGTAACATTTGCTTAACCAATTTCCTTTAGTACATTTAGATTATTTCCAGTGTTTTCCTTCAGATAAGGTTAGGATAAACATTTGGAGAAGGCACTGGCACCCCACTCCTGTACTCTTGCCCGGAAAATCCTATGGATGGAGGAGCCTGGTAGGCTGTAGTCCATGGGGTCGCAAGGAGTTAGACACGACTGAGCGACTTCACTTTCACTCTTCACTTTCATGCATTGGAGAAGGAAATGGCAACCCACTCCAGTGTTCTTGCCTGGAGAATCCCAGCGATGGAGGAGCCTGGTGGGCTGCCGTCTATGGGTCACACAGAGTCAGACACGACTGAAGTGACTTAGTAGCAGCAGCAGGATAAACATTCACTAAATTTTAAAAATTGGTTTATTATTATCAACAATAAAATTATTTTTGCTCTCAGAGAAATTTATTATGGTCATATACTGAGAGAAATTTCCTTAGAATATGCTATAATAACAATTTCTAGATAGAAAGGGAAAAAAGAGAGATCTTCACAAATTGTTCAGGTAACTAGAATTTAGACTTTTCTTATTGCTGATATACCATAATAAAGACCCTATTAGCTATTCTTTCTGTAAATTTAGGTGGAATTATATCACACAAAGAAATGCCTATATTTTCTCTTATCGCTCACAGACAGTAGCAATTTCCCCCTTTCCATTCTATTTAAAAAAAAAAAAAAAAAAAAACCTGCATACACAGAGGCAGGTGCTGTTCTGAGATCCTCAATGATAAATGCTCCTTGTCAACAGGAAAGCATAGAAAGGGATCGATCCTCCATGACTTTTTGGTCTTGCATCATCTGAGACCCATTGGTCCTATAGGTTCACTAGCATCTAACTCCACCTCTATTAAGCTTAACACCTTTGGAGATGTCAAAGTTATCTTCAATTTTGAAAGCCAGTGGATTTACAGTTTCTCAGACTTTGGGTTTCTGATGAGTAAAACAAAGATAAAGGGGTCCATTGTTTGTATTGTCCCCAAAGGACTTGGTAGGTTTCCTCCTGAGGTAAAGTATATAGTTCAAAAACAACAAAGTAATAGTAATTAGCACAAAATGCTTTAATGATGCATCAAACATTTGGAAGGAAAACCTTCATGCCACATTGATTAGATGTCGAAGGAAGAAGATAAAGAAACAAAAGACTGCTTTACATTTCACATATTTTATCCATCAATGTTTATCAGATATTGAGCAAATCTGATTAAATTAATACCAAGAGAACTGCATAGTCTTTGTTCATACCTTTCTTCCAACTGATGATATAAAGAATTCCATGTATTTTTGCGCAACTACAATTTTTTGATCCTTTAGGAGGTGTTGAAATTCAATTTAAAGGCTAAAACAAAAGCTTAACTGGTGTGCTTTCTGTTTTGTGAATCACAGACACTGTTTTACTGATACAACACCCAAGATTTTAAGCTGACATCAAAGCCAAAAAAAAAAAAAAAAATCATCTGAAATGACAGCAGCAGCTGCAGCATCCGCCTCTAAATTAGGCTGTGTTTCAAAGTCTGGACTCAACTGCTAAGCGGTATAAAGACCCAGGAGGAAGGCTGCACAGAAAAGAGTGAGCCTTCCGAGCTAACACATCAAAGTAACACATGCTAGGAAGAGCAATAAACGCATGTGGCCCACATTCACGTGCCGCCTAATTGCATTGGGCTCGTGAAACCAAGACAAACCTTCAGCCGATTCCTGGTTTAAGAGAGGATTTGAGATCTTTTCTATGCAGAAAGCTGACACAAATTGGTTGCAGATTAGAGTCTGACTCCGCAATGAAGCATCCCATAATTTCAAAAGATGGCCATTTCAGTGTCATATGGCATCTTCAAAATGCTGACTTCTTAATGGAGTAACATATAAACTAACCATTAGGTGTAAATAAAAGTTTAAAAATAAGCTTCATAACTGAGGCAAGCCTTAATTTGTACATTCAGGGATTGATGCTTTGAGGAAAGGCTTTTTCATTTGTTTTGCATATAAATTACCGATTTTGAAGCCATTTATCTTCTAAAGCATAAGCTATTTAACGAGAACTCAGAATGCTAATATCTATTAAGAGAGGAGAGAAATAGCTACATGCTTTAGAAGTAATTTTTAGTAGAAATGCCTACCGTCATAAGGTTTGCATTAAGGGATCATTACTATATATAGATGATGTAATGTATTTAGTAGCACAATTTGCAGTTAGATATATGGCAACACACATTTAAAAAGTCTAATAGTGCTCTGAATTCTTTTATTCTGTGTTCTTATCCTTTGTGCTCTTTACTGTATTTTGCAATACAATATCCTATTATTCTACAAAATACTCTTCTGCATGTGTGAATTACCAAAGTTAACTTACACAATTACCTAAGGAGATTTTAATTATAATTAGTGGAAGGCTGATAATTAATCCTATTATGTGAAACACGCATAAGTTATCACTGAACATATGCACTGAAGAAAACCTCAGAAATATACAGAGTGATTATAAATAGATAAGAATGGGAAAACAATATAATACTAAAATTTAAAAAATTTTGGCTATATAATTTTAACTAAATATGATGGTAAGGCTTCAAGAGTCAGAAAACTTCCAAGGATTAATCTCTTTAGTGCTCAAGTGATAACATCATAAAAGAAATTCTGCAAAAATATATTGTATCATATATTAAGATCCTATTCCCATAATTCTGATGAAGGCCCAATTCTACTGATGTTGGTCAATTTTGAATTTATGTCTAGGATATACAACAGATTGAGTCACATTTTTATCTCACCTCTTGGAAAATGTTGGCATTACGTACTTTTCAGAAAGGGGGTCATATAGTAGATTATTCTTCATTATGATGAAATTAAAAAAAAAACAAACATTGCAACCAATTCATGCAGTGGTCTCAGTTATCAACATCCAGTGCTAATGTGGCTCTTAGCAGGAAGGAAAAAGAGTTCTTTACCTTTGTGACAGTTCTGGTCATTGTGCCTCTCCTCTCTAGACATTCTTGCACTCCTTAATATCATAAGACTGTCTATCTTACGATAGACATATCATCTATGAAGTGACATCAGTGTCATCAATGTTTATACCCTTTGTCAGAGTATAAAACTGGCAGTATTGCCAAATCACAAAGAGACCACTACTCATCTCCTAACAAGTTGGAATGAATTTATCCCCTTGGAATATCTCCCTGATCTACATCAACCCTAAGCCACTCAAGACTAGCAAAGGTGGTCTCCTTGAGATCTACCAAGGAGACTGTCAGAAAGAACTCAACCTAATAAGAACCTTGGACTTGCCTGGATGCATGACAGATCCCCTATTTGGTGTATGCCCAATCCCGCCTGCCAATGAAGGAGATGCAAGAGACACAGGTTTGATCCCTGGGTTGGAAAGATCCTCTGGAGAAAGAAAAGGCAACCCACTCCAGTATTCTTGCCTGGGAAATCCCATGGACAGAGGAGCCTGGCGGGCCACAGTCCATAGGGTCACAAAGAGTCAGACATGACTGAGCACACACATACACACACACACACACACACAATCCCAATTCTAAATTGTCTTTTCAAGAGGTGTTGCCTTTCTTGAAATCTTAGCTGAGCAATAACTATAACTATCTAAACAACCATATGTTATTACAAGCCATTTGATGTTATTCCCATAGCCATATATAGCCAAGATTATGGCACCAGAAGGAAGAAGGTGGCAAATAGATTAATGTGCATTGGTCGTACATGTAGAGTCCAAGTTGAAGAAAAGTCCACTGACTTGAGTTTTCACGGATGCACAAGTCAGTGATACTCTCTGTTTGCTTGTATTTCACCCTTTCTGGTAGCAGTTCTGTGCTTAAGGCTAATGATGACTCTGATTACACTTATGAAGTCTCAGTGTCTTCACCATTAGCAGTTTCTTCTGACTAGAAGGAGACCTTTGAGGTAAGGCTGAAAACATTTGCAAAATAATTATTTGCAAAAATGTTTGCAAAATCATTTGCAAAATAATTAGCATTTATATACACTTTACAGCTTACAAAATTTGTTTCGCATGCAATATCTTATTGTCACCAGCAACCCATAGACATTTTATCATGCCCAATTACAGGTGAGGAAGAGAGCTCAGGAAGAGAATATGTCTTAAACCACACAACTAGTGAACTGGTACAGCCAGGACTCTCCCAAGACCTTCTGTATGAAAGTCCTTTGCAGATTCTGCATCACCCACAGCCATCTTCTATCCATTCAGTATCTCAGAGAGACTGTCATTGAGGGTTAAATAAGAAAGCAATAACTTTTCCAATGCTTCAGCCTTAAAGTTATACTGAAAATCATTTTTAAAGTCCTTAGTACATGCTTGTTTCAGATTTTTCATTAATGTATGCCTCAACTGGTTCATAATGGCATCTTGGTACATCAACTCTTAATTATTGTGAAGATGTAACATGTTTGCTTGGCTTAATGTAAAATGAGAAAAGACACAATAGAAAGTTAATAAGGTATAAGAGCTTAAGACTGGCTACGTAAATTCTTTTCATTTTTGATCTATGAAAATATCAATCTATTGTTGATCTTTTTTATAGCATGGGAAATACTGATTCAATGTATTCTTTTGTTTTTAACAGCTTTATTGAGATGTGGCTGAAATACAATAAAACATGTATGCTTAAAAGGCACATTTTTGTTTTGACATGTATACCCCCATGAAACCATTACCATGATCAAGATAATGAAAATATCCATCACCCTGCAAAGTTTCCTCAAGTCCTTTGGCAATCCCTCCTTCCCACTTTTTCCTACCTTTTCCCATCTGCAACACCCTCACCCTCTCATCCCCGGGCAACCACCAGTCTAATTTCCATCACTAAACTGCCATCTTTTTCCTAGAATTTTCATAGAAATGGAATTATATATGGTGTACTTTTGTCTGGATTCTTACACTCAGTATAATTATTCTGAGATTTCATGTAGTCTTAAATTAGCCAATATCAGATACCATTAGTTATTAATGGGGTCTTTTGGTAGTATTACTCTCCACAAAGTGAAATCACATCTACTTTATACAGAGTGACTCTATAATCTGGTTTACCCAGATCAATTGTGCAAGAAGAAAAAAGCCTTAGTTCTTTCATCAATACTTCAATATACTTTTCCTCCTACGCATTTATATAATAAGTATTTACAGCACACCTCCTATGGACACACATGTACTTGTCTATGCATGTGTAGGACTTCTTGAAACAGTCTTTAAGCAAATATAAATTTTGATAAGTGCTGTGAAGTAAAATAGACCTTCCTAAGGAAATGCATTAAGAATTAGTAGGAGTTTCGCAAATGAAAAGTTGGCAGAAGGCTTTTCCATAGTGCGGACTCAGAATCAGTTTGTATACTATTCAAAGAGGATTTTTACTTATTCAACAATTAAAAACAATAATTAAGTACCTATTATATGCCAAGCTCCACTGTAGGTATTGGGGCAATAGAAGAGTTTCTCTCTTCACACTCGAGTAGAGGTAATAGCAAACAAAAGAAAGAAGGGGAGGAAGAGGGGTAGATTGGGATTTTAGGATAGGAACCAGTATTTGTTTGTTTTTTTTTTTTTTTTAAGAAACAATACAGTAACATCACATAGAGAGTAACTGGGATTAGGAGAAGGATGACTTTAGATTTTCTGGCAGAAAAAGCTCCTCTAAAGAGGTGATATTGAAACTGTGTTTTGACTGACAAAAGCAGGCCAGCCAAGTGAAGATCTGAGGGGAGAAGGTTCCAGGCAGACAAAAGAGCAAGTTAATCACCCTAAGGTGAAAATGAGCTTGCTGCATTTAGGCAACAAATAATTGAAAGCCAGTATGGCAGAAATACAGTGAGTGGAGAGAACAACACTAGAAGGGTTTAAGGAAGTGAAGCTTTTAGGCGCAGGGTTTGGTTATTATCACTGGGGGACTCTAGGACCCTCCTAATAGTGAACAAACCTCACTCAAAGAGGTGGGTAAATCATGAGGGTCAGTGTAGATTGGATTAAAGATTTTGAATTTTTGTCAGTGCCACAAGAAATCATTGAATGTTTTCAAGAAAACTGGAGATATTCTCAGGCCCTTATCTTCTCTGATGGAGGATGTCAATAAAAGAAGTGTTGCCTGTCATATATGAGTATAGTAAAAAAAAAAAAGGATGTTGTAACCATTAAGCCGTTACAGCCACCCCAGGCCGTGAGCCCCAAAGGAAGTCAGGTTGGAAACTTGATGCTCGTCATCAAACCATCAGACATAGCAGCCACTCCCAGTGGTACACCCTGAGGAGATGAGAATGAGAAAGCCCAGGAGACTGGCCCCAGGTAGCTGAGGTGCATGTCACAGGAATGATTTCCATCAACTCAGACTCTCATGTCATTTCATACATAGAAACACAGACAAGCACTAAATTCCTTTACTTGAGATGTCTGGTTTTCTTTCATTAAACAGTACTCTTTTGAAGTTCTGACTACCTGGTCTTTGTTGTAAAAATTCCTAAATTTCTTGGCTCCTCTCTTACCTCTTCAGAGCAGTCTCTCAGAGTAATCTGACATGCTATGTCCCGGGCTTACGTCCTCAGTTTTATCTACCAAGTAAAACATAATTCTCAACTTTTAGGGTATGCAGTTTTCTCAGTCAACCAGGGCTTTCTACAGAGAACAAGAATGGAAGAAGGGTGAGCCATCAGAAGACTATTTCAGGAGTTCTAGAGAAAGTGAGTGCTGTAGGCAAAATTATAATGGTTGGAGAAATTATAAAGAGCTAGAGAAAAATGAACTGTGACCGGAGAAAAGTGACTAAAAATCGTATGGTGTTTATGAAAGCCAGTGGTATTTGACCTAAAGATTCTAAAATGAATTCTTTCAAAGAGTATTATATTAAGTGAGCCACACACACACACAAGAATTTTAAATAGTGCACTAAAAATAAATTTTATATGTATTTCCTTTCCCTTAACGTTAACATTTTCTCACAGTAATATGCTAAATTGGTTTGTGTCTTTTTAAAACTTTCTGCCTAAGAAGACTTTATATCATCTTACAGACCCCTGAATGCAGAATTTACATTGAAGAGCTCATATGAATCTCTAACACATCACCTTAATTACATTGAGTTTTTAAAATTTTTTCCCTGCTGTTTTAGTGAGAATATATTCTGCTTTCTGATATATAATAAAAATCATGTGAATACAAATGTATTATGAATCCTCATGTTTCGAAAGGAAACATACACTTTGATATTATTGTTTTCAAAAATAAAACTCCTATGGAAGAGCATGAAACATAGCTATTTACATTCTTATCAGATTAACTTCAAATAAAAATGCTGTTTTCATTACTTCAATAAAGAATAGCAATGGATTCTTTTAGTATATAATTGAAGTACCTACTGCAAGTCAAAATATTCTTTTTCCACATCCTACTAACTGGTAAGTAAAGTACCGAAGTAAAATAAAGAGAAATTTGGCAAAATTCCAATTTTCTTACAGAATTCTTACAGGTTAACATTTACTGATTCTTGTGCACATTTCTTCTGTTTTGCCCTTTGTTACTAAGAGTATTCACCAAAAGCCAAAGACACCTTCCCTCAGTAGAGAAAAGACTGACGTCTTAGGATATTGTCTTGCGACTTCACTTCCACTTTTCACTCTCACGCATTGGAGAAGGAAATGGCAACCCACTACAGTGTTCTTGCCTGGGGAATCCCAGGGACAGAGGAGCCTGGTGGGCTGCTGTCTATGGGGTCTCACAGGGTCGGATACAACTGAAGCGACTCAGCAGCAGCAGCAGCAGCATGCTGCTAGAGGCTATCATGTCATGTGTGCTGTACACAGAAGTATATTATCAACATAATTAGTAGCCATCTGAGTAGTGGTGGAAAGTCGAAAGCAGATATAGATCAGGGACACCTTCATGTTTTGTGTCAGATTCTAGGTTCTGAAGCCAAACTTCTGAAACTTCAGGAACTGCCCACAGATTTAGGTCACAAGGTGATAAATTTAGGGATATGATTCATCTTCTTCCTTGGACAGTCACTCATTTACTCACACACTATTTGTCATACATGCTGCTTTTTGATGGACCTCTTGACATGAAAAGGATATAGTCCCTACCATCTAAAGATATTGGGGCTTTCCTCATGCTCAGTTGGTAAATCATCTGCCTGTAATGCAGGAGACCCAGGTTTGATTCCTGGGCCAAGAAGATCCCCTGGAGAAGGAAATGGCAACCCACTCCAGTATTCTTGCCTGGAGAATCCCATGGACAGAGGAGCCTGGTGGGCTACAGTCTATGGGGTCGCAAGAGTCGGACACAACTTGGCGACTAAACCACCACCATCATCTAAAGATATTACAGACTAGTGAAAGTTTCGGAAAAGTAAAGAATAATCAAAATTCAAGGGATGCGTGTAATACTATGAAGTGGTACACTTCCTACTGCATAGAAAATAGTCCAGGCAGGGGAAAGTAATTGGCAAGAGGGGACTATACTCAGAGAAGTCTCCTAAAGAAAGTCTTGTTTGTACATATTAATAGAAAACAAGCTCATGGTTACTAAAGGGAAAAGGAATATGGGAGGAGTAAATTAAGAATTTGAGATTAACAGATACAAACTGTTATATATATACATAAAATAGATAAACAACAAGGTCCTACTATGTAGCACAGGGAACTATATTCAATATTCTGTAATAAGCCATAATGGAAAAGAATATAAAAAAGAATATATATGTGTCTAGGCACACATGTGTATGTGTAACTGGATCACTTTGCTGTATGCCAGAAGCTAATACAACATTATAAATCAACTATATACTTGAATAAAATTGTTCAAAGTACTGTCTATAGAATACATATGAAGAACATTAAGAGGACACCCCAGGAACTTCCCTGGTGGTCTGGTTGTTAAGACTCTGCACTTCCAAAACAGGGAACACAGCACCATCCGGCTGGTGCGGGAACTAAGATCCCACATGCCATGCAGTGTGGGAAAGGAAAAAAAAAAAGGTTGGTCATAGTAGACACTGTTAGTTACAAATCCAACATTCTTGCCATTATTATTCCTTCTTAGTAGAACTCTTGTTTTGCTGAGACATCCACTTCTCCCATTAACAACTATATTCTTCAGAAGAAGCAAACCCAATCCCCAGATTCCTGAGTGATTCTGATTGTCTAAGGTAGAATTTCTCAACCATGACACTCTTGATATCTTGTCCTGGATAATATTTTGTTTTCTCTCACTTGTGACAGCCAAGATTATCTGCACACATTGCTAAATGCTGGGGGACAAGATCACCCCCTGTTGAGAACCACAGGTCTAAGGATAATTTCAGTGGTTCTA
Source organism: Ovis aries (assembly GCF_016772045.2). Taxonomy (NCBI): domain Eukaryota; kingdom Metazoa; phylum Chordata; class Mammalia; order Artiodactyla; family Bovidae; genus Ovis; species Ovis aries. The sequence continues at coordinate 42,545,852 of NC_056077.1, forward strand.
GAATGAGCATGTGACCAAATTCTGACTACTGTTATTTGCCTTTTTGTGCTGTAACTTGGTCCTGAAACTGTTGCAGCCATTTTGTCTCCAGCCTGAACAAAAAGAATAATGACTTAAGATAACAGAGGGGAGGTAGAAAAAAAAACATGAGTCCTTGATGACATTGTCAAGTGAATTCTTTGTTGTAGGGAGTTGTCCTGAATGTCCTGATATGTAAGATAGTATATGTGTTGACTAGGACAGACATTCTAAAGGAGATCAGTCCTGAGTGTTCTTTGGAAGGACTGATGCTAAAGCTGAAACTCCAATACTTTGGCCACCTCATGCGAAGAGTTGACTCATTGGAAAAGACTCTGATGCTGGGAAGGATTGGGGGCAGGAGGTGAAGGGGACAACAGAGGATGAGATGGCTGGATGGCATCACGGACTCGATGAACGTGAGTCTGAGTGAACTCCGGGAGATGGTGATGGACAGGGAGGCCTGGCATGTTGCGATTCATGGGGTCACAAAGAGTTGGACACAACTGAGCAACTGAACTCAACTGAACTGAGGACAGAGTGTATTGAGGTTTCTACAGATTACAGTCCAGTGGTCTTTGGTTCCCAAAGGAAGCAGCACATGCAGTATCCTGAGCAGACGGCACCTTAGGAACTGCTGGTACCCAGAATGGCTGAAATACAGAATTTGAAGTGGTAAAGTGAAGAAAGACGGAGTATATGAAAGTCACTAGAAATGACAATACCATTTTCAATGATGTGTAGTGACTGGGAGAGACTGAAGATAAGCTGGGTCAGAACTGGGTCTTTGAATGCAGGTTGGATGAGGAGAGCAAGAACAAAGACAGAGTTTAGAATGAGGAGAAATCTGCAGTAGCACAGATGGAAGTGGAAGGTGATATCTTTACCTCCACTTTCCAAAAAGAGTTTGCTCTTTAGTTTGTTTTCTGAGCATTGGAAACCAGAAGACCAAGTTTCCACTTTCTAGTCAAATTCTGTGACCTTCCTCACAATGTCTGGCTTCTCATTTGAGAGATATCTTTGCCACAGTTATCTGACACAATTCTATTTAAAGGCATAACCAAAGGCACTTCTACAATTGTACTTTCAAGTAAAACAGTGTTCTACATTCAGAAATCTAACTCACAGTCCTACCGACAATATTGTGTGCTATTGCCTCCTAATCAGATAATAAATACACAGTCAAGACTTTCAGAAAGCTAGAGTGACACATACGGAATTCTCACAAATAGTGACTGAATGTGGTGATGAACTCTCAGAAAAGAGCAGGGTACAAACACTAGTTTTGTTCTAGATGCCAGAGCACGCTGAGATCCACCCACTGTTTAGAGATATCTCGCCCATAGTCTATTTCTGCAGTTAGTTATGGAGTCATATGCATCATCTCTAAATGGTTCACATCAGAATTTCTTGTCATGAAGTTAAATTAGGATTATATGAAAATGTCCATTTTAAGATTGGATTATATTACTTTTAATGGTAAATTATTAAAGGTAAAATTGACCATACTAGTAGGCTATTTGGAATATATTGGTTTATAATTTTCTTTATTTTTTAACCTACTTCTCTCTGATACTGCTTTACATGGCATATTTGTATAGGCACTATTCCCTGCTGAAATTTGCTAACTTAGTTGCTTCTCTCTCATAACACTGATAATACTGAATGTTATACAAACACACACACACACACACACATACACACAAATCTTAGTGCTTCAGGAACTAAATATCACTATAGCAAGAATATATATTTGAAAATGTTAAATACATAGCCTTTATTTCTGTTCTTAATAAGGAATGAAACAGACCAATTTACCATGTTAAAGGGGAAGTACTACAGAATCTATGATCAATATCCTCTTCGAGATTGAAATAGTTTTTGCTTTTAAAACTACTGTTTTCTGTCCTTTCCTAATGGCTTAATTGACTTATAAATTTGATTTTATAGCTTTTTTTAAAAAATTAAGCTGTTGCATTAACTAGTTGTTCATTTTTATTGCCTGCTCAAAGAGGTAACTGGTATGTTCATGCCCAGACCCCATGGGAATGACTAGAAAGAATGTCCATAAAGCTCTGCAGGTAGTTATACCAGAAAGGGATGCTCACATCAGAAACAGTTAATAAGGAATGTATGATGTTCACATACATGTGCATGTTTATAAGGATTTTAATCTTTCATCAATGAACAGGTGATGGGTATGAGTAATATTTCTAAATCCCTATGTACTACAATGGAAAAATGAATTATCATTTTCTTATAGTGTCCCGAAAATAAAGGACTTCTTAGATCATCTGTTACATCCCTTTGCAAAATTAGGATCAGTTCCAAGAGAATGTTTTCCAGGGCTTGTTCAAAGTTTAAGTTTCCTTGGCAGTGAACATTTCTCCATTCTCCATAATGCTGCTGACTTTGGTTAAGTAGCATTTCTAAAAGTCATGTTACATTCTCATTTGATCATTTTATCTTATTAGTTCTAGGTATTCAATAGTTAAACCCCATGTCCTTTAACTCTTTAAAAACTAAAGCTATGTTTTTAATTGGGAGTGCTTATTCACAAGTTAATATAATATAATTCAAACAAATTATTTATACAGAGCCCATGTATAATTAAAATATATTCGTAGCTCAATCTTAAATCTTACCAGCCAAACAGTAGCATAATTTTTATCATTTTGTTTGAGCAAATAGTCATTTTATATCAAAACACTAAAATGTATAACTGTAAATTAAGAGCCCACTTATCCCCCCAAAAAACTGTTCACATCTTTGAGAATCAATTCTATCTTTGGTAATTTATCCTACAGAATTAATATAAAGGAAAGAAGGGAAGAATGAAAGAAGAAAGAGAGGGAGGAAGGAAAAAAGGAAGGAAGGAAAGTAGATATCAGAGAGATTTCCTTATGGAGAAATGCCTAACAACGTGGGAATAGTTAATTACGCTATCTTCCGCTTAATAAAACCTTATTCTGTCTAATAAAACCTAAATTCTGTCTGCTTTATGCAGTACTAATAGGAAACTAGTATATAGTAGGCCCTCAAAATATATCTGTTGAATGAAAGCAACTATGGAACTCATGCTTTGCTATGGTTCCCAAGGAAAAGGATAATTCTGCTACTAGCTTCATTTATGAATACAAGTCCAGAGTGAAATACCATGAAATCAAAATTATTTTTGAAAAGTTAGAAAAACGTTGTAAAGTGATAACTACTTATAGATTGAAACAATGAATACCATAAATTGTGAACATTTTTAAAGGATCAGATGAGGATTAAATTGATCCATGAAATGAACAATAAATTGGGGGCAGAAGCAGGACAAATGGCATTTAATTGTTAGCAAATATTCTTAGAAACAAAGTGCTCCCAATTGTTTTCTCATTCAGGCCACATGAGTATCTCATCAATATATATTTTATTCTAGAAATAGTACATTAAAATTATCCTATTGTCTGGAAGTATATACAATTCAGCAGAAATTTATTTGGAGGGAACATTCTAAGTGAAGAAGGGTTGATGTGAGGCTGGTGGTAAATGAGGATACATTGTGGTGACGTGATCTCAGGGTATATACAACACTGTTGCAGTTTTAACACTTCATGTGGTTATGTGTTTAGAATGGAATCTTTATCCATTATAGGCACCAGTTATTCTCGGCACACAGCATTCCACCTGACATATTCTAAATTTCATCAACTCTAAGACTCCACAAAGAATAAATTAAGTCCCTATTTTATGTAACTGTAAGGAAAAATCCTCTCAAAGGTTGAACTATGGCTTTCCATCACATGTAAAACTAATCCCAATTTCATAAATGTTAAAATGTGTTTCAAAAGATGTCCCTTAGAATGCAATATAGTAGTAGAAATCCCATTCAATGAACCACACAACATAAATATCCTCAGAAACTCTGAACTTCTGTTTTGCTTTGAGTTTCTTGCTTGGTTACAGCAAAGCCAGGATGTACAATGTGCTCTGTGTCCTCAAAGACATTTGGAATTATACAAGTTTATAACTGAGAAGAAACTCACAGGTGAACTAGTCCACACCCTTATTCAATAAAAGTGAAAAATGAGGTTCATGAAGGTGAAGTGATTTGTTCAAAATTCAATTCTGTGACATCATGTGGCAATTTTAAAATGTCTAAGACTAAAGCCTATTTTTAATAATTAATCTATTAGTTCCAGTGATTGAAGTAACCCCAAAAATGATATTTACATCAAATATCACAACTACAACTAAAACCAAATCTCTAATATGCTATTAAACAATAGTACTATCAATCAAAAGAGCAAGAGAGTTCCAGAAAACATCTATTTCTGCTTTATTGACTATGCCAAAGCCTTTGACTGTGTGGGTCACAATGAACTGTAGAAAATTCTGAAAGAGATGGGAATACCAGACCACCTGACCTGTCCCTTGAGAAACCTGTATGCAGGTCAGGAAGCAACAGATAGAACTGGACATGGAACAACAGACTTGTTCCAAATAGGAAAAGGAGTATGTCAAGGCTGTATATTGTCACCCTGCTTATTTAACTTTTACGCAGAGTACATTATGAGAAATACTGGGCTGGAAGAAGCACAAGCTGGAATCAAGATTTCCAGAAGAAATACCAATAACCTGAGATATGCAGATGACACCACCCTTATGGCAAAAAGTGAAGAGGAACTAGAAAGCCTCTTGATGAAAGTGAAAGAGGAGAGTGAAAAAGTTGGCTTAAAGCTCAACATTCAGAAAACGAAGATCATGGCATCTGGACCCATCACTTCATGGGAAATAGATAGGGAAACAGTGAGAACAGTGGCAGGCTTTATTTTGGGGGGCTCCAAAATCATTGCAGCCATGAAATTAAAAGACGCTTACTTCTTGGAAGGAAAGTTATGACCAACCTAGATAGCATATTCAAAAGCAGAGACATTACTTTGCCAACAAAGGTCCATCTAGTCAAGGCTATGGTTTTCCAGTGGTCATGTATGGATGTGAGAGTTGGACTGTGAAGAAAGCTGAGTGCTGAAGAATTGATGCTTTTGAACTGTGGTGTTGGAGAAGACTCTTGAGAGTCCCTTGGACTGCAAGGAGATCCAACCAGTCCATTCTAAAGGAGATCAGTCCCGGGTGTTCATTGGAAGGACTGATGCTGAACCTGAAACTCCAGTACTTTGGCTACCTCATGCGAAGAGTTGACTCACTGGAAAAGACCCTGATGCTGGGAGGGATTGGGGGCAGGAGAGAAGGGGATGACAGAGGATGAGATGGCTGGATGGCCTCACTGACTCAATGGACATGAGTTTGAGTAAACTCCGGCAGTTGATGATGGACAGGGAGGCCTGGCATGTGGAAATTCATGGGGTCTCAAAGAGTCGGACATGACTGAGTGACTGATCTGAACTGATCAATTCTTAAACTCACTGATTTTACTCTAATTCTGTTTAACATTCACTTTATTATCACCCTTCTCTACCAGCACATGCTTTAACAGAAAAGTTTGCTTTTCTATAAACTTTGCATCAGAAACATTTTTGCTATTTAATTTCATAATGTTTCAAATTATAATGCTAAAATTTATAAAATTTTTCTATAAATGAGCCATGATAGGATGATACTGCTGTTATTCTAGTAGTGGCCATAAATAAGGAATCATTTTGTAAAGAATGTACTTTCTCAGTATTCCTCCCTTTAAATATTTGTTAAATGTAGAATCATCCCACATTTATATTCTATCTATGTTTCTAAAATCAGCCTTTAAAATGAATGTTTTGATTTATTATCATATTACAGTGGTATAATAGGTTTATGTTAATTCTTTTCTCTGCTGACAGAGCTGAACATAGTAATAAATTAAGTAGATGTGTTTGCTAAGCTGTCTGCAATGATGTAACTTCCTTGCCATGGGAAGTTTCAGGCACAGCTGTGGGAAACCCAAGTTTCACCTAAATAAGTTTCATGAGTCTAAAACCACAGATTCCATTGAGATGAGACTTCGGTCTTTGGCTTTCATTTGGTATATCATGTTCATACAGTTTCAAAAGAAATAGCAGACTCTGGTGAACTCACCAGTTTAGTAAGCCCCTCTAGGACTTACATGACTCCATCTGTGGTTCATTCTACCTAAGAGGAAGAATTTACCTGTAGGGCCATCTCCGAAATAATATGGATCTGTGAGCAAGTCATTCCGCTCTACCGTGACATTTCCATGCAACTGAAAAGTGTTTGAAGTGAATATCAAGAGCTGTGTGAAAGGGAATATTTCAAATATAGATGGCTAGGAAATTAAGTCATTTGGATGATGGTGGAAGTAAAGTGAGGGGTACCAAGGGTGACACTTGATTCCAAACTCATCTTTCTCTTCCACACACTGGAGATAATACATATATTGAGGTATTTGCACCCCTGCACTAAAGCATGCAGCTCTGAATGGGTTGTCACCCCATATATCATAGCCTGGAGTTAGTTCTTTTGCCCAGTCTAATTCAAACATGGCAGCTGTCTTAGTGGCATACTCTATAAACCTTCCAAAACAAACTTTTCTACAGTCAAGATCTTTGACCTTGAGCTTTCCTTTCCTTCTCCCCTCCCCTTCCTCCCACCCCCTCTTTTCAATTCTCTCTCCCTTCCCCACTTCTTTCCTCCTCTACCATTTAAGCACTTCCCCAGCTCTCAGTGTATGCACTCTCTTGCTCTCTAGTTTATTATACCATTGACTCTTTCCAAAGAAAAATATGCAACTCCTCTAAAAAGGGATGGCAGATTAAATTGGGCTGAAAAAATTACAAGCTCCTCTTTGATGATCTTGTAAAGCTGGGTTGCCTAAACTAAACAGAATCTCAAAGTAATCACATTTGTCTGGCCCTGTTCCATAATCAGACCTATTACTCTTTTACAATATGATTCTCTGTAAAAATAGCCTGTTTGCAAGTGCTTTTCCCACTACAAGATATATTTATTCACTAGTTCTGGTGTTTTAATATCCAAAATATGGTAATCTGCAGTTTTTCTTATGGTGGGAGTTAGGGATCTAATTTTTGTCCTGTATAATTAGCCAGCTGTCACAAAACTATTTTCTGAATGATTTAGCCTAATTTGAAATTCTACAACATAATATTATATGTATTCACACACATTTATTTTAGGATTCTTTCTGTCCTATCTTTATTTTATTTGGTTAATATCATTATATTACTTATTAATGTCTGGTAATACAAGTATCCCTCTTAATTTTTATAAAATTGGTTCCTTCATATATTTATTCTCTCATATACACATTTCAACCATTTTGTCAAATTACAAAGATAACCCCTTGAAATTTTGCTTGGAAATGCCTTAAATTTGTACATTAATTTAGTTACGGCTAGAGTTTTAATTTTATTGAAACTTCTTAAGCAGGAACTTCTTCATCTTTTATAGGCTTTAAAGGTTTATTTTAGATACAAAGTTTATTTGCAGATGTTTTTGCTAATATAAATGGGACTTTTTCATCACTATATCTTATAATTGGTCACTGACCTATAGAAAAGCTATATAAGGAATCTACTATGGTCTTAAGAATTACATTATGCACCAAACGTGGAAGATGGAGAAGGGTGAAAGGAAGGAGGGGAAAGAGGAGGAGGAGGAAGAGCTAATTTAAGTTGCTTGCAGTTTAGATGTGCTAAGCTGTCAAGTAAATCAATGATAACATCACAGTGTGATAAGGTATGAGACCGAGGGCAAAATGGTGAGCTTCATCTGTCACAGTCATCTATCCACCGTCTTTGCTGTCTACACAGATTTTTATTCCCTGAAATAATGCATCTAAATCATCCATATGATAGAATGGACTTACTCTAGCTGGTTGATAAATACCATTTTTCTTGCCATAGAGAGGCTAATTACTGACTCAGTATCACTTCACTGAAGCACTGGTAATCTAATATGTGCCAGACATTTCAGTAGAGAATAAACATTGTGGAAAAGAAAACTGATATAATCCATTCATACAATTCAAGTATTCACATAATTTATAGTATATCTGGTTAGATGTAAAACACTTTTTTTGAAGACATATGCTTGGGCATATGCATGTAAGTCATTACTTATACACATACACACACAACTATAGACAAATACAATATTATATATGAGAAATAAAAATCACCTATTCAAGACCTATCACTACACATCAACTATACTGGTGTGATAGAGTAAATAATATCCTCTCCCAAATATGTCCACATTCTAGTCCCCAGAACCTGCAAATATGTTACTTTAAATGATAAAAGGGACTTTGCAATGTGACTCAGTTACAGATTTGGGGACTGGGAAGTTGTCCTAGATTATCTGTGTGGACCCAATGTAATCACCCAAGAGGGCTGTAACCAGAGAGACAGAAATGTGATGACATAAGCAGAGGCCTCAGTGCCACACAAAAGCATCATGAGTCCAAGAATTCAAGTGGCATCTAGAAGCCTTAAAAGCAAAGAAATGGATTCTCCCCTTGAGCCTCCAGAAGGAAAGCAATCTAGTCAACCTATTTAGACTACAGACCTCCAAAACTAAAATGTATATAAATAGTTTTAAGCTATGAAATTTGTTTCAGCAGTAACAGGAAATTAATACAGGTAGTAAATCCAAACTCTTAAGTATAACAGTCATGGCTATCGTTCAAATGTTCATAATGCAACTCTTTAGCCCTGAGATTCCTGGGTCCGGAAGATCCCCTGGAGGAGGAAATGGCAACCCACTCCAGTATTCTTGCCTGAAGAATCTCATGGACAGAGGATCCTGGAAGGCTACAATCCATGAATTTCAGTAGTCAGACACGACTGAGCATAACATACATACAACACACACACACACACACACACACACACACACACACACACACACTCTCTCTCTCTCTCCTGGCAGCCTAACTTGGTTTCTATTTAAAACAGCAGTATAATCAGCATTATCTTCTTATCCTCTGCATCTTTTCTTCACTCTTCCAAAATTCTGGGTGTGAGGCATCTCCTTCTGTATGCAATTCATGTCCAAGATCTACTTAGAAGCTGAATACCTAATTCATTTCATTCCACTGATTCAAATATTCCCCATTACAATGATATCCAAACAGTACTTTAGCTTTTTAAACTCAATACTGTGCTTTGTAATTGCTCTTGTCATCTGAACCATCTACTATGCTGCTCTGCATGTTAAGTCGCTTCAGCATGTCCAACTCTTTGCGACCCTATGGACTATAGCCCACCAGGCTCCTCTGTCTGTGAGATTTTCTAAGCCAGAATACTGGAGTGGGATCTTCCCAACCCAGGGAACAAACCCGTCCCTTACGTCTCCTGCATTGCCACTGGCAATTAGGTTCTTTACCACTAGCACCACCTGAGAAGTCCCACTATGCTGCTCTATCAGATTATATCCTTCAAAGAAACAAGAGATATATGTTCTTTGATTTTTAATCATCCTGGTAGGGTCTCCCAACATTCCCATAACATAGTATATACAGAAAATTATAGAATGTGTACAGCACACGAGTAATTGTATGTGGTTTCTCAGGTTTCTGGCTACCCTAAGACCTGCCTGAAGGCCAGAGCAAAACATTAAAATTATTCAAAACATGGAAACTGGGAAACTCTCCTGAATATTAACACCATGATACTCATTTAACTGGGTTTGGTACACCTTTCTAAACTCTTGGTAAACATGAATAGTAAAGCTACTTGGATTTCTAAAAATAAGATATATGTATATGGTTATCTGAAAAAAAATAGCAATACTTCATACTTTTATAGAAAAGTGATATGTAAATTGTTTCTAAATACGACTTTGTGAGACCACCATGAGAACCTGTGAGATAAATTATTTGTGCCATTTTATAAATGAAGTTGGGGCTTTCCCTTCTTTCAGATGGCAAAGAATCCACCTGCAATGCTGGAGACCTGGGTTTGATCTCTGGGTCAGGAAGATCCCCTGGAGAAGGCAGTGGCTACCCACTCTAGCATTCTTGCCTTGAGAATTTCATGGATAGAGGAGCCTGGCAGGCCACAGTCTGTGGGGTTGCAAAGAGTCAGACACAGCAGACACTTACACACTTATAAATGAAGCTAAGAGTTGGAGGGGCAAGTAACTTTCCAAAGCTATCAAATGGCAGGACTAGGACTGGAAACTAGCACCTCTTACTCCACATTTATTGTTCTTTGTATTCCACCATGATTAATTAAGCCCCTCCTTATCCCACACCACCAAGCTAATAATGATGTTTCTAAAACCAGGGTTTTAGAATGAGCTCATTTCTTTAAGTTTCCAATAACAGGTAGAATCTTATATTCTAAAATCTGGACTTTTTTAAGACTTATTTTCTACTCTAATCCAAAACCATTAGCGAGTACCAGAAACTAGGAAAATGCCATGTTTTATGATATTCATCACTTAGGAGAAAGACCCAAGTGGCCTCACACCATTAAACATAAAAGTTTTAAGTTTTACAGTTAACTTGCTGAGGCAGCAAACTGCAGTCCCAAAGGAGAAGTGCTACAAGGTATTTGGAGATAAGAGAAAGTCTCAAATGGAGAAACCAGATGCATTATGAAAAATGTGTAGAGGTCTGCATGGCTGGAGGATAAAGAAGACATGTACTTCTCTGCCCTTGAGGACTATGAACAGCTAAATTCCTTTATTCTTAGATCACCTATTGAAGTCAGCAAGTTCCTCCAGGAGGAATCAATAAGACAGCTGCATACTTAGAAGGGATGGCAGTAAGTGATCCACTACTCCTCTTTTCAGATATAAAATGAAGAGAAATGTAATTTATTCAAATTAGGGGAGCAATAATATGATAACATACCATAAAGCAACATGCAACCCTGCTTATAATAATAGCATTATCATTCGGGTACCCCTGGAATCCAGAAAAAAAAAATTCACTATGCAACTTGTTAATTCTCTGTCACACAATGACTGTTAATAAGATAGTTCTTTCAAAGGAATGATTCTTCAGGAAGCTAGTGTGTGGAAAGAAGGTTAGCTGTGTTTTAAATATTAGAAAGTTTCATTTTCGGTATTCTTCCTTGGTTCCTTCCAATGAGCTTTGTTGAAGTAATATTCAGTGTCTTCTCTATGTCAGGCCAGTTGTGAGTTGCTGCTGCTGCTAAGGGGCTTCAGGCATGTCTGACTCTTTGTGACCCCATGGATTGTAGCCTGCCAGGTTCCTCTGTCCATGGGATTCTCCAGGCAAGAATACTGGAGTGAGTTGCATTTTCCAGGGGATCTTCCTGACCCAAGGATCAAACTCACACCTCTCAAGTCTCCTGCACTGTCTGGCGGGTTCTTTACCACTAGTGCCACTTTTAAAATAGAAAAGGCTTCATGGAGCAGTAAGAAGGACATTGGAAGGCCATTTGTGATCGGCTCTGGTAGTAAACATCTAGCTGTGTCTTTTATTAGCTGTGTGATTGATAAGCTATTTAGCTACTGTTACATCTTGGATTCTCATCTACAAAATGGGGTGATTAAAAAACCTTACCTTTCCAACAGGCATTGTTGTTGTTTCTAGTACGATGACACAGTTAAAGTGCTCTGTAATGTACATACCTGGCACTCCTCCAACTTCCTCAGTCAGGATTTCTCTGCCCAATTTCATCAAACACTTCCATTCTTCCCTATGTTCCAAACCAGTAAGAAACCTAGAGTTGTATGTAAAGAAACTTCATTTTAGGCCCAAAGATTCAGTTGCATTAAATAATATCATTAGTTGAGCAGTGGCTTATTGGGATTTTACATTTTGAAAATAATAATACTAAAATAAATGTTGTGAGTCAAAATAAGAACCTTGAACTTTGCTTCTTAACAAAGAACAAAATTTTCTTTTGTATTTTCACTTATCCAAAGGTGAAATAAAATAAAATGTTGCCTAATGGCAATGACTACAGCTCTAAAGAGATACCTAGACAATCATATTCATATAAACTAAGCTTTTATTACCTACTTTTAAAGATTAATAATTCTTAAAATAAGATAGCAGAATTCAAACATATCAATAAAAGTGATAGTTGTCATTTATAAAGAGTTTTATGAGCTTCTTATATCTTATTTAATCCTCACAAAGCTCCTGTTGACATGGCTACTATTATTCTATGTTTTGTTTTGTTTTTTTTTACAACTGAAATGAACAGATCAATGAATCATCACATCTCTTGTATCTGTGACCCAGGTCATCAATTAGCAGCGGCACTCCAGAAGCGAACTGTGGGCCCCTTTCAATAACCACCCTCTTGCTTCTCCCTGGAATTAACTTTCCTGACACTACATGTCTATAGTATAGTGTTGCTACTACCTTTTTCAATAGATGGAAAGGAAAGAAATTACTTAATTCACGGGATGTCTCACATTTAGGAAGCAGCTTAGACCAAATTGAACCTCTGCGAAAGAGCAAAGCACTGATTCATTAAACTCTACTGCAGCACTTGTCTATTATTCCAAATACAAGTACACATTTAAAGGTGAAGATGAAGGTCATTCAAAATTCATGAAGCGCAGTAGAGGGAAAATAAAAAATCAAACTGAAGTCTCTATTCTGGCCCCTTGTACAACCTTTTCACAAAGATACCAATTGAGTCAGAAACCTAGGTCTGCCTCTTGATATCACTGTGACACTGTACAAGTGATTCCAACTCTTTTAGCCTCAATTTTCTCATGAGTCTAAATGAGAACCATGACTTCTTTTTGTAGAACTGAGGTGAAGACTAGAAGTGAGCTATAGAGATCCTAGCACCTTGCAAGGGTTCTATGAACAGAAGCTGTTATAATCAGCATTACAGACCCTGGCTCAAAGAACTTTTACGTATTCAGCCTATTTTATATCTATACATAATTCTAGAGAATACTCTAATATTTGGTAGAATATCATATCATAGAACTTTTAAATTTTATGAGGAGACAAATTTTATGAATATATCATTTTAGAGTATATGCTTAAAATGTCTAGTTATATCAATGTTTATGAGTATTATTCCAAGTTAACACTATAGGCAAGCAAAACTTCTAGCAGAATTTTGAGAATCGAGTGCAATTATTTTGGCACAAGCAACAAAGTGTCATAAAGCAAGACACGCTCAGAGGAAAAGTTCATTTTCCAACCAATTGATGTTTGAGACTCAGGCCTACTCCGTCAGGTATTCTCTAAACATATATGGCTAAAAATGTAAAAAGAGATGGTATTTTGTTACTATAGTCCAGATTTATTCTGTAATGGCATTGAAGGAAATGCCATAAGCCTTCAAAGAAATGTTTGAATTTTCCCATTCCTCATCCCCTGCTGCTGCTGCTGCTAAGTCGCTTCAGTCGTGTCCGACTCTGTGTGACCCCATAGATGGGGGCCCACCGTATCTGGGATTCTCCAGGCAAGAACACTGGAGTGGGTTGCCATTTCCTTCTCCAATGCATGAAAGTGAAAAGTGAAAGTGAAGTTGCTCAGTCATGCCCGACTCTTAGCGACTCCATGGGCTGCAGTCTACCAGGCTCCTCCGTCCATGGGATTTTCCAGGCAAGAGTACTGGAGTGGGGTGCCATTGGCTTCTCCGTCCTCATCCCCATTCCTACCTAATATAAACACAAAGCCAGTTTGTAAAGATAGTGTAGGTATCTATGCATGAATATGCAAACCTATATATTTCCTAATTCCAAAGCAAATAAACACTTTGGGAAAATATCTATTACCTTAATAGACTCACATAAGAATTTTAACTGCAACTGGAAATAGAGTTTTAAAAATAATCATCCAAATAAAGAAATTCCTTAGAAACTCTGGCTAATCAACTAGAAGATCCATTTTCCAAAGTTTCATAAATGAACATATGGTCTTTTTCCCACAGCAAGAATGCCTGGTGTGTGAAAGTTATTTATATTAAAATCTTTGAGTGATCTCTTATTTATTTTTGTAAGTTTATTTTCTTAAAATTGTGTCCAATAGGAGTTTCCTCAGGCTGCCATTAGAGGGCATAAAAGAATAATTGTGGAGAGGAAAACCACATAGCCCCAAAATTAACCCTGAAGGAAAAAGTTACTATTTAATTTTGGTTTCAAAAGAAAAATATACAAAAACTGAATAGTATAAATAATTTATATGTAAAGCAGCCATCTATAAGGAAATCAAGGTATTAATATTTATTTTACGGGTAAAGGACAAAAGCAAATAAAGTTTTAGGAAGTTTAATTTAATAATCTCAAAAGTAGTTTCTATGCATTAGCAGTCACTAGGGTACATGATTAAAATAAATATATAAATAAGCAGAAGAAAGAAGAGGTGGTTGAGAAGGGAAAGAGAAGCAGAGAATGACAGCACTAAAATGTCATCTCAAATTTTGACTCCTGACATGTAAAACAGTATTAAAGAAATAAGTCAAGGATATATCAGTCTTTGAAAAGCATAGGATCAATTTAACGGCTTCAGCACCCTCTCCCCCAGCAACGACTCCCTCTCTGGTTTACCTGCATGACTTCCTTCTTACCTAAAAGCAATGACAACAAAAATTCAGTCAAAAGAAAAACAAAACAGATCCAAAACACAGGAAAATAAACAAAGCTTCCTATTCTTTATATCACTACTATTTTAAAGATTTTAAATGTATACTCCTTCATAAAGGCCATACTTAAGACTTATAAAATAAATGGATTCATATCCAATTAGGAACATAACCCCTCCTCAATAAACATTAATGAAGTTGGCACCAACCTATTCAATCTATTTTTAACCCAGGGGGAAAAAAAACCCAGCCTATATTGCAAAATAATATACAAGCCTCTTTTACACTGTTGTCTCTTCTTTAGCAATCACTCTCACCTTTACTGAATTCTAGGATAAATTTATGATATCAATCCCTTTCTTTAATTTATAAAACAGTAAAATCCCAAGACCGCCTTCAAACAGAAGGAACACAGCCTCAATATGTTTCTATCACACCATAAAGACTGTTAAGACTCCCAATAGAGCACTTTGACTTAAATCCTATAAATTTCCTGCTTAAATTTTCAAACAGGGGAAACCAGGGATACATATGAGGACATAAACCTACCTTTTGGTGATGGTTCTGTACTAGTCTGTATTGCTAAAGGATATAAAAAGGGCCATAAAGGAATTGGAATTATACTGAACAGGATCTCAGATTCCACAATCTATTTGTAAACACAGACCTCTGAAATGTGCACAGGGACAGATGGGGAAAATATTTTTAACTCTCTGGGAAGGAGGGAGGCACTTAGCAATCCATCTACCCCATAAGATCCATTCTGAATGATCCACTAATATATCTGACAGTTATAAATTAAGCAGGTAGCAAAAAGTATCTACATATGTTAGATATGTCTCATTATTTAGTTTGTTTCATTTTCATTTCCTACAACATTTAGTATGCAGACAAAAGTCATAAGAACTAAAAAGAAACTAAATTTGGCAATTTATCCTTCATCTTAAACTCCATCAAAAGAAATTTAAGATTATCTTTGCTGATATTCCCTGTCTTTAAGAGTACAGAAAACAGGAGTATGTAACTAAGAGAAGTTGAAGGTTTCCTTTATCTGGATTGAAAAAAAACAATTGTGACTTTCTTTCTGATTATTCGAGAACAGTTTCACCTTAAGGCCTCAAACCCCTCTGCTTTTTTGTATTCACAGATATTGTCATTAAGTATTACAGCTGTGTTTTTATTAATGTGTCCCCTCTTCCAAAATATGTTATTTAATGGTAGCAACAGTATTTTAAAAACAGAAGCTGGTACAGGAAAGACCTGTGTCACATATCTGGTAATTAATCTGACTGAGGAAAGGTTCAGCATTAAATAAAAATATCTTAATATCTACAATTTATAACTATACTTATTTGTTCTTCTTGACAGAATTCGTTGAGCATCCATTATATGCCAGAGACAATAATAAGCACTGGAATACAGAAATAAATAAAATGACTGAAAAGGTCCCTTGCCTTTATGGAGTTTGCCTTCTTTGAGGGTAGTCCATAAGAAAAAAGCATCTGCAGATAAACAAGAAAATGATAGGAACAGAAGTGCTAGGAATATAAAGGGAGTCTAAGACACATGGAAATAGTCAGGATTTCCTACCTTACACACACACATACACACACACACACACACACACACACACACACACACAAAACATACTTCTTTTTGAGGAATATGAAAAATTTAGAAAGATAAAATGGCTGACAGTCTCATAAAGGTATGATTTAAAAAGCCTTCAATTAATAATAGTATGTTCTGTCTTGACATCCAAAACCAGAAAAGTCTCAAAACAACCTAACTTCAAATTCCTGTCCCCACTCTGTTCTTGTGTATAATGTCTGCTAGCTGAACACCCCTTATCAAATGGACCAAAAACAGTTCCTGCTCATTGCTGAAGAGCAGGTTTCTCTTCTTTGCCAACCTTTGGAATTATTCAGAGTAGCCAATCACAGCTTCCCATGGGACCCAGGGGACACATCGCCTTCTTACTACTAGACAGCCTGTTTCCCAAAGCCCCTGCTTGTTTTGTTCATTCTGTTCCTGAGTGCAAGCCCCTGTGTGGTGTCAAAGTCTTCTCCTGGGCTGAGAGTTTATGTGACTGCTAAACTTCTGTCAATTTCATATGTCTGGTGGTTAGGGTGGTATGCTTGGCCACCCCCAGAACAGTAGGGTGGGAATCCCTCATCACCAGCAGGGTGCCTAGGAGACAATCAAAACAAAGGTAATTACCAGCCCAATTTCACACAAAGGTCCATTCCATGCAAAGAATACTAGCCTTGGACCTGGAACTCCAAGACAAATATTTTCACATCCCTTGAGCCTCACTCAGTTTCCTGAGTCAATAAGATAAGAATTACATTAATACCTTGAAGTTTATTTCAAGCAAAAGAATGTTTGAAAAGTCCCCAGACCTGTAAATGTCTTTCTTATGCCTCTAGTGGTTCATTACGCTCTGGATAAAGAGATGTTTTTCCCATATCCCTGACACCTCAAATGGCTTCCCATGGTTATGCCTTTGAAGGTACCCTCCCCCTTTAAGCCCCAATTTTTCCCCTATCTAAAACCTTCCCAGATTTTGTCAAGATGAAGTATTCTTTCAGTTGTATTAATGCCCATAACATCACGGTACACATATGACATTTCTGATTCAGATATATCTATTGCTGTTTTTTCCTGTTAGTTCTTGTCATCTCCCCAACCAAGTCCATTCTTTAATTTCCTTATCTTACTACTTCACATCTCCAAAGTCTTGTTTGAAGTTAAAAATACCAATAAATTCACTAAACATTTATCATACCTCTCTCTCCCTTTCTGCTTATGCGTGAATAGATGCTATCAATAAAAGCACCGCTGAAACACTGCTTTGAATTTACATTGACACAAAGGTTTATGTTATAATAAGGACATGTCTCATAGTGAAAATAGATTTGAACAAATTCTAAAGCTTTGACATGAAAACTAAACATATTGAGGGTTGGTTTTGATTATAGGACTTTGGACTAAGGTATTCGTATTTGCATAGGAAATTCAGTTTATAAAAATAGCTAACAAAACATGCTGAGCCATTATGTACCTTCTATAGGCAGGTTCTCTATCATTAAAGCTTTATTTTTTATAACACTGAAAAACAGGAGGCTCTCCATCTCTGCCAGGGACCACACAGCCCTACAGCAAAGTGATCAACTCTTGAAATTTCTGATTGACACAGACTAGATAGACCTGATTGACTAGATAAACAGATGTCCTAAATGCCCCCAAAGCTATCAGAGAAAGAAAGAAATCCTGTCAGGGATAGGTATACCATCATCTACTCAGTGCTCTTTTATTTACAATTTATTCCACAGCCAAAAATTATTTCTAACCTCTAATTGAAATTGTATTTCTGTTTATAACTATGTGAACCCACTTTCAATAAGTTACCTAAGCAGCTAAAAAATGAAACCCCCAGAGTATCAAAAAGGCAACTGGCTGGCTTGTAGGCATATTTTAGTTGAACGCCATAATGCCTTAAATATTTGAAATTTAGTGCTTTCAAAGAGGGTAAGGTAAGGTAAAGTATGGTGAAGTCGCTCAGTCGTATCCGACTCTTTGCAACCCCGTGGACTGTAACCTGCTAGGCTTCTCCGTCCATGGGATTCTCCAGGCAAGAATACTGGAGTGGCTTGCCATTTCCTTCTCCAGGGGATCTTCCTGACCCAGGGATCAAACCCGGGTCTCCCGCATTGGAGGCAGATGCTTTAACCTCTGAGCCACCAGGGAAGCCCTCAAAGAGGGTAAAGAGGGTAAAATACTGTTATATTTTCTGAGGGCTTTGCTAATCCCTGTCTTGATTCCTACCTGTGCCTACATCAATCTGTCTTATCCACAGCGTTTTGAGTCTGCAGATGCATCTTTAAAAGGTCATTGAGTCTGAGAAAAATGGCACCAAAAGGGGGAACTCAGATATTCTGGTCGCTAATCATGTCTCTACCTGTGTGACCTTGGGGAAGTCACCTCATTTTCCTGAACCTCATTTATGTCAACTGAGAAATTAGAGGCTCGGCTATTTAATTAAGGACATCATATCCAATGTAAGTCCCCATAACTTTCTTTATACATTGTGATAACTAGAAATTGTTTATCACAAAAACCAAAAAGATGAAAGAAATGAGGCCTTTCCACACTAATCAATCATTGCTTACATTGCATTTTTGTCTTGGATATCTACTCGGCACCAAGCAGTTGTTGGCATAACTCCCATAACTCTTTTTTAATTATATTTTAACCATCTCAAATTCATCACCAAATTTTTTGAAGTCACTCTGGTATTTAAAAATTCCTTTTATCATTCATTTACCAGTATTCCCTTTTAAAATAGTGATACTATGAGGGTTTTCTTTAAAGAGAGAGATTTTAAAAAATTGTGTCATGCTGTCATACTATGGGAGAGCTTATTGAAATTGTCATGTTACTTTGACGCCATCAGTGTACATTTTATGGAATGGTTTGTTTTTAATACAGAAAACCTTTAGATGAGAAGAAACATATTAGACTTGCTTTAAACTTTTAAAAACTTTTTTCAAGTTATTTTTTTAATGTTTTTACATTTTTGAGACCTCAAAGAGCAAGCTGGAGTTCATAAGGTGTCATTCTTAGTGTTCGGGGCTGACTCTCCTGCTGGTGCTCAGTGGCTGCCAGGTCACCATAAAAAAGTACATTGTTGGAAGATGGTATCAATCATTGGGAGGGATAGATTCAGGACACCTCCTCAAAAGGCCCTTGATACACTTTTCTACATTCTTTCTTAGGCACATGTTAGTACTCAAAATAAATTTCTACAGTAATTGCAAGTATAATCCCAGTCCCTCTTTACTTGATGTAACAAAAATATTTAAAATTTTAGGATTAAAAGTCATGTGTGTGTGTGTGTGTGTGTGTGTGTATACACACGTATATAATTAAAATAAAATTGGGGAAAGTTCAACTGAAGAGCTAAACTGTAAAATAGTCATCAGTCCAGAGTTAATCGTTAAAGTGATTTTAATTGGATTTTTATGAAAGAAAGCAATCCTTATGTCAGAAAATGAAAATAACCTCTTGGTCTCTATTGAAGTCAACTGGTTACAACTGTTATGCTGAACTTTTATGATGGGAATGCTTCTGGATGATTGTAATAACAAATGTAAAGATTCTGTTACTTTATTTCTTTCTCTTTGTGAATAATACAACCAAGTCATGTCAGTTAAAATATTAAATAAAATATGTTGAAATGCAAACATTTCAGAAAGCCCAGCATTGCAGGTTGAAAAGAGTATTCCAATAGTGTTTTCCATAATGACAATTCTATTTATCAACTAATAGGAATCTCTCCTTCCTGAGTCAAACAAAAGCACTAATTGTGCTATTATTTCACAATCATTTAATTTTCTACTTGTTTAATTCCTGCTGCTCACAGTGACAGAACTCACTTTTACTTAATTTATTTGACTATCCAATATTCAGTAAGACATAAAACAGGTACCAACCTGATATTTATTTGGGAAACAGATCCTAAGGTGATGATATTCTAAAGGAAATGCTTCTTATAGGATTATAGAAAAACCTCTTGGGCCTAACACATTGAAGAAACTGAAGAGTGAGAAAATCAAAGAAAGTAATATCTGGAAAGATGGCAAAATTTGTCTTTAGCTAAAATATAAAATAACTCAAAGAATAAAATTATAGGAACTTGGTAAAGAAATATAAGACAAATTTAATGCAGTCATTTTCTAGAACATTGATAAGTTGCAACATACCTAAAGAGAGATCATTATGTGTTGGTTGTTCCCAAAAAAATGCATATCAAAGGCAAAAGCCACTACAGGTTATTCTAACAATTCTATCATATCTTGTGTCTTTGCCAAAGAGGATTCTCAGCTTAGAGTAAAAATGCAAAATATAAAGGGGTTATATATTAAAATTCTACATTCCTAAATCTGGAAAAAATCTCAATGTTAATTCATATGCAATACTATAGAATATATATTTATATATTCCATATACATGTGTGTGAGAGAGTGTGAGCATAAAATACACTAGTTTTCTCCACTGAAGAAGGCTAGAAACAGTGACTAAGTTTCCCTAGTGCTGAGACAATGATCTTAAGATATTATTTACTTCTAAGAAAAACTAATACTTCTAGAAAAGGAAGTCACTCCAGATCTGGGGAAGGGGAACCTGGAACATTATTATATTGGATAAAGAAGAAATTATCAAAGACTAAAAGGCCCATGTCGAAGGACTCAGGTGCCAAATTCCAGAGACTTTGAGTGGCCAATGATTCAACAGCTTGAGCTTCACAAAGAATAACTTCAGTTAAAATAAAGATGTTTTAATCTGAGTTTAAAATAATATTTTTAAATATCAATAAGGTCATTTTCTGAGGGTAATAGGGAGTTGACCCATTTTTTTGAAAACTGTCAACTAAAGGGAAAGAATCAAGCATTCATCCTGACTTTCCTGTATGAACTGTTTTACTAGGTAACCAGATAGATCAGGGAAAGTATCTACTGTATGCATCTAATATTTGAAAAAGGAATGATAAGTAGGTCTAGGCACTGAGCATCAACAGCAGCTAACATCAGAAAAAGAGGGAAAAACAGCACTAAGTGTCTCTGATGAAAGGAAACACAAAAATAGTAAACCTGAGTCTGATCAAGCTCTGAATCCAGCTATCAAGCTTTAGGGAATATGCAGAGCAGAAAAATTTACAAAACTGCCATCAGTGTTTCCCCAAGTAACTCAACAAATAAATTGTAAAGAGAAAAAGATGAAAGAAAATGGATTAAACAAGTCTTTATTTAAAACTTATATTTTTTTAAATGTGAAAGATTAAACTATAATGTCAAGGATGAATATTTCAATGATGAAACTACAAGGACATGGTGACTATAAAACTCAAAAGAGTAGTTACTTTGGGAAGGAATTATGACTGGGAGTTGGTTACTGAGGAGCTTCATTGGTGAGTAGTAAAATTATAGTTTTGACCTGGGTAATTGTTAAAATGATATGGGCCTTAAAAGAATCCATTAAGCCATACATTTGTGTGTTTTACTGTATCTGTGCTTTAAAACAAAAGAATTTTAAGAAAGGCTTTTGTGGAATAATTCAAGAGCAAGTCTGTAGTTTAACCACATGATACTAAAAATATTCATTGGAATATCACTTCTCTTAGTAGAAAATCATTCATCCTGATGTAGTAGATAAAATAAGGCACAAATTCTTATTTGCCTTTGAAAGTGCTGCAGACATTGTTTATAAAATAAGTGGTAACCACAAAATCCAACAGCCCTATAAAACTGGTTAGTCAAAGACATTAACAAGAATGTTGTGTTCATCGCCTACTAGGGAACTCTTTGGGGATTCTATGAGACTGTTAATGCTTTTTACTGCTTACTGAAGTAAATAATCAGCCTGCAGATCGAATATGGGCCATTTAAAAAATCTTAATAGTTTTATATGGATTAAGAAGAAGGGAAAAGCACTTTAACAGTTGAAAAGCAAAATACATAGATTAATATAAAAGAAGCTTCTTTTGCTGAAGTTAAATCTATTTGTCAAAATCGTATGCTAGGACATCTTTAAATAGAATAAAGATAAAAATAGCTTCTAAATTAACCATTGAGAATCAGAGATTGACAGGCAATACTTATTGTTTTCTATTGGCACAAATACTGGTCAAATTTTTTTTGCAGTATTTGTTTAACTTAGAACAGTAAAATCCATAGTTTTTTAAATATTTAAAATTGTTTGAAGAATAATAGACCTTGAAAATAAATATACTTTTCAAATGTACAAATCTGTACCTGCAACAAGGTGACATATTTGTACTTCTAGGTTGTTTAAAGAAAATAAATATTAGCTTTCTGAACTTGACTTCATAAGGAGTTTAATTATTCTAAGCTTTCTATTGATATGAGCTAAATAAACAAAGTGTTTAATTTTAAAAGCACATTTGCGGCAGTATTTGATAATCACATATAAAGGAAATAAAGCTTACACCACAGATGAAAACAAACAGGCAACTTCTAGTCCTTCAGCTAGAAGACCCATTAGGGAAAAATTAAAACATAAAAGAAAGAAGCTTGTTTTAAAAAATTACAACCACATAAGTTTTATACAGCTTAAGTATTACTGGTTTTCTTTGCATCGCAATGTTAATTATGATATATATTAAGATACATAGAATTTATGATAGAAAAATAATATGTGTGTATATATAGGTTTACAAATGCATTTATATTATATATATATGTATATAAAATTGGGGATACATACTTCTTTGAGAATATGGCAATTCGATTCTGTAATCTTTTTCTGAGGTCAATTATATAATGCTTTCTAGGGCTTTAATAATTTAAGTTTAAAAGGAATTATTAGTTACTTTGTATATTACCCAACTTACCATTTCAGTTCTTTTTGGCATCATACCTACTACCAAGAAAACCTAGCTATCAGTTTTCTCAACATATCTGCATACTTCCAGATATCCTCATCTTATCTAATCATCTAGTGTTCTTCAGTGATTTTCCTGCCACTTTCCTGCTCAACAACTTAAATTCTGTAATTTGGATTTCAAAATCTTTCACTCGTTCTTTCAATGCATTCAATAAACATCCCTGTGCTCCAGGGACTGATGTCCCAGGAGGAACATAGTGATATAAAGATTAGTTAGACATAGGCCTTATTTAAATGGCAACAACAACAAAAACCAGCTAACGGCAATAACACGTGGTGAGGGCTGTGATGGCCAGAGAGTTATATTGTAGAATCGCAAAATATAAGTACTTGGTCCATATTGGGGGAGGGGCACTGGGAGGAGGGTCACTAAGCATGAAGGCGAATCAAAGGAGGCTTCATAAAGAAAGTACTAGGAATTAGATCAGAGGAGGCCTTGTATATTATACTTATATTACACTAAGAAATCACAATTTTACCCTGAATGGTTGGGGAGATCACTGAAAGGTTTAAACAAGGAGATGATATGATCCAGTATTCCACTTGGAAAAATCACTAACGCTGCAGTGTGGCTAGTGGACTGAAGAAGATCAAGACTGGAGACTGGAAGGCCACTAAGGAGACCAATACCGTAATTTAAAGAAGAAATTATTTTAAAAAAGAAGAAGAAACTGTAAAGGCTCAGACAAAGAAAATAGCTGTGGGATTAAGAAAAAATAGAAAACAGTCCAAAGATAATTTAAGATAGAATTATTAGGACTTGGCTGCAAATTTTGAACAACATGTGACTGTAATGGTTCACTGAGAATTTGAATAGAGGCGGAAACGCATACTCTTGGGATGAGTAGGAGCTCAGTTTTGTACACACTGAATTTGAGGTTCCCATGGAATAGCCAAAGGGTAACGTCCAGTAGAAGACTGAATTTCTTCTTCTCTCCTTCTCTTGTAATAAATTATAGATGTAGATTTGAGAGGCATCCATATATGGTACCTGAAGCCATGAGACTGGAATAAAGTGAGAAAAGTATTATTACTTTTATTAAATTTCCCACTATTATTAAAGTGAGAAAAGTAGAGTTCAAAATGTATACAAACAGTAGTCAGAAAGACCAAGGGAAAAACCAAGAGATTATGGTATAAGTTTGCAGAAATGAGTTTATAATAGTAAAAAGTGACCAACCAAACAAAATGTTTTAGAGTATAAAAGCTGAAAAAAATAAAACAAAACAAAATAAAATAAAAGGTGACTATTGATTATCAGTGATTCTGGCATGAGTTATTTCTAAGTGGTTGTAGACAAACCCAGGTGGCTACAGATTTTTAAATTTATAGAAGATTAGAGTGTGAAACAGCAAATGTCCACATTCCCAATGAAAGAAACAGCAGCAACTGAAAGGGTACTATGTCTAAGGAAGATTTTTTTCTTTTTTTTTTCCTATTTTATTTTTATTTCTTAATTTTTGTTTTTACTTTATTTTACTTTACAATACTGTATTGGTTTTGCCATACATTGACATGAATCCACTGTTTATAATAGCCAGGACATGGAAACAACCTAGATGTCCATCAGCAGATGAATGGATAAGAAAGCTGTGGTACATATACACAATGGATTTTTTTCTTTTTAAAAAAATTTTATTTATTTAATTGGTGGAAAATTGCTTTACAATTTTGTATTGGCTTTGCCCTACAACAACTGAATCAGTCATAATTACATATATATATACACACATATGTATATGTATATATACATATGTGTGTGTATATATATATATATGTGTGTGTGTGTATATATATATATATATCCCTTACCTCCTGAGTCTCCCTCCCCTCTCCCATCCCACCTCCATAGGTCACCACAGAATGCCAGGCTTGGATCCCTGTGTTATTTATCAACTTCCCATTTCACACATGATGGTGTATATATGTCAATGTTACTTTCTCAATTCATCCCACCCTCTCCTTCCTCCACTGTGTTAAGGAAGATGTTTTTATGCAAGTGCTGTATCTGAGCAGGTAGAACAAATGGAGGGACAGAGAGGGAGAGAGAGATTAAGACTATAAGAAAAAAGCAGCAAATAATTAACTAAGGTTTCTGATGACTTAAGAGGAAATGGAATTCATAGCTAATGCTGAGAATGTAGCTTTAGAAAGAATGCATGTTATCTCTTTCACTAAAATTGGAAGTACAGAAGCAAAAAAAGACTATATATTAATATGGTGATGATGAGTTCCTGTCCTAATGCACTCTCATCAGGGAATAAAATAAATTCAAAGACACATAATAAATATTCAGATATGAATTTGGAAGAGGCAAAAAGTCATGTCTATTGGCATCTGTGTGCTTTGAAGTGAGAAAGTTAACCAGAGATATTTGCAGACTTTCCAATAAATTAAATGAAACTATTTATTTAAACAGATAAAAATTATGTGAAAAAGTTTGGTGTTACTTAATTATGGTCTCTCTCAAGTAAGTGAACTCCTTAAAATATTAATTTTAATAGAATAATCTCTTTAAAGAATCAGGTTGTTGCTAAGTTGGTGTATGGGATAGCAGAAGACACAAGTGAAAGTCACTCAGTGGTATCCAAGTCTTTGGGACCCCATGGACTATACAAGCCAGAATACTGGAGTGGGTAGCTTTTCCCCTCTCTAGGGGATCTTCTTAACCCAGGGATCAAACCCAGGTCTCCCACATTGCAGGCAATTCTTTACCAGTTGAGCCACCAGGGAAGTCCAAGAATACCGGAGTGTATTCAGCCAAGAATGCTGAAGGGATAGAAGCCTACCCCTTCTCCAGTGGATTTTTCCAACCCAAAATGGGGTCTCTTACATTGCAGGTGGATTCTTTACCAGCTGAGCTACCAGGGAAGCCCAGAAGACACAAAGCAACACTAATAAAAATCCTCTGAGCAGGACTGCTAGAGGTTAGAGAAATGAACTTAGCACCAAGAGGTAAGAAATGGCTTTGATATCTAATCAAAGTGATTCAGGGAGCCACTATAAGCTCTGAAATAAGAGAGAAACATGACAGCATTCTTGTACAGGAATATAGTACAAGCTTGGAGTCTATCTCAACATCTGTCTCTAACTTTCTTCACATAGTGGTTGAATTCTGGTGCTTGAACAGTGAGACTGTATGATTTTTGAGGCATAATTATATGGCATAATCTCATGGTTATAGCTTCAGACATATATTTTCTATGCCAGGATCAGAGAAGCATTTCTAGCAAGATCTCTGCTTGGGTTCTGATATTAGTCTTAGTTCACTCTTACACTCTAGAGTGATGCCATCTGGAGCTTTCTACCAATAGAAGGCAAGAGGTAGTAGATAAATAGGGAACGGCTACATTTAAGTTTCCTCCTTGAAGTCCTGTGAGACTTGACTTCATACTCTCCAACATACTAAAAGTGAAACATTCAGTGGCCTAAAACTGGTTGACTAAATAGGTTGTGCTCAATTTTAAAATGGCCACAATGCATCTTTTCTTGAAAGAGTATCTTAAATTCTTATCTCAATATTTAATATTAGGACAGTGACTTTCAGTTCTAGTTAGAATAAACACACTTCATTCTCCTTCTCTGAATGAAGCTATAAAACCTAAACAGAATGAATGTCACGTCTATTTCAAGGCTCTGAAAAGTAAGTAGTAACAGGGAGGCCTGGCATGCTGCGATTCATGGGGTCGCAAAGAGTCAGACACGACTGAGTGACTGAACTGAACTGAACTGAACTGAACCAGGAATGTTGGAGAATACCAAATTAGAAGTACCGTCAAACCAACAGTGAATTTACCTTATTTTCCCCAATGGTAGCTACAAGTCTGAGCTCAACATAGTTGGAAACATGAATTGGACACTGGTGTAGACAGGGAAGAAGCTAAAAGAAGCTTTACAATGAAGCTCTCCAGTTCTGGTACAAAAAGCAGAAAAGCAGACTCTTAATTCTCAAAAATGATGAGGAAATTTTTCCATATTTTTATTTTTCCCTCTTGTCCCCATCGTCTGGAACTTAACTGGTGGTGGAGGAACAAGATGGCGGAGGAGTAGGTGGACATGGAATATATCTTTCGCCATGGATACATCAGGAATACACCTTCAGACACAGAATTGCATGCAGAACGCCAGCTGAGAGACGACAGGAGTCCCTGACCAGCAGAAAAGAATATATAGACCCATGCAAAACTCGGTCGGATGAAGGAACTATGGGGGGAAACGGGAGTGTTAGTAGGACTGGTCCTGCCTTCAGTGGGTGGGGGAACTGAAGCAGGGGTCCAATCCCCACGTTGGGGCAATTGTCTGAGTCAGAGGAGAAACAAGGCTGAGAGGGAAACAGCTGATCTGTGGCAGCCTAAATGGAAAGAGAATCAGACAGTCCTTGCTGCAGCCATACATACCCCAGACAGGGACACAGGTCCCCTAGAAGGCACAACAGCTGGGAGCTGGAGTTTAGGGATTGTGGAGAAATCCCAGAGCAAGGGCTGCTGTTGATTGCAAAGACACGGATCGAGGGGATGTGAGGGAGGAGACTGTGGTAGGAAATGCCTATGGAGGAAAGCCGGGCAGCCATGGAAGCAAGGCAATACTGCTGAGTCACATGTGGAGCCACATATGGTAATGGTGGAGCCATTACCATAGCTTCTCTCCCCTCACACGCCAGCATTGGCAGCTGAACAATAGAGAGGCTGGCCCGTCAAACACTCCATGCACTGAACTACAGAGTAGGACCCTAACATGGGTGCTCCTTTAAGTGACTGACATGCTGATCTACAGAGTAGGATCCCAGCCCGGTGTGGGGCAGGGGGTGGCGGGGAGGGTGGCCCTCCTTGTGCATGATGCACCAAACAACAGAGAAGGACCCCAGGCAAGGAAGCCCTCTAAGTGCCAGAATGGGCAGAGCTACAGAGAAAGACTGGCCAAAGAGGCTTCTGATCACCAGCAACAAGAGGCTAGATAAAAGACTCTGAGAGGGCCGTAACTCCTGCGGTGGAGGCAGTCTGTGATCCAGCGCACTTGGTGCTGCCAGGGTCCCCGTTAGCCAAGCAGCTGCACTACCTTCATGCTCAACTCTCACAGGGGCAGAGCTGCCACAGGCAAAAAAAAGTCTTGTGCCTATGCATGCAGGGTCACTTCAGTAGTGTCCAACTCTGCAACCCTGTGTGGCCTGTGGCCTGCCAGGCTTCTCTGTCAGGGAGGGGGTTTCTCCAGGTAAGAATACTGGAGCGTATTGGCCAATACTGGCTGCCATTCCCTTCTAGAGCATCGTATTTCCTGCTGGCCTAGCCACCAACTTCTGGTGCTGCCAGAACCCCTGTGACTTAAGCAGCTGCACAACCTCCACCCCTGGCCCTTACAGGGACAAACCAAAGTCCTCCAGGGCAGCCTCAGGAGCAAACCCCAGTGGGCGACCCATATCCAGAGGTAGAAATAAAATCACAATTGAAACCCAGGGGCAGTGTGATTAAGGAAGTGAAGTGAAGTGAAGTTGCTCAGTCGTGTCCAACTCTTTGCAACCCCATGGACTGTAGCCTACCAGGATCCTGTCCTTGAGATTTTCCAGGCAAGAGTACTGGATTGGGTTGCCATTTCTTTCTCCAGGGGAACTTCCCAAGCCAGGGATCGAACCCAGGTCTCCTGGATTGTAGGCAGACGCTTTACCATCTGGCCACCAGGGAAGAAGACCCAAAATTCTCCCACCAACTATACAACCTGCAGATTAAATCCACATGATCAACTAGGCAGATTCTGTGTCTATGGAATATATAAAAGGTCATTGAGAGCTCCCTCAAAAGAAAAGACACCAGTTCTGATAGCTGTGGACATTAGAGGCAAGAACACAGAGGAGTAGGAGCAGATTAGAATATGAGTGGTCCCCACAGCAGGTCCCGAGATCAGCACAGTGTTAGAGGGCATCCCAGGGAGGTAAAGCAGACTGTGACTCCCAGAGAGAGAAAGGCCTCTGACAGAAATGACTCAAGAAAAATATTTATTATTCTTGTTTTGACTTGCTCTGTAGATTCTTTTGGATTTTTTTTCCTTTTTTTCCTTTTATCCCACCTCAGTTGTAGTTGTGGATTTTCTTGGCACTATGAAATCTAACTAAACCTTTGAACATTTTTTTTCTTTTTTTCTCTCAGTCATGTTTTTTACTGTTGTTATAAACCCCTGCCTCTATGTTCAGCTTTTACAGTTCTGGGGAATTTCATTTTCTCTTTTTTTAATTTTAATTTTTAAACATATTATTATTTTTTTCTACATTTATTTCTTTGTTTGCTTTTCCTACTGTTCTTTTCCCCTTGCAGTTAATCTTTAATATATATAAATCTTCTTTATCTACCTCTATTTTACTTTTTGTATCTATTCTTTCTTTTCTTTAGTCTCAATATATTTGTTAGTTTTTTTTTCATTGCTTTATACCCCAATTGGCACCTTCCTTTAGTTTTGTTTTCCAGTTTGTGTATTAGTTAGTTTTGTCCTGGTAGACATAATTTTTGGTTCCCTTTGTATGCCAGGCCAATCTATTGTACTTTATTTTTGTGGGACTGTTTCGATTTTGCTTAGGTGTGTATATGTGTAAGTGTATATTCAGTCACAATTTTTCTTGTTGTTATAAACTTCTACCTCTAGGTTGGGCTTTTGCAGTTCTGTGGAATTTTCTTTCTTTCTTTTTTTTTTTTTTCCCTTTCTTCTTCCATTTTCTAAAAAATCTTTTCTTTTTTTTATAATTTTAACTTTTAATTTTTTTGAACCTATTATATTTTTCTACATTTATTCCTTTGTTTGCCTTTCCTACTGCTCCTTTTCCTGTGCAGTTAATCTTTAATATATATAAATCTTCTTCCTCTACCTCTATTTAACTTTGCATATCTATTTTTATTTCTTTTCTTTTCTTTTCTCTCAAAATTTTTCTGTTTTGTTTTCATTACTTTATACCCCAATTTGCACCTTCCTTTAGTTTTGTTTTCCAGTTTGTGCTTTAGTTAGTTTTGTTCTTAACTGGTAAATATAATTTTTTATTTTCTTTGTTTACCAGGTCAATCTATTGTACTTTATTTTTGTTGGACTGTTTTGACTTTGCTTATGTCTGTATATGTATAAGTGTATGCTGCTGCAGCTGCTAAGTTGCTTCAGTCATGTCCGACTCTGTGTGACTCCATAGACAGCCTCCTACCAGGCACCCCTGTCCCTGGGATTCTCCAGGCAAGAACACTGGAGTGGGTTGCCATTTCCTTCTCTAATGCATGAAAGTGAAAAGTGAAAGTGAAGTAGCTCAGTCATGTCCAACTCTTTGCAACCCCATGGACTGCAGCCTACCAGGCTCCTCCATCCATGAGATTTTCTAGGCAAGAGTACTGGATTTGGGTGCCATTGCCTTCTCCTTACAGTCACAAGTTTTCTTGTTGTTACAAACCTCTACCTCTAGGTTGGATTTTTGCAGTTCCATGGAATTTCCTTTTTTTTTCTTTCTTTCTTTCTTCTTCCATTTTTTTTAAAAATCTTTTCTCTTTTTTATAATTTTAACTTTTAATTTTTTGAACCTATTATATTTTTTCTACATTTATTCCTTTGTTTGCCTTTCCTACTGCTCCTTTTTCCTTGCAGTTAATCCAATATATATAACTCTTCTTCCTCTACGTCTATTTAACTTTGCATATCTATTTTTATTTCTTTTCTTTTCTTTCCTTTTCTCTCAAAAAATTTCTTAGTTTTGTTTTCATGGCTTTATTTCCCACTTGACACCTTGATTTAGTTTTGTTTTCCAGTTTGTACTTTAGTTTTGTTCTTAACTGGTAAATATAATTTTGATTTCCTTTGTTTGCCAGGTCAAATATTGTACTTTATTTTTATTGGACTGTTTGGACTTTGCTCATGTGTGTATATGTATATGTGTATTTTCCATTATTTTAATTATTATTTGCCTGATTTTATAACTGCTGTTTGTCTGGACTACATCTTTGGTTTCTCATTTTCAGATATTTGTTTTAATCTCACTTAATGCCATAACAAACCACTTGTGGAATCTTTATTCCAGACCAGAGATCAAGCCCTGAGCCTTTGAAGTGGGAGGACTGACTCCAAGACCCTAGACTACCTGAGAGCTAACCCTAGGGAGCATTAAATAGTGAGAACTGACACAAAGGAAACCACCAGAATACAAGATCAGCATCACCCAACCACCAGTAGCAACCTGTGCAAGAGGCTTCATCCAAACAACAAACAAAACAAAACTACAAACCCAGTCATCAGTGGACAGGATTACCACCTCACTCATCCTTGCCCATCAGAGGAAAAACAAACAAACAAAATCTCAGCACAGATCTCACCCCATAAGAGGCTTACACAAATCACTGGACCAACCTTAGGAGGCAGAAACCAAAAGGAAGAAAGAGTTCAACCTTGCAGCCTGGAAAAAGGAGACCTCAAAAACAATAAGTTAAAAAAAAATAATAATGAACAGGCAGAGAAACACCACACAAATGAAGGAACAAACTAAAGACACAGAAGTCCAAATAAATGAAGGCGAAATAGAGAAATTACCTGAAAAAGAATTCAGAATAATGACAGCAGAGATGATTAAAAACCTTGAAGAAAAATGGATAAAATGCAAGAATCAGTTAACAAAGACCTAGAAGAATTAAAGAATAAACACGCAGAGACAAAAAACACAATTACTGAAATTAAAAATACTCTGGAAGGAATCAATAGCAGATATCTGAAGCAGAAGAACAAATCAGTGAGCTGGAAGATAAAATTGTGGAAATAACTTCTGAAGAGCAAGATAAAGTAGAGAGAATGAAAAGAACTGAGGACAGCCTCAGAGATCCCTCGGACAATATCAGACACACCAACTTTTGTATTATAAGAGTCCCAAAAGAAGAGAAAAAGAAAGGGTATGAGAAAATTTTTGAAGAGATTATTGTTGAAAATTTCCCCAACATGGAAAAGGAAATAGTCAAGTCCAAGAGTCCTATACAGGATAAACCCAAGGAGAAACACACCAAGACACATACTAATCAAGCTAAAAAAGACAAAACACAAAGAAAGAATAGTAAAAGCAGCAAGGGAGAAGCAACAAGTGACATACAAGGGAAACCCAATATGCTTAACAGCTGATCTTTTAGCAGAAACTCTGCAAGCCAGAAGGGAATACCATATATATTTAAAGTACTGAAAGGGAAACATCTACAACCAAGATTACTGTACCTCGCAAGGATTTCATTCAAAATTGATGGAAAATTAAAAAGCTTTTCAGACAAGCAAGAGCTGAGAAATTCAGTACCACCAAACCAAATTTACAACAAATGCTAAATGGACTTATATAGTCAAGAAATGCAACAGAAGAAAAAGATCTACAAAATCAACCACAAAAACTAGAAAATGGCAATAGGAACATATATATATCAATAATTACTTTTAAATGTAAATGGATTAAAATACTCCAACCAAAAGACGCAGACTGGCTGAATGGATACAAAAACAAGACCCATTTTTATGCTGTCTATACGCAACCAGCAATACGTGAAACGTCAACTTCCTGATGTTCAAGCTGGTTTTAGAAAAGGCAGAGGAACCAGAGATCAAATTGCCAACATCCGCTAGATCATCGAAAAAGCAAGAGAGTTCCAGAAAAATATCTGTTTCTGCTTTATTGACTATGCCAAAGCCTTTGACTGTGTGGGTCACAATAAACTATGGAAAATTCTGAAAGAGATGGGAATACCAGACCACCTGACCTGCCTCTTGAGAAACCTGTATGCAGGTCAGAAAGCAACAGTTAGAAATGGACATGGAACAACAGACAGGTTCCAAATAGGAAAAGGAGTATGTCAAGGCTGTATATTGTCACCCTGCCTATTTAACTTATATACAGAGCACATCATGAGAAACGCTGGACTGGAAGAAGCACAAGCTGGAATCAAGATTGCAAGGAGAAATATCAATAACCTCAGATACACAGATGAACCACCTTTATGGCAGAAAGTGAAGAGGAACTAAAAAGCCTCTTGATGAAAGTGAAAGAGGAGAGTGAAAAAGTTGGCTTAAAGCTCAACATTCAGAAAACGAAGATCATGGCATCTGGTCCCATCACTTCATGGGAAATAGATGGGGAAACAGTGTCAGACTTTATTTCTGGGGGCTCCAAAATCACTGCAGATGGTGATTGCAGCCATGAAATTAAAAGACGCTTACTCCTTGGAAGGAAAGTTATGACCAACCTAAGTAGTATATTCAAAAGCAAAGACATTATTTTGTCAACAAAGGTCTGTCTAGTCAAGGCTATGGTTTTTCCAGTGGTCATGTATGGATCTGAGATTTGGACTGTGAAGAAAGTTGAGTGCCAAAGAATTGATTCTTTTGAACTATGGTGTTGGAAAAGACTCTTGAGGGTCCCTTGGACTGCAAGGAGATCCAGCCAGTCCATTCTAAAGGAGATCAGTCCCGGGTGTTCATTGGAAGGACTGATGCTGAAGCTGAAACTCCAGTATTTTGGCCACCTCATGCGAAGAGTTGACTCACTGGAAAAGACCCTGATGCTGGGAGGGATTGGGGGCAGGAGAGAAGGGGATGACAGAGCATGAGATGGCTGGATGGCCTCACTGACTCAATGGATATAAGTTTGAGTAAACTCTGGCAGTTGATGATAGACAGGGAGGCCTGGCATGTGGAAATTCATGGGGTCTCAAAGAGTCAGACATGATTGAGTGACTGAACTGAACTGAACTGATAGGCAACCCACTTCAGACCTCAAGACACATATAGACTGAAAGTGAGAGGATGGAAAAAATATATTTCATGCACATGGGAAGCAAAACAAAGCTGGAGTAGCAATCCTCATATCAGACAAAATAGACCTTAAAGAAGATTGCAAGAGATAAGGAGGGACACTACATAGTTATCTAGGGATCAATCCAAGAGGAAGACATAACAATTGTAAATAACTGTGCACCCGACATAGGAGCACCTCAATACATAATGCAAACACTAACAGACATAAAAGGAGAAGTTGACAGCAGCACAATAATAGTAGATTTTAAACACCCCACTCGCTCCAATCGACAAATCATCAAAACAGAAAACTAATAAGGAAACACAAGTCTTCAGTGATACATTAGATGAGATGGATCTCCTTAATATCTTCAGGACATTCCATCCAAATGCAGACGAATACACCTTCTTCTCAAGTGCACAGGGAACATTCTCCTGGAAAGACCACATCCTGGGTCACAAATCAAACCTCAGTAAATTTAAGAAAATTGAAATCATATCAAGCATATTCTCCAACTGCAACCCCATGAGACTAGACATCAATAACAAGGAAAAAAACTAAGAAACACAAACACATGGAGACTAAACAACATGTTTCTGAATAACCAATAGGTAACTGAAGAAATCAAAAGGGAAATTTAAAAAATTTCTACAAAGAAATGTCAATGAAAACACTACAACTCAAAACCTATGGGGAGCAGCAAAAGCAGTCCTAAACTTCCCTAAGAGGGAAGTTTATAGCAATACCCTCCTACCTCAAGAAACAAGATAAACACCAAATAGACAGCTTAACTTTACACCTAAAACAACAGGAAAAAGAGGAAAAAAAAATAATTGAAAGAAAGAAATCATAAAGTTCCAAGCAGAAATAAACGAAAAAGAAAGAAGCAATAGTAAAGGTTAATAAAACTAAAAGCTGGTACTTTGAGAAGATCAGCAAAATTGACAAACCTTTAGCCAGACTTATCAAGAAAAAAAGAGAGAAGACTCAAATCAGAAAAATTAGAAATGAAAAAGGAGAGGTTACAACACACAATGCAGAAATACAAAGGATTATAAGAGACTATTGTGAACAACTATATGGCAATAAAATGAAGAACCTGGAAGAAATGGACAGATTCTTAGAAAAGTTCAATCTTCCAAGACCAAACTAGGAAGAAATACAAATTATGAACCACAGGATTACAAGCACTGAAATTGAAGCTGTGATCAAAAATCTCCCAAAAAACAAAAGCCCAGGACCAGATGGCTTCACAGGAGAATTCTAGCAAACATTTAGATAAGAGCTAATGCCTATCTTTCTAAAACTCTTTCAAAAATTGCAGAGGAAGAACACTTCCAAACGCATTCTATGAGGCCACCATTACCCTGATACCAAAGCCAGACAAAGATGAACTCAAAATTGATTAAAGACCTAAATGTAAGACCAGAAACTATAAAACTCTTATAGGAAAACATAGACAGAACATTCGATTACATAAATCAAACCAAGATCTTCTATGACCCACCTCCTAGAGTAATGGAAGTAAAAACTAATTAAACAAGTGGGACCTGATTAAACTTAAAAGCTTTTGCAAAGCAAAGGAAAATATAAGCAAAGTGAAAAGACAACCCTCAGAATGGGAGAAAATAGTAGCAAATTAAACAACTCACAAAGGATTAATTTCCAAAATATACAAGCAGCTCATACAACTCAATAACGAAAGAACAAACACCCAATCAAAAAGTGGGAAAAAGACCTAAACAGACATTTCTCCAAAGAAGACATGCAGACAAACACATGAAAAGATGCTCAACATCACTATCAGAGAAATGCAAATCAAAACTACAATGGTATATCACCTCACACCAGTCAGAATGGCCATCATCACAAAGTCTACAAACAGTAAATGCTGGAGAGGGTGTGGAGAAAAGGGAACACTCTTGCATTGTTGGTGGGAATGTAAATTGATACTGCCACTATGGAAGACGGTATGGAGATTCCTTAAGAAACTAGGAATAAAATCACCAAATGACTCCGCAATCCCACTCCTTGGCATATACACTGAGGAAACCAGGGTTGGAAAAGATACATGCATCCCACTGTTCACTGCGGCACTATTTACGATAGCTAGAACATGAAGCAATGTAAATGTCCATCGACAGATGAATGGATAAAGAAGTTGTGCCATACTTATGTTCAGCCATGAGAAAACGAACACATTTGAGTCCATTCTGATGAGGTGGATGAACCTAGAACCTATTATATAGAATGAAGTGAGTCAGAAGGAGAAGGATAAATATCATATTCTAACACACATATATGGAATCTAGAAAAATGGTTCTAGAGCAGCAATGGAGAAACAGACATAGTGAATAGACTTTTGGACATGGGGAGAGGGGAGAAGAGAGTGAGCTGCATGAAAAGAGTAACATGGAAACTGACATTACTATATGCAAAATAGATAGCCAACAGGAATTGGCTGTATGGCTCAGGAAACTCAAACAGGGGCTCTGTATCAACCTAGAGGGGTGGGATGAGAAAGAGATGGGATGGAGATTCAAAAGGGAGGGGATATATGTATACATATGGGTGATTCATGTTGAGGTTTGGCAGAAAACAAAATTCTGTAAAGCAATTATCCTTCAATAAAGAAAATAATTTTTTTTAAGTGGTGGCAATGACAGTGGTGTATATGGAGGTTTGTAGTAACCTAAAACTCTGATGGCAAAGAACCTTCCTCTAATATCTGAGAAATGTGAATGGGGAGATCTTCCTTTTTTTTTTTTTTTTGCTTTTGTCTGTCATTTCAAGAAATGAGCATAGTCATGAAAAGTGCAGAGTGGAATAAATCATGCACTACACGTCTAGTGACAGGATGAAAAAGTGAAGTCTACTACAAGGGACTGTGGAAAGGATGGAGCCTAGGAAAAGGGAGCTCCAAAAAGCTCTTTACGAATGTGGCTTATCCCTGAACTTTACACTTCTGGATCTGATGCTATTCAGGATAACAAAAGCTTTGAAAACTGAACATATAGACCACTGCCAAAGTTCCAGACTGGCCAGTGGGTGACACGTACCAAAGACAAATCCAAATAAAACTAAAAACTCTTTTAAGAACAGAACTTATACTGAAACTACCATCTACAGAAGCTGGGTAGAACTTGAAGCTTTAACTGAACTAAGTCAATAGCTTGCCAAAAAAAAAAAAAAAAGTCAACATTTTATGTAGGATTAATAAGACCCAAACTCTAATAGCATATCCAATGTACAATCAAACATACATGAAATATAAAGAGCAAGAAAATCTCAACTGTCTTGAGAAAACCA
The DNA here is from genome assembly GCF_016772045.2 of Ovis aries. Lineage (NCBI taxonomy): Eukaryota > Metazoa > Chordata > Mammalia > Artiodactyla > Bovidae > Ovis > Ovis aries. Next base: position 42,582,908 of record NC_056077.1, read on the forward strand.
GTCAATAGATAGCAACACAGGGATGACACAGATGTTGAAATAATGTAAGGTGCTTTACATCACCCATTTAGGCATACTCCAAGAAGTAAGGATGAATTCTTTAAGCAAATGGAAAGATAAAGTCTCAGCAAAGAAATAAAGGGAAATTTAGAACTGAAAAATACAGTAACATAGAAAACACCCATTTGATGAGCTCAATAGCAGATGGATATGACAGAGAAAAGAACCACTAGATTTTGAAAATAGATCAGTAGAAAGTATTAAATCTGAAAAACAAACATAAAAAATGATTAAAAGGAGCAGTCTTAGGAAGCCCGGATTTTTGGACTTTACAAAAAGTAAAACATTTGCATTACTGAAATCTGATGAAGAAACAAGATAGAATATAAGGCAAAAAAAAAAAATGATGAAATAATGTTTCAAAACTTCCTAAATAGAGGAAAAGACATAAAGCTATAGATTCCAGAATCTTAGTGCACCCCAACGATAAAAACAAATCCACAATCATGTATATCATAATTATTTAAGGCAAAGAAAAAAGTCTTGAATGCAGTCAAAAAAATTAACACAATAATGATAGGCAAGTAAAGATTCAAATGGCTTCAGAGTTCACATCAGAAATGGTGATAATCAGAAGGAAGTGAAACAGTGTTTTTAAATTGGTGAAAAAGATGAACTATCAACCCAGTATTCTATATACAACAAAAGTATCCTTCAGAAATGAATGGGACGTACAGGAAACCTAAGGTTTTGGTGCCATATGACCAGCTCTAAAAGACTTGCTAAATAATATATAAGGAGAGATAAGAAAGCCTTCCTCAGTGATCAATGCAAAGAAATGGAGGAAAACAACAGAATGGGAAAGACTAGAGATCTCTTCAAGAAAACTAGAGATACCAAGGGAACATTTCATGCAAAGATGGATTCAATAAAGGACAGATGGTAGGGACGTAAGAGAAGCAGAAGATATTAAGAAGAGGTGGCAAGAATGTACAGAAGAACTGTACAAAAAAGATCTGCACAACCCAGATAATCATGATGGTGTGATCACTCACACTCACATCCTGGAATGTGAAGTCAAGGGGGTGTTAGGAAGAATCACTACGAACAAAGCTAGCGGAGGTGATGGAATTCCAGTGGAGCTATTTCAAATCCTGAAAGCTGATGCTGTGAAAGTGCTGCACTCAACATGTCAGCAAATTTGGAAAACTCAACAGTGGCCACAGGGCTGGAAAAGGTCAGTTTTCATTCCAATCCCAAAGAAAGGCAATGCCAAAGAATGCTCAAACTACCACACAATTGCACTCATCTCACACGCTAGTAAAGTAATGCTCAAAATTCTCCAAGCCAGGCTTCAGGAATACGAGAACCATGAACTCCCTGATGTTCAAGCTGGTTTTAGAAAAGGCAGAGGAACCAGAGATCAAATTGCCAACATCCGCTAGATCATCGAAAAAGCAAGAGAGTTCCAGAAAAAACATCTATTTCTGCTTTATTGACTATGCCAAAGCCTTTGACTGTGCGAATCATAACAAACTGTGGAAAATTCTGAAGGAGATGGAATACCAGACCACCTGACCTGCCTCTTGAGAAACCTGTATGCAGGTCAGGAAGCAACAGTTAGAACTGGACATGGAACAACAGACTGGTTCCAAATAGGAAAAGGAGTACATCACGGCTGTATACTGTCACACCGCTTATATAGAGTACATCATGAGAAATGCTGGGCTGGAAGAAGCACAAGCTGGAATCAAGATTGCCGGGAGAAATATCAGTAACCTCAGATATGCAGATGACACCACCATTATGGCAGAAAGTGAAGAGGAACTAAAAATCTTCTTGATGAAAGTGAAAGAGAAAAGTGAAAAAGTTGGCTTAAAGCTCAACATTCAGAAAACGAAGATCATGGCATCTGGTCCCCTCACTTCATGGAAAATAGATGGGGAAACAGTGGAAACAGTGTCAGACTTTATTTTTGGGGGCTCCAGAATCACTGCAGATGGTGACTGCAGCCATGAAATTAAAAGACACTTATTCCTTGGAAGAAAAGTTATGACCAACCTAGATAGCATATTCAAAAGCAGAGACATTACTTTGCCAACAAAGGTCCATCTAGTCAAGGCTATGGTTTTTCCAGTGGTCATGTATGGATGTGAGGGTTGGACTGTGAACAAACCTGAGCGCTGAAGAATTGATGCATTTGAACTGTGGTGTTGGAGAAGACTCTTGAGAGTCCCTTGGACTGCAAGGAGATCCAACCAGTCCTTCCTAAAGGAGATCAGTCCCAGGTGTTCATTGGAAGGACTGATGCTGAAGCTGAAACTCCAATACTTTGGCCACCTCATGTGAAGGGTTGACTCATTGGAAAAGACCCTGATACTGGGAGGGATTGAGGGGAAGGAGAGAAGGGGACAACAGAGGATGAGATGGCTGGATGGCATCACTGACTCGATGGACATGGGTTTGGGTAGAGTCCAGCAGTTGATGATGGACAGGGAGGCCTGGCATGCTGCGGTTCATGGGGTCACAAAGTGTCAGACATGACTGAGCGACTAAACTGAAGGCCTAAGGGATATGATACCTGAATGGTATTTATAACATAAAAAAAAAAGAAATGAGGATAGATGATATACATTGGGTCAAAGACTTCTTCTATTGAATTCTTTCAAATATGAGTGTAAGTTGAAAGCAAAAAAAAAAAAAAAGCTATGGCTTGAAGAGGCTTTTAATATGTAGCTGTTGCTGCTGCTAAGTGGCCTCAGTCATGTCCAACTCTGTGCAACCCCATAGACAGCAGCCCACTAGGCTCCCCCATCCCTGGGATTCTCCAGGCAAGAACACTGGAGTGGGTTTTCATTTCCTTCTCAGCGCCTGTAAGTGAAAAGTGAAAGTGAAGTCGCTCAGTCATGTCCAACTCTTTGCAACCCCATGGACTGCAGCCTACCAGGCTCCTCTGTCCATGGGATTTTCCAGGCAAGAGTATTGGAGTGGGGTGCCATTGCCTTCTCCCACTAAGTGAAGTCAGACACACATATATTATTATGTGATGTCACTCTTTTGTGGAATCTACTTTTAAAAATGATAGAAATGAACTCATTTACAAAAGAGGAACAGTCTTACAGAAAACTTGTTGTTACAAAAGTGGAAACGTGGCAGTGAGGGATAAATTAAATATATATATATATATATAATGAACATATATACACTACTGTACATAAGATAAATAACCAACAGGACATTCTGTATAGCACAGGGAACTTTACTCAATATTCTGTGATAACCTATAAGAGAAAAGAATCTAAAAAGAATGAATATATGTTTATTTATAACAGAATCACTTTGCTGAACACCTGAAACTAATACAACACTGTAAATCAACTATATGTCAATAAAATTTTTTTTTAAAATAAATGAAACAAAAACTTCCAGAACTATAAGGAGAAATAAATACACAGTTAGAGTTGGAAACTTTAAGACTTCTCTGTCAGTAATTGAGAGCAAGGACATAGAACTAAATGACACCATCCGTCCACTGGATCTAAGTTATATTTATAGAACACTTCGTCCAACAATAGCAGATCATCTGCTTCAACTGCATGTGGACTGTTTACCGAGACAGACAATATCCTGTGTGATAAACTAAATCTTAATAAAAGAACTGGAGCCGATTATACAGAGTGAAGTAAGCCAGAAAGAAAAACACCAATACAGTCTACTAACACATATATATGGAATTTAGGAAGATGGCAATGACGACCCTGTATGCAAGACAGGAAAGGAGACACAGATGTGTACAACGGACTTTTGGACTCAGAGGAGAGGAGAGGTGGGATGATTTGGGAGAATGACATTCTAGGATGACCAGAAAGATGTTATGGGAGGGAGGTGGGAGGGGTTCATGTTTGGGAATGCATGTAAGAATTAAAGATTTTAAAAATTTAAAAAATAAAAAGTAAAAAAAAAAAAAAACCAAAGTATGTTCTCTGAACAGAATGAAATTAAACTTGAGATCAATAACAAAGATAAAGGAAAACATCCGTATACTTGGAAATTAAACAACACACTACTAAATAATCTATGGATCAAAGAGAAGTCTGTAGAGAAATTAGAAAATAATTTGAACTGAACAAGGAGGAAAATGTAACATAAAAATTTGTGAGATGTCACTAAAGTAGGCCTTAGAGGGAAATATACAGCATCAAATGCTTATGTTAGAAAGAAGAAAGGTTTCAAACCAGTAGTATAAGCTTTCATTGAAAAGAGAAAAATATATCCAAAGCAAGAAGAAATAAGGTATTAATAAATATAAGGATGGAAATAATAACACAAGGACAGAAATAAATGAAATTGTAAACAAACTACAATAGAGGATAGCAATGAACCAAAGTGATTCTTTGAAAAGATGAAAAAAAAAAAGGAGAAACTTATAACAAGATTGACAAAGAAAAAAGAAAAGATATGAATTAATATTTAAATAAGGAGATAATGAAAATGTTAACCTCTCAGAGGTTTAGAGTTTGAAGTCTTCTTTTGGATTCCCAAGGAAACAAATATTGCCCTGAGATTCAAGTATAATAGGCCCTTCCTGTTTCCAAGTTTGATGTTCCCCAAGGGCCCTGTGATCATAACCATGGAAGGACTGGATTCAGAAGTCCCAGGACCTAAGGAAGAAAGTATAGGGCATTGAAGGTTAGGTGAGTTGTGCCTTGCATAAGACAACAGCTGGAGAGGTGGTAAAATGGAACTGAAATCCCATACACAGTCACTCAACCTTGCAAGAACCATATACACCCAGAGAAAAGAAAGAGTTCTCCCTAATTTTCACATGGATGTTGCTAATCAATAAGCCAATGAAAAAAATGCCTTTGTAAATGCTCGCTAAGGCACCACATGGGCCAGGGGAGGCTCTGCCAGCCAGAGTCCCCTATCAAGGGACTAAGAGTCAAGGAGAGGCATGGATTAGGCACAGCCTATGACTGATGCTAGAAATTATCCTGCCAGACCCCACTGCATTGTCACAGATGATATGATTTAATAAACTATGACAGAGTGTGCAACTGTGGATTAAGAGTTGGGCATCTTCTGAGTGTAAGCATGATCCCTGCTACAGTAGGCAGTGACTTAGACCTAACATGTTTGAAAAGTGCCCCTCAGAACTTAGAAGGCAATTTTCTAAGAAGATACCCAACTCTTAATCCACAGTTGCACACTCCTTCATAGTTTATGAAATCATATCCCCTGTGGCAATGCAGTGGGGTCTGGCAGGATAACTTCTAGCATCAATCATAGGCTGTGCCCAATCCATGCCTCCCCTTGACTCTTAGTCCCTTGATAGGGGACTCTGTGGCTGGCAGAGCCTCCCCTGGCCCATGTGGTGCCATAGAGTGAAAGCAAGAAACACAGACGTGAACTAACGAGAATCTAGCTCCCTCTGGCACATAAGAAAACTGGCAATCATGCTACCGCAGCTAGCTAACCTCTTGGAATTCTTGGACCATTTAAAAAGTGGAGTAGAAGTATGAAGAGTCAATGTACTTTCTGAGAATAGATTTTTAAAAAACGACATATTTATACACAGACCTTACATGATCTGGCTTTCATTGTCTCTCTGAATGTGTATCCTATTACACCAATAATTGCTCACCCTACTTCAGCCACACTGGCCCCCTTGCTGTTCCTCAAACAAAGGGGACATAGTTCAAACTCGGGACCTTAGAACTTGTAGCTCCTTCTGCCAGGAAAGTTCTTTCCCCAAAATTTTCATGGCTCACCCTCTCATTTCCTTCGGAGCTTTCCTCAAATTAATTTTTTCAGTGCAATTTTACTTGGTAACCCAATCTAAAAACTGAAGTGAAACCTTTCTTCTACTGCAAATGCTACTCATCCCCCATTCTAGACATGCCCTATCTTCCTTCCTTGATTTTTCTCTTTATATTTATCTCTTTACAGCATAACATGTATTTCATTTATATGTGCTTTTTTTATTGCATGCCTCCAACCACTAAAATACAAGCTTCTTGAGAGCAGTGATTTTTATCTGTTTTTTTCACTGTTGTATCCCAAAGTTTACAAAACACTGTCTACCAAACTAAAATTTAATATTCTAAATACATATTTTCCTATCAGAAACATTGGTGACTGTAAAGTGTTGTGGCCATGAAGTTCTGGGTTTTCAAAATCTAAAATATTGTAAAGCTAAGATTGATAATGGTCAAACCACTATACTGTTGACACCACTCATTGTTCAAAACCCAGAGCCTTGCAGGACAGTGCAACCAATTGTTTCCTGTGCACTTGAGTGTATTATGGTAGAAGTTCAAACACAACTGAACTTTGACAGGTCCTAAGGTCCAGAGTGGTGGTTTAGATGGTAAAGCGTCCGTCTACAATGTGGGAGACCTGGGTTCAATCCCTGGGTCGAGAAGATCCCCTGGAGGAGATGGCAATCCACTCCAGTACTATTGCCTGGAAAATCCCATGGACAGAGGAGCCTGGTAGACTACAGTCTATGGGGTCGCAAAGAGCTGGACACGACTGAGCAACTTCACTTCACTCTCAAGGTCCGGAGTGCAGAGAAATACCACTGGGACCAAGGATCTAGGGGAGTGATGACCATCTTGGTGGCATGAAACGAGGATAATAATGCTATTACTGATAGTTAACATCTGCTGAGTATCTGCCGTTTTTCAAGCACACTTCAAAACCCTTTACCTATATTAGGACAGAATTGTCCCATGAGGTAGGTATAACTAGCCCCATTTTACAGATGAAAACTGTAACACAGCAGTTAAATAACTTGCCCCAAAGTCAGACATCTAGTGCACAATAGAAACACATTTGAAAACCAGCAAATCAGAGCCCATGTTCTTAATCAATATGCTGCACGTTTCGAAGATAAGCATAATCCAAAGCAAATACCTTGGAACACCTTTATCTTCCTCTGAAGAATATCTGATTAACTTACGAGGTTGAGAGCCCTAAAATGATATGAGTTGGTGACAACAGACCTGGAAGCAGGGAAGTCACTCAGTTTACAAAGTAAAAGAGTAAGTACAAACTCAATATAATATTTCAAAGTTCACTGGACTATGTGCTTGTTACTCTGGAGGAGTGGCTATTGTGTTCTTGTTTCTTTCCTACAGTGAAATAAAGGCATTGTCAATCAGTTCTTTGAATTTCTTTGTGCCATTCTGATTTTAGACTTGTTATAATGTTTATGGATTCTTAAAAACTATCTCTTAATAATTTGTTGAAAAATTCTATAGGAAGTTTTGTTGATTTACAAAAATTCTAGCTTTACATTAATCCAATTACTTCATCCTTATTATAGATAATACTTTCCCAGGAAAGCATAAAATCTTGTTACTCAAACTTGGTATTTTATTGGTTTCAGGCAAAAAAAAAAAAAAAGTGTTCTATCTCTACTAGCTTTCTGTCAAATAGGACTTAAAAAGAACATCACATAGGTACTTTTACCTTTGAAAATTTCCCTGATATTTCTTATACATTTTTTTCCTTAATCATTTGATCCTAACTGCATTCTCAATTCATCTTACAATTATGTCTCTGTAGACTGAGTTTTTCTCTTGTACTGAAAATAAAAAAGAATAACTTATTGAACATACATTTATGTGAAACTAACTCATTATTAAAATCAATTAATTTGTATATGTATGTTTACTAAACTCAAAAAGTTGGACATTTTAGAAAAAATAATGGGTATAATTTTCTAAGGGTGGCTGATATATTGCTTTTGAATATTTGCAAATGTAAGTTGTTATAAAACAAAAGATGGGACTATGGTGACAATAATTTAAGTAAATTGTATGACCAAGAACAACCTTTATATAAATTTTAGTCACACAGTTTTGAGATTCTGTTTTTAAACAAATTAAGTAGTGAACTGATTTTGACTTAGAGGATGAAAGAAAATATTCTCAAAGTTAAACTGAGTCAGGACTATGAAACAAACTGAGTTGGCTGTTTTTTGTACATGAAAACGTACTGCAGATCCATCATCAGGAAGAACCCTTACATTTTAGCGTATGTTATCTTTAGCAGTGAAGATGAAATTATACTAGCTTGATGTTCATCGTCTACTTTGCTCCCACTTTGTGTCCAAACACATGCTTTCTGGAAATGCTGATTCGAGGTAGAGTACACACTGGGGTTATGAACTAAACCATACATGGCTTGATCTCATGACCCTAGCCTCATTGACACCCTGCACTTAACAAGTGAGCTAATCAGGCAGATACAAGTAATTCATCAGTCAAAGAAATGGGCATGTTATTGAATATAAAACATGTCAAGCACTTAGCCAGAAGCTGTAATGAATATGAAGAAGGATAGATATAGTCTCTGTCCTACAGGTGCTTATAATCGATTTGGTGAAATTAATTATAGATACACAGCAACAGAAACTTAGAAATAATAGCAATAATAAAAACAACTAAGGCAACTCATTAGGGAAGAAACCTGCTGGAGAAAGTCAGAGAAAAAAATATATATGATAGTGAGTCTTTGAATTTAATGAGTAAAAATGTGACATGGTGCCTTGGGGTTTTTCAGAGGACTAATCCTGTGATGGGTCATACGTTGGAGTCAAGTGTGGGCAATAATCTGAAGTGAATGTAGCAACTCAGGAATGAAATTAACTGTATTGAGGAGAAAAATAATGATATATTATAAAGTATTACTAAGAAAAAAGTCAACCACGTGTGAAAACAAATCAATTCTAGGAGGGTGGTGAGAAAGGGTCTGGGTTTTAAAATGTTCCTCGATAGGTATCACCAGCAGAAATAAAGAAATTCATGAGTGATAGCTTTGGGAAAGAAGATACAATGATAACTGGATTTTAAACCTGAGAGTTCGGGGTGCTAACCCTCCACAGATTTAAAAAAAAAAATCTGTTTATAGCTTAAAGTCAGCTCTCCACATATGCAGTTCTCCATATCTACATTTCCTCTGTATCTAAGGTTCCACATAATCAGGTTCAACCAGCCATGGATCATGTACTAGTACAGTATCTACCACTGGATAGAATCCATGTATAAGAGGGCACGCATAATTCAAATGCATGTCGTTCAAGGATCAACTGTATAACCTTAACAATTCTAGGAAATGACAGTAAAAGAAGGAAAATTCACAGACTAATTTCACGTATTATAAATGCAAAAATCTTAACTATTAATAAATCTAGCAATGATTTAAAGCAGATGTACATCATTATGGTAGGAATTCTTGCCCACAGTAGTAGATCCAATGGTCATCTAAATTAAATTCACCCATTCCGGTCCATTTTAGTTCATTGATTCCTAAAATGTCATGTTCACTCTTGCCATCTCCTGTTTGACCACTTCCAATTTACCTTGATTTATGGACCTAAAATTCCAGGTTCCTATGCAATATTGTTCTTTACAGCATCAGACTTTACTTTCACCACCAGACACATCCACAACTGGACATTGTTTCCACTTTGGCTTAGCCTCTTCATTCCTTCTGAAGCTATTTCTCCACTCTTCTCAAGCAGCATTTTGGTCACCTACTGACCTGGGGAGTTCATCTTTCAATGTCATAACTTTTTTGTCTTTTCATACTGTTCATGGGGTTCTCAAATTGATAATGCTGAAGTGATTTGCCATTCCCTTCTCCAGTGGACCACATTTATTCCAGGGAAACAAAGTTTATTTACATTAGAAAACTTGTTTAATGTTATCTACCATATTACAAAATTTCCAAAAACAAAATACATGTATATCACAATATATGCAGAAAAATTTTATCATTCAACATATATTCATAACTAAAATGAGGGGAAAATCACACAACCTAATAAATAATATCCCATAGCAAATGGGCTTTAGTGGTAAAAAATTAGATGCAGTCTTTCACAAACAGAAAAGACAAGAGTGCTTACCGTATCGATTTTGACTTGATATTTGAATGGACATTTCATCCAATACAATAAGGCAAGGAAAGAAATGAGCTTAAGAATTAACAAGAAAAAATAAATTGTCATTATATACACAGAAATTGATATTATGAAGTTCATTAATGTATACCCATGTATGTGACTCATTTAAATATCACCACAACCCTCTATAACCTATTAGCAAGTACTGACTATATTAGAGGAGAGAAGTAGTAACAAGGTAAGCATAATGGAAAGTGTGGCTGAATAAATCAAAGTATACTTTAAACAAAAGCACCCAGTTTACACCCAGGAGATTTCATAATTTATGAGTACTTTGAGTTAAATTTAGCCCAAAGTGAAGTGAAAGTGTATTCGCTCCGTCCCGTCCGGCTTTTTGTGACCCCATGGACTGTAGCCCACCAGGCTCCTCCATCCATGGAATTTTCTAGGCAAGAGTACTGGAGTAGGTTGCCATTTCCTTCTCCAGGAGATCTGCCCAACCCAGGGATCGAACCCAGGTCTCCCACATTGTGGACAGACGCTTTACTGTCTGAGCCACCAGGCAATCCCTAAAATTTAGCCCAAACTTCCCACAGATTTAACTATGGCAAGCAAATCAGGTAAATCATTCATGCAATATTTAAAGTATAGGAGACAGAAATTTAAAATAACTCTTGGCATTACAGAGCAAGTACTGGAAGTGAATGATGAAAGAAGCATTAAAAGTGATAAAAAGTAAGGTTAATCCCTTTTACCTTTTGCATAATTTAACTAGTAAACATTTAACAAAGAGAACTTAAGTTTAAATCTTAAGTTAAACATCCTGAAACCAGGCCAGTTACTAATGAAAAGTTTATTAGAACAAGCTTGACTATGTGACAAAGAAGATTTTAAGTAGAGGCAGAAAACTAATGAGCCTGGTAATAGCTGGGACAAGAAAAGAATCTTAGTTCAACTTTTAAAAATACACAAAAATTATAAATTTTAATGGATTTTTAAATGTTAGTCTAATAAGAACAGCTTTTCAGAAATGAGTACAACCTGACTACCTTAAAAGCAGCCACCAATTAAGAAAATGTTCAACTGCAAAAATATACTTACCTTGTTAGCAACAAGAAATAAATCAACTCCTAGTTTTATACTGGACTAATCTATTAAATCTTTATTTTGGGGGGCTCCAAAATCAGTGCAAATGGTGATTGCAGCCATGAAATTAAGATACTTACTCCTTGGAAGGAAAGTTATGACCAACCTAGATAGCATATTAAAAAGCAGAGACATTACTTCACCAACAAAGATCTGTCTAGTCAAGGCTATGGTTTTTCCAGTGGCCATGTATGGATGTGAGAGTTGGACTGTGAAGAAAGCTGAGCGCCAAAGAATTGATGCTTTTGAACTGTGGTGTTGGAGAAGACTCTTGAGAGTCCCTTGGACTGCAAGGAGATCCAACCAGTCCATCCTAAAGGAAATCAGTCTCGGGTGTTCTTTGGAAAGACTCCAGTACTTTGGCCACCTCATGCAAAGAGTCCACTCATTGGAAAAGACTCTGATGCTGGGAGGGGTTGGGGGCAGGAGGAGAAGGGGACGACTGAGGATGAGATGGCTGGATGGCATCACTGACTCAATAGACGTGAGTTTGAGTGAACTCCAGGAGTTGGTGATGGACAGGGAGGCCTGGCATGCTGCAGTTCATGGGGTTGCAAACAGCCAGACACGACTGAACAACTGAACTGAACTGAACTGAATCTATTAAACAACAGAAGCAGTAATGTCAATGTAAGTAACAAGAAATGTTTCTCCCTGCGTAAGCCTACATCAGTGAAGTGAAGTGTCAGTCGCTCAGTTATGTCCCACTCTTTGTGACCCCAAGAACTGTATGTAGCCCACCAGGAATTCCACTGTCCATGGAATTCTCCAGGCAAGAATATTGAAGTGTCTTGCTGTTTCCTTCTCCAGGGGATTTTCCTGAGCCATGCATTGAACCTGGGTCTCCTGCATTACAAGGAGATTTGTTTTGTCTGAGTCACCAGGGAAGTCCCTAGCTGACAGCAAATAGATCTAAATTAACATTAAATTAGGGCTTCCTTGGTTGCTCAGATGGTAAAGAAACTACTTGCAATGCAGGAGACCTGGCTTCAATCCATGTGTTGGGAAGATCCCCTGGAGAAGGGAACGGCAGTCACTCCAGTATTGTCTGGAGAATTCCATGGACAGAGGAGCCTGGTGAACTACAGTCCATGGGGTTGAAAACAGTCAGACTCGACTGAGCAACTAACACACACAACATTAAACTATTAAGTTTAATGTTAACCTGACACGGGCATGCACCGAAGGAAAGATTTTAAAAAGTAAAGGCAGGTCAGTAAGCATAAATCCTACCTATTTACCAAAAACATCACCTCTAACATAACTAGTATTAGCAGCACTGCCTGTCCAGTGACGTTAAACAGCTGTACTATCCTGACCATGCAAAGGTAGCATAAGCATTTGTTCTCTAAATAAGGACTCATATGAATGGCCACACAAGGGTTTCTCTTTCAACTGGTGAAACTTCCTGTGAAGAGGAAGGAATAACAAAATAAGACAAGAAGGCCCTATGCAGCTTTAATTAATTAAGTGAAAGTGAAAAATGAAAGTGTTAGTCAGTCATGTTCGTCTGACCCCCCTCCCAAAATCAAATTAATAACATTGTATGGAAAACCTGAACGGACATTTTGGCCAACCCAACAGAATTAAAGGAGGAAGAAACTCCAGCTCATGTTAAGGGAAAGCAAGAAGGCATTGTGAAATCACTAGGAACTTTGAAGAAGGGAAGTTACATTATAAAAACTAATGCAACATTAGGCAAGAATGGATTCTTTAAAAAAAAAAAAAAGATACTAGGAAATAAGTTATTTTAAAGAATTCTTACCTTAAGATGCCAGTATAATGTCAGTGGAGAAATATGTCTCAAGCTGTGAGAAATATCATTAGAAGGGCCTTAAAGAATGATGATATCAATTTAGGTAAACACTATGTAAAGACAAGTTGAAATGGTGAATGTAGATCAGACAGTCAAGGAAAAAACGTAAAGAAAAAAAATAAAGGTAAGAATGAAACCTTGAGAAAGTCCTATGCTAAGTGGTAGAAGACAAAAAAGAATCCAAAAGAAAATCATAAAGATTAAAAGCAGGAGAACAGGAAAATGGAAGTTGGAGATACTCTTAACGTGAGCAACAACATCCATTGTCAATGTCGGTCAGGTTAATGGTGAAGCCATTCACTTTGTAGAGGGTACCAGTAACTTCCACTGAAGCAATTTCAGTAAAAGAAGAAAAGCCACCTTCATAAAAGAGAAATAAAAGCTTAGAAAAATCTCACTGAATACAGGGTGATGCCAGAGTCTAAAACAGCACTTTTGACTCCAAATGACTTTCTCGCTTTTGGATCACAGCTACCCCAGGGCATGCGGTTAAAAATATATATATATACATCTGAAAAGCACACACAAGACAATGCAATGTGTTCTAATAAGCCAGAAATTTATCTACTTCATCCAGGGCTCAAAATGGAGACCATAAAACAAGAAAGTTAAATGGTCTCATCCTTAAGTCGAGTTAACACTTTCCACATATTTTACAGGGAGAAAATCTCATTTAGTTTTCTTTAACATTACTTTGACTAGCGTCATCCAAGGTATAAGTGAGTAACTTTCAAGTGTGGAAGGAAAATGGAAATATCAAAGTGAAAGAAACAGAATGACAAATGTGTGAGAGAGAATGCTATAAGCCCAATGCTCCTAGATTAGGAGGAAGAACAAAGGTCTGTGGTCTGTGAAGCTGAGAGGTAGGCAGGCATGGAGAGCAGATGTAAGCTGTGTATCATTTCACATTCCTTTGCAGCTTCAGAGGAAAAGAGGAGGAGATATGAAAGGATTGGTATGTCACGTGACTATACATCCCCCTAAACGCCAATGGTTAAGAGCAGAAAAATCCACATAATGCTTTGGAATAAGAAGAAAGCACTTTAATAGCAGATTCTAGTTCAGAGGATACATATTAATTCTGAGAGATTGTATAAGAAAAAGAACACTTGACAGGACCCGACATTAGTTTTCTGAGTTGAAAATTACCTGGAAGACAAGATACAGAAAAGCTTTGTAAATCAGAACTAGAATTCTTCTGCTCTTGAAATTATAGGTCACGGAAATATTTGATTTAACCAGTCTCTAATGGTGCCAGGCTGTCAGGCTGAAGATTACTTACATGAGTTGCTTACAATGCAAAATAATAACCCTATTAAATTTAAGAAGGTTTAAAATGCATTTCCTTTTGATGGGATTAAGAAAGTCCTAATATTTAGAAAAAGGAAATTAATATTAATTTTCTGAGGGACTGACTTGCTCTAAATGTATTTCAATAACAAAAGAACTACTTTTATCTTTACCTAAGAATTTAGCAAACTGAATAGTTTTTAAATTTTTATTTTTTAATATTTGCAAGCATTTGATAAAATGTTTGTTGTTCCCTGTTCTTTATTAATGTACTCAGAATATAATAGCAGAAGCTACAAAAAAGAGATAAACCGAGAGTGCCTACTACCTTTGCAAGAAATCTAAATGTATTGTCTGTTTCATATATCATTATCATTTCCTTTTAGACATTCCAGTAATTTTTTTGTTGTTTATACTGTACTGTGTACAGTGAAATGGGCTTTCCTGGTAGCTCAGCTGGTAAAGAATCTGCCTGCAATGTAGAAGACCTGGGTTTGATTCCTGGATCAGGAAGACCCCCTGGATAAAGGATGGGCTACCCACTCCAGTATTCTTAGGTTCCCCCAGTGGCTCGGGCAGTAAAGAATCTGCCTGCAGTGAGGGAGACCTGGGTTCCATCCCTGGGTTGGGAAGATCCCCTGGAGGAGGGCATGGCAACTCATTCCAGTATTCTTGCCTGCAGAATCCCCATGGACAGAGGAGCCTGTGGGCTATCGTCCATAGGATCACAGAGTAGACATAACTGAGTGACTAAGCACACACACACATTGAAACAAAATGATACTAGAAAATTATATGTACTATAAGGATTAAAAATGTCAACACTACTTAATGACACCCTTTCTCTTTCCCTGTACTGTCTGTCTGAGTTAGCTGGTAATAAAGACCCTTGGATTTTATATCCTGCAACTTTACTATATTCATTGATTAGCTCTAGTAATTTTCTGGTGGAGTCTTTAGGGTTTTCCATGTAGAGGATCATGTCATCTGCAAACAGTGAGAGTTTTACTTCTTCTTTTCCAATTTGGATACCTTTTATTTCTTTTTCTGCTCTGATTGCTGTGGCCAAAACTTCCAGAACTATGTTGAATAGTAGCGGTGAAAGTGGACACCCTTGTCTTGTTCCTGACTTTAGGGAAATGCTTTCAATTTTTCACCATTGAGGATAATGTTTGCTGTGGGTTTGTCATAGATAGCTTTTATTATGTTGAGATATGTTCCTTCTATTCCTGCTTTCTGGAGAGTTTTTATCATAAATGGATGTTGAATTTTGTCAAAGGCCTTCTCTGCATCTATTGAGATAATCATATGGTTTTTATTTTCAATTTGTTAATGTGGTGAATTACATTGATTGATTTGCGGATATTGAAGAATCCTTGCATCCCTGGGATAAAGCCCACTTGGTCATGGTGTATGATCTTTTTAATGTGTTGTTGGATTCTGATTGCTAGAATTTTGTTGAGGATTTTGCATCTATGTTCATCAGAGATATTGGCCTGTAGTTTTCTTTTTTGTGACATCTTTGTCAGGTTTTGGTATTAGGGTGATGGTGGCCTCATAGAATGAGTTTGGAAGTTTACCTTCCTCTGCAATTTCTGGAAGAGTTTGAGTAGGATAGGTGTTAGCTCAACACACAGAAATCCCTTTCATTCCTATACACGAATAATGAGAAAGTAGAAAAGAAATTAAGGAAACAATTCCATTCACCATTGCAACGAAAAGAATAAAATACTTAGGAATATATCTACCTAAAGAAACTAAAGACCTATATATAGAAAACTATAAAACACTGATGAAAGAAATCAAAGAGGACACTAATAGATGGAGAAATATACCATGTTCATGGATTGGAAGAATCAATATAGTGAAAATGAGTATACTACCCAAAGCAATTTACAAATTCAATGCAATCCCTATCAAGCTACCAGGCACATTTTCACAGAACTAGAACAAATAATTTCAAGATTTGTATGGAAATACAAAAACCTCGAATAGCCAAAGCAATCTTGAGAAAGAAGAATGGAACTGGAGGAATCAACTTGCCTGACTTCAGGCTCTACTACAAAGCCACAGTCATCAAGACAGTATGGTACTGGCACAAAGACAGACATATAGATCAATGGAACAAAATAGAAAGCCCAGAGATAAATCCACACACATATGGACACCTTATCTTTGACAAAGGAGGCAAGAATATACAATGGAGTAAAGACAATCTCTTTAACAAGTGGTGCTGGGAAAACTGGTCAACCACTTGTAAAAGAATGAAACTAGATCACTTTCTAACACCGCACACAAAATAAACTCAAAATGGATTAAAGATCTAAATGTAAGATCAGAAACTATAAAACTCCTAGAGGAGAACATAGGCAAAACACTCTCAGACATAAATCACAGCAGGATCCTCTATGATCCACCTCCCAGAATGCTGGAAATAAAAGCAAAAATAAACAAATGGGATCTAATTAAAATTAAAAGCTTCTGCACAACAAAGGAAAATATAAGCAAGGTGAAAAGACAGCCTTCTGAATGGGAGAAAATAATAGCAAATGAAGCAACTGACAAACAACTAATCTCAAAAATATACAAGCAACTTCTGCAGCTCAACTCAGAAAATAAACGACCCAATCAAAAAATGGGCCAAAGAACTAAATAGACATTTCTCCAAAGAAGACATACGGATGGCTAACAAACACATGAAAAGATGCTCAACATCACTCATTATTAGAGAAATGCAAATCAAAACCACAATGAGGTACCACTTCACACCAGTCAGAATGGATGCGATCCAAAAATCTGCAAGCAATAAATGCTGGAGAGGGTGTGGAGAAAGGAACCCTCCTACACTGTTGGTGGGAATGCAAACTAGTACAGCCACTATGGAGAACAGTGTGAGATTCCTTAAAAATTGCAAATAGAACTACCTTATGACCCAGCAATCCCACTTCTGGGCATACACACTGAGAAACCAGAATTGAAAGAGACACATGTACCCCAATGTTCATCGCAGCACTGTTTATAATAGCCAGGACATGGAAACAACCTAGATGTCCATCAGCAGATGAATGGATAAGAAAGCTGTGGTACATATACACAATGGAGTATTACTCAGCCGTTAAAAGAATTCATTTGAATCAGTTCTGATGAGATGGATGAAACTGGAGCCGATTATACAGAGTGAAGTAAGCCAGAAAGAAAAACACCAATACAGTATACTAACACATATATATGGAATTTAGGAAGATGGCAATGACGACCCTGTATGCAAGACAGGGAAAGAGACACAGATGTGTATAACGGACTTTTGGACTCAGAGGAGAGGAGAGGTGGGATGATTTGGGAGAATGACATTCTAACATGTATACTATCATGTGAATTGAATCGCCAGTCTATGTCTGACGCAGGATGCAGCATGCTTGGGGCTGGTGAATGGGGATGACCAGAAAGATGTTATGGGAGGGAGGTGGGGGGGGTTCATGTTTGGGAATGCATGTAAGAATTAAAGATTTTAAAATTTAAAAATAAAAAAAAAGTAACAAAAAAAAAAAATAAAGACCCTTGGATTTGGATTTGGAGTAATCAATGTGAATAGTGCTGTTAGCTCAAGACCTCTGTGTTATGATAATCTACTACCTTGCCTGGGTTATTTACGTTAGATAAAGCAGGATACTTTAGGGTTTCTAAGTCTACTCATCTGAGTGCTGCTGCTGCTGCTAAGTCGCTTCAGTCGTGTCCAACTCTATGCGACCCCACAGACCGCAGCCCACCAGGCTCCCCCATCCCTGGGATTCTCCAGGCAAGAACACTGGAATGGGTTACCATTTCCTTCTCCAATGTACGAAAATGAAAAGTGAAATTGAAGTCTCTCAGTCACCTCCGACTCTTTGCGACCCCATGGACTGCAGCCCACCAGGCTCCTCCATCCATGGGATTTTCCAGGCAAGAGTACTGGAGTGGGGTGCCATCACTACTCATCTGAGTAGTCAAATGCAAACTTTTTCAATTTGGGAAATGTTTATTTCTATTCAGGATAACTCAGAGTATCAGAGCATAATTTAGTAACCAAGAAGGGGCTCATAACTTATTATTATTAGGCCCTGTAGCTATGCTTATCTTAATTTTTTGTACAAGAATTTCCCAAAACAGAGGAGAGTCAGTGTCTGACTTAATTTTAAAATTTCTTTGAAGTCTCTTATAGTATTTTTAAAATGTAAAATAATTTTTTTACTGTTTCCATAGCAGATTGAAATTCATCTTAATATAATTAATGTTTTAAACTATTTTCCACAAAGTAACATAAATGATCTTTAGAAACATACCACTTTTTTACTACAGTTTTCAGCACCCAGAGCTACTCCAAGGGGTAAAGAAAAAAAGAGTACACACTCCAGTTTGAAAACAGACCTTTGGTCTAGCTGTGACCGGCTGAGGCGGCGCGGCGGCATAGGGACGGTACCCTTGCCGGGCTACTACAGCACTAGGGTGTCAGTTGGTCCCGCCCAGAACACTTCAGTTCTGCCCTGGAAGGATATATTTAATAACTGATTGGTGTGTCCCTTGAATACAAGAAAATGGAAACTGAACAGCCAGAGGAAACCTTTCCCAACACCAAAACCAATGGCGAATTTGGTAAACCCCCTGCTGAAGATATGGAAGAGGAACAAGCTTTTAAAAGATCTAGAAACACTGATGAGATGGTTGAATTACGCATTCTGCTTCAGAGCAAGAATGCTGGGGCAGTGATTGGAAAAGGAGGCAAGAATATTAAGGCTCTCCGGACAGACTACAATGCCAGTGTTTCAGTCCCAGACAGCAGTGGCCCCGAGCGCATATTGAGTATCAGTGCTGATATTGAAACGATTGGAGAAATTCTGAAGAAAATCATCCCTACCTTGGAAGAGGGCCTGCAGTTGCCATCACCCACTGCAACCAGCCAGCTCCCGCTCGAATCTGATGCTGTGGAATGCTTAAATTACCAACACTATAAAGGAAGCGACTTTGACTGCGAGTTGAGACTGTTGATTCATCAGAGTCTGGCAGGAGGAATTATTGGAGTCAAAGGTGCTAAAATCAAAGAACTTCGAGAGAACACTCAGACAACAATCAAGCTTTTCCAGGAATGTTGTCCTCAATCTACTGACAGAGTCGTTCTTATCGGAGGAAAACCTGATAGGGTGGTAGAGTGCATAAAGATCATCCTTGATCTTATATCAGAGTCTCCCATCAAAGGACGCGCTCAGCCTTATGATCCCAATTTTTATGATGAAACCTATGATTATGGTGGTTTTACAATGATGTTTGATGACCGCCGTGGACGTCCTGTGGGATTTCCCATGCGGGGAAGAGGTGGTTTTGACAGAATGCCGCCTGGTCGGGGTGGGCGTCCCATGCCTCCCTCCAGAAGAGATTATGATGATATGAGCCCTCGTCGAGGACCTCCTCCACCCCCTCCCGGACGAGGTGGCCGGGAGGTAGTAGAGCTCGGAATCTTCCTCTTCCACCACCACCACCACCTAGAGGAGGAGATCTAATGGCCTATGACAGAAGAGGAAGACCTGGAGACCGTTATGATGGCATGGTTGGTTTCAGTGCTGATGAAACCTGGGATTCTGCAATAGATACATGGAGCCCATCAGAGTGGCAGATGGCTTATGAACCACAGGGTGGCTCTGGATATGATTATTCCTATGCAGGGGTCGTGGCTCATATGGTGATCTTGGTGGACCTATTATTACTACACAAGTAACTATTCCCAAAGATTTGGCTGGATCTATTATTGGCAAAGGTGGTCAGCGGATTAAACAAATCCGTCATGAGTCAGGAGCTTCGATCAAAATTGATGAGCCTTTAGAAGGATCCGAAGATCGGATCATTACCATTACAGGAACACAGGACCAGATACAGAATGCACAGTATTTGCTGCAGAACAGTGTGAAGCAGTATTCTGGAAAGTTTTTCTAAGACTAGTGAAGAACTGAAGGAGTCCTGCATCTTTTTTTTTATCTGCTTCTGTTTAAAAAGCCAACATTCCTCTGCTTCATAGGTGTTCTGCATTTGAGGTGTAGTGAAATCTTTGCTGTTCACCAGATGTAATGTTTTAGTTCCTTACAAACAGGGTAGGGGTGGGGAGGGTGTGCAAAAACTAACATTGAAATTTTGAAACAGCAGCAGAGTGAGTGAATTTTAATTTTTGTTCATTGTTGGTGGTTTAAAGAAGTCCCCCATGTAATTATTGTGAACACTTTGCTTTGTGGTCACTGTAACATTTGGGGTGGTGGGACAGGGAGGAAAAGTAACAGTAGTCCATATGTCCCTGGCATCTATTCAGAGCAGTGTGCAGAATGTAACGCTCTTTTGTAAGAAACGTTTTATGATTTTTAAAATAAATTTAGTGAACCTATTTTTGGTGGTCATTTTTTTTAAGATGGTCATTTTTCAAATGGCTGAATTCCCTCCAACCTACCCCCGAACGGAACACTAAGTTTAATTTTCAGTCCTCTGTTGGATATAAATAAATGGCATCTCTTCTTGGACTTAGGCAAAATATCTTGACAATACTCAGTTCTGGTGATTCTTAATGATTTGAAGTCCATTGCTTGGGAGGAAATTCCACCACACATTCATGCTTATAATAAGCTGGGGATTTTTGTTTGTTTTTGCAAATGCTTGCCCCTACTTTGCAACAATTTTCTGTTCGTGATTCTGAAGAACCAAGGTGGGGAGCAACACAACCGATGGAATAGTGGTATAAGTTTATACCAGAAGCTTAATGACAAGTTTTATCAATCAGAATAATACTTGGTTATGGAAGTGACTGATGCTAAATAAATTCTGATTATTTTTTATTAGATGATTTCTCACATATAGACTTAAACTGTCAGCTTGGTAGTGTCTATTAGTTAAACTTTGTAAAATATATATATATATATATATATATATACTTGTTTTTCCATTGTATGCAAATTGAAAGAAAAAGATGTACCATTTCTCTGTTGTATGTTGGATTATGTAGGAAATGTTTGTGAACAATTCAAAAAAAAAAAGAAAAAAAAGAAAACAGACCTTTATATGATCTAACTTACTTTTTACATAATTTAAATACTTATAGCACAGTATATCCAAGTATGATATTTATTGAATCTTTATGTACTTTTCTACAGTGAAACATGTTTGAAGATGATTAATTACACGAAGTAAAAGAAACATCCTCTAAGGAGAATCTGCAGGTCAGAGAGAAGGAAGGCAATCTTTAAACAATAAATGACATTTCTATTATGAGATAATGTGCACTAAATCATTAAACTGCTTAACCTAAAAGAAAATAATCACGAACCATTAGCAAATGAGAATAGCATGCTGCAGTCAAATTTGGGTCTAATCTCCGGCAATGAATTGATCACACAGGGCACCCTCGGTTGGCTCCTCTGTGGTCCACACCCATTTATTTCATAATGAAGGCCATGCAAACTTCCAGCATTAAAGATGGGCAAAGTTTCTTCAGCAAAGGTTTTAAATTATTCAAACAGATTTACCTCCCCAAATGATGGCTAATCTCACGAATGCAATGAGGCTTTCCACAAAAGATCTACTAAATAGATATACGTAGAAGTAAACGAGCATTGTTTTTAAGAAGAAAAATAAGCATTCCCAGATTATGAAAACAAGGTGTGTATTGTACACACTAGTCACTTATTTTATCAGAAGAGGGAATTTTTAAGTTATACCATATTAAATTTTAACAAATTTTTTCTTGTTTTGAAATAGTTATAGATCTTATAATTAAAGTTCATTTAAATAAGAGCTTGACAGCACAAGCATGGATCAATTTCTCCACCTCGGCATTCCCACCTCAGTTTCCTTGTCTTTCTCTACCTTGCTTTCCTTCCCCATCACTTCCTATTTCATTAGGAATCCTCCTCTCCCTCCCTGCCTCCTACTGCTACTCAAAGTCACTTCATTTTCACTCTCCTTGTCTTTCACCCTCCTTCATGATCCTACAGGAAAAAGATGTCATTAGCAATATTCATTTCAAATTTTCCTATCAGTTCACAAATCTCCTCTTAAATAGTTCCAGGTTCCTTAATCCTCTAATAGAATATTCAGTTCTCACCTCAGCAGTTACTTATTTTCTTTTCTCTAAAACCTGGAAGAGATTATGGCCCAACACACAGCCTGGCTGATAGTCACTAGTCTACCCCAAGTGCAGTGTGGATATGTAGAAACTCATAGCACCTGGCCTCAGTCATGGAGAGTGACTCTCCAGAGACCTGGAAAAAATTAAAGGACCTAATAAGGGATTGTCATGTGATACCACCCCCCTATTTTAGCTTCCACAGTTGGCTTTACCATTTTAATTAGGCAAAAGTAATGAGCCCTTTGTTCTGCAGAACTGCTCTAAAACCTTCTTTGACAGAAGTCCTTCTGGCAAAGTAGCATATGTTAATTCTATATATTCTGAATCCAACCTGCTATCACTAGAAATGGGGGCACAAGTGGGGCTTTATCTCCTATTAAGTATTCAATGCCTGTTCCCTATCACCTTCAGCAATACATAGGCAATCCTGAAGACCTTCTGTGGTTTAAAAAAAAAAAAAATCCTATGCCGAAGTAATCATGTTGAGAATAGGAAAATGAAATCTAAATCTCTTTATTTCCACATAATCTGTAGTACTGTTTGAGGATTGTGAGCTAAGGAACAGCAGACGTTAACATCCTCCAGAGCTCTATTTTTGTGAACCTCCAGGTTAAATGAACCTCCATCCTAAATTCCAAACTTACATACCAGACTCAGTTAAAACAGATTAGAAATCTTATGTGCTATCCAGTGGCTCAAGATAGAACATTTAAATCTCACTGTCATTTTCTTTTTGGTTCCCCAGTGTTTAGCTCAGGCACATGACGCTTGAAGCCATTTAAAACAGTGAAATCTCACAGCTATTTTATTTTAAATCCTTTTTCCTCCCTTATTCATTTGTAGCCGTAGGATGACAATGGTTTTAATGATGGACTGCTATTCTGATTCATGTCATTGGGTGCTTTGGACTTAAACCATGTGATTCCACACATTTCACTTTGCATTCTTCTGACTGCTGTTATTAAGAAGTAATGTTTTCAGGAAATCTCCCATTGTAGCTCAGAGCCAATCATTACAGTCGAAAGCATCCAAGACTTCAAATGATAATGTCAAAAGTGAATTACAGCTTTCAAAATAAATTATTCTTAGGCTACACTACACTGTGGAAGTAGTATACTTTTCAATCGAGGGTTTAAAGTCACTTCCAATCACATCTTTTTGAAAGATTTTTGAGACATTAACTTTATAGATGTCAGGAATTTCAGAGCTTCTGGACTTTTCAGCATCCCTTTGCAAAATTCAACTGAACCACCTCGAAAACCAATAAAAGTTAGAGTAGCCTAACAACAACACCACTGGTACATGGATTGTGGTTATAACTTTTCATTAGATGTTCATTAGTCCCTACATTATTTTCTCTTCAGCTTTGACTGTTGACTCTTATTGTATTGCTTCTATTTCAATAGTTTTGAACTGGATCATTGAGAGTTCAATGAATGGCAATAGAAGAGCTAGAACAAAAATACTAACTATTCTTCATTTTACCTCAGTGACTGCAGAATCTTTCACCTGTGTTGATTTAGAGAACTAGGATGCCTCAAGATAATCACCAATAAAAGAGAAGCATACATATCTCTGATTAAATATAGAGAGACATATGCAATAGATACCGGGCTTTCAAAAATCTCTTTAAACCTTGGGTTATGATTCCCACCAGGGAATGCTGGTTTCACTTTCAACTCATGACCAGTACCCACAAATCAACACTACATACTGCTAAGCAGTCATACCAGTTTGCTTTTTCCCTCTTCAAACCTACAATTTCACACCTTCACTATTCTGTAATATCCAACTTTGCTTCACCCACATATACTCAACAAGTGATCTTGCAACATTTTTAATCAAGAAGATAAAAGCTACTAGATATAACATGCTTCATCTCTCCACCATAGGATTCCAGCTAAATTTGCACTTTCTAATTACAATGGAGTGTGTGTGTGTAAATGGAACACTTCCCCGTACTGTCTTGGCAGAGTTCTCCTTTTGCCAGTCTTCCCTTTCTGAAGCTCTTCAATTTATACACCTCGACAAAATCTGTGTCCTAGAATTATGTATCCACACATATCTCAGTACACCTCAATAAATTAAAGTTACTGATCACTTTTCAGCCATTTTCCTACCACTCTTCTCATCCCCTTTTGCTCATTATTTTAGGCCCCTCTACTATGGATACTAAGATGGGGCTTCCCTTGTGGCTTAGACAGTAAAGAACCTGCCTGCATTTTGAGAGACCCAGGTTTGATCCCTGGGTTGGGAAGATTCCCTAGAGAAGAGAATGACTATGTACTCCAGTATTCTTGCTTGAAGAATTTCATGGACAGAGGAGCCTACAGTGCATGGGGTCGTAAAGAATTGGACACAACTGAGCAACTAACACAGTATGGATTCCACCCCTGACACCCTATGAAACTGTGCTGTTTTTGATAGAGAAGAAAGATATTTTTCTGTCGTCTAACGCCGAGATCCTCATCTTACTAGACTTCTGTATTAGTTTTTTTAGGGCTTCTGTAACAAATTACCACATACTATATGGTTTAAAAGACAAATGTATTCTTCCACGGTTCAGGTCAATAGATGGAAATCAAGGTGTTGTCACAAGATGGCTTCCTTCTGGAGGCTCTGATGAAGAAACCATTCCATGTCTCCTCCTTAGCTTCTGGTGCCTCCCAGCAATCATCAGCATTCCTTGGTTGGCTACAATCTACATAGATTGATCACTACAATCTATACCCTGTCTTCACATGACTTCTGTGCTCTTTGTTTATCTTATAAGGATTCCACCCAAATCCTATATAATTTCACCTTAATTACATTTATACAAGCCTTGATTCTAATAAAGGTCACATTCTCAGGTACAGGAAAGTTGAGACTTGAACATATCATTTTGGAGAGCACAGTTCAACTCACTACAACAGCATTCAAAAAATTTGAATCACACCAATACAGTATACTGACACATATATACGGAATTTAGAAAGATGGTAATGATGACCCTGGATGCGAGACAGCAAAAGAGACACAGATGTATAGAACGGACTTTTGGACTCTGAGGGAGAGGGAGAGGGTGGGATGATTCGGGAGAATGGCATTGAAACATATATACTATCATGTAAGAAACGAAGTGCCAGTCTATGTTCGATACAGGATTCAGGATGCTTGGGGCTGGTGCATGGGGATGATCCAGAGAGATGATTTGGGGTGGGAGGTGGGAGGGGGATTCAGGATTGAGGGCTTGTATACACCCGTGGTGGATTCATGTCAATGTATGGCAAAACCAACACAGTATTGTAAAGTAAAATAAAGAAAAAATAAAATTAAAAAAAATTTTGAATCACACTTGAATCATACTTCTCTTCATTGGCTTTGGAACACTGAACTCACTTGGTCTCCTTCCATACTATTCTTTAGTCTCATGTAGGGGCTCATTCCTCTCTACTTAACTCCTCCACTGGGCCCTTTTCTCTTTATCCATTTCCTAGAGAATCACATCTATCCCCAGATTTGAAAAGATCTCAAATCTGTACCTCTATCCAGATATCTCTTCTGAGCTTCAGACTAGTCTTTCCGACTGCCTACATGGCATTTCTATTCAGTAAATCATGCTATTTCTAGGACACTGTGTCTAATACTAATCCCTGATTTTTTACCCATTTTTTCTTCAGCATATCTTTGATTTCCCAATAAACTAAACTTTCAATCACTCAAGTTTTTAAATTCCAGATATCTTGAAGAAATTAACTTTTACCTTTAGCAACTTTCCCAATCCATTACAACAAAACTACCAATATATTTTGATTCAACTTTTGAGCATCACCCGGTGGGACTCCTGGGCACAAAAGCCTCTCTGTGTCCTCCATTTCTTGATTATTGGAAATAGGCTTCATTCAGCCTCCATGACCTTTCCTCAGTTCCAATGAGCAAGTTCAAATAGTTGCTAATTAGGGAAGGAAGAGGATACAGAGACAAGGGAGGAACAGTCAAAATAAATTTTAAAAAACCAATACTGCACCATTGGGCCAGGGTTCAGGTCTCCCACAAGGGATGTACATTAACAATATCTTTGAGCTCTTTTGCAGATACCAAACCCTCACCAGGTGAGAGAAGTTAACTGTAAGCTGCCTACAGGCGCTGAGACCCCAGACTAGTTGGAAACAGAAGGTTAGTGATGTTGACTCACTTTTACCTCACCTCAATCACAAGATTGTCCATGAGCTGATCATGCCCTCTTTGTATCATTACTATAAACTCCTCACTACCCCCACTAGGTCAGGACGCACCATTTTGAGGACGTTAGCCTGCTGTGGCCCCCTTCGCCTGGCAAAGCAACAAAGCTGTCCTTTTCTACTTCACCCAAAACTCTGTCTCTGAGATTTAATTTGGTATCAGGGTACAGAGGTCAGATTTGGCTTCATTTTTAATACATATTTTGATTCCATTCACTTCCCTCTATTTTCCCTGGCAACAACTTAGTCCAAATTTCAAGCATTTCTTATTTGAAGGGCTGAAAAGCCCTACTAAATGATTTTCTTTTCTGCATTCCTATGACCTTCCAATCCACTTTTTCCTATAACAGTGAGACTAAACTTTAAAAAATATATCAGAATACTTAAGAAGCCTAGTTCAAATATTTCAATAGTTTCCCACCACTGTATTTAGAATAAAATTCCAGTTATTTTTCAAAATCTTCAATCAGCCCTTTCTAATTTCTCCAACTCATTTCTCATGAATTTCCAAGACTTGTTAATATATTATGAAGTTCATTTCTCAAAAATGCAAGTTATATCAGATCTTTCAACATGGCATTTCCACACATTGGAACGATCTTTTCCCTCATTCTTTATCTGCTGATCTTCTATTACATCTTCATGTTTTGACTTAAATATCACTTCCTTAGTAAGGTTTTTTCTAATCATGAAAGCACTATCCTTATAGAATTAGTCTATTATCTTTTTTCCTCATGTGATCCAATTTTCCTTGGACCATGTATTGTAGTTTGTAATTATAAATTTGTATATATTCAACTTCTAGTTTTGTTCTAAAATTATGGTAGTTAAATATTAAGGGAAAATCTTAGATTGGATTACAAATCAGAATAACTTAATCCTGATCTTGACTCTACCATTAACTTGCAAAAGGATGTTTAACCTATCCTTTTGTACTTACTATTTTACCTGAAAAAAATGACTCATATGAACAACGTGGTTTTGTCCAGATTCTGTTGTGGTTCAAAAATTCTGCAATTCTATGATCGTATAAATACTCTGTAACTTTGATAATGGACCATGCATTTTCTTACTTCCTTTGGGATAATGTAAACTTGAGATACAGACATTTTCAAATCTGATATTTCAGTAGTTTTCCATGACTATGAGAATATATCTGATCTTTATTCATAAGGCTGAACCTAGGAAAAATTGAAATCTGCACCTCACAAAAATTGCTGTATTCTCCCCCATTTTACATCCTCCATTTTAAACCACAAATTCCAGGTCCCCATACCCTCTCCTCATCCTCTAACTACTCAGAATCACTCAGATACTTTACTGAAACCTGGGTTTTTCTGAGAAGTTTATTGTTTTTAGATTTCTTTCACCCCATACGTTCCTCTTAGAATCCTATTCTAAGATCTCATTCCATCATAAATAGGATTTTCTACGTAATCAACACACATATTCATCTGTGCAGGGTTGGCAGGTTCTAAAGATCATGTATTACTCTTTCAAAAGAGTGTTTCTATTAGATGAATATGTTTATCAGCCTATATTCAATTTTAACAATAACCAATGTTAAACTCTAAAAATATGTCATATCATTACTTTGAGATTTTCTTAAGTTAGTCATTTATAAATGCATTATTGTTTCTATTTTATACACAAATATGCAATGTTTATGTTATTTCATAATTCTTGAAAATCATATATTCATAAAGGAAAAAATTAAACTATGAGTGATATGAACTCTAAATTAAATGTTTAGCAATGTCTATGGAAAAACTTTTCTTCCATTTATCTTTTAAAAAACAAAACTTTGGTTTTAGTAATAAGTAAAATCAACACATAACATATCATATATTTCTAGTAGCATAGATTTAAAAATCAGAAAGTTTATTGCCAATTAAAAAGATTCAGTATTATATTATCATCTCTCTCAAGAAGACATTTCTAAAACACTACAATTTAAAATAAGTGCATTGTGTCCTAGAATCTTTCATCTGTGTTTTCTTTTATATTCTAGTTATCATCAACTACACCATACTATTATGCAAACCTTTTCTTTAAAAAAAAACATTTTTCATGTACCATGTCCATGGGTATCAATATGATTAAAATATAAATTACAAAAAATTCCATGTGGTTGCTATATGTTTCTGAACATAGAAACAGATTAGGCATTCCTCTTTATTTAAGAGATATATCAGTACATAGAGCTACAGTCTGCCCTCATTTAGTCTTTTCATTTGTGGTACTCCATATTACATGAGAGCACATCCATTTGAATCTCTTTAATATTCATGATCCTCTCACCAGCCTGAGCAAAAGAGCTAAAGCATTTGATAGCAATCTGAAGAACTTGATTAACAATGTACTAATCATCAGTGCCATTGATCTGATTCAAAAATGTTTTCAATTCATCCATCACTTTTATAACCAAAGATGATTGCATTACTTTACCATTTTTTATTTAAATAAAACCCCATGAGCTGAAAATATAAAGCTATTTCTACTAAATGCACCTTGCAACAATTTAATTTATTTTTAAACTAAGTTCTAAAGTGACCTATAATAACCAATTATTACTTGAACATAGGAAGCCAGGGCACAAGTGGTCTGTGGTAAAATCAATTCACTTTGACTTCACATCACTAAATGTTAAATTGTGCCAAGGAATTAATTTTGCAATAAATTGTTATTGCGGTTACAAAAATCCAACTAAAGGATATTACTGGAAGTAATTAGCCATATATCAAAATGCATTGAATGTAGAGTGTGAAGTATAATTTCCCCCAAAATTGCATATCATTCAAATGTTAATTTTAAAGATTTCATCTTTATAGCTATAGCTTACATTTTTAAGAACTTATTTTAATATACCCTAAAAATATACTACTGGCATAGTAAATTTAATAATAATTTAAAAGTACAAACATACACGAGTGTATTGCTTTTGGACTCAACAGTAGATTATTGGTATTAAGTTAACATAAGATGCTATAGAGATCTAAAAGTAGGACAAATTGCCTTTTGTGTCAAAATGTTTCTGGAACCAAGGTTACTAGCAAGCCTATGCAATATATATATTTTTTAAATAACATTATGAAATTAAATACATCTGAGAAAAAATAGCAATATCAATCTCTAGATAGACGGAAACACATCTCCATATTAAAAGATCCAAAGTGATAAACAATTTGGTTATTTCCTATGTTCAAATTCTCCTACTTTTAAAAATAACACAGATGTATAGAACAGTCTTTTGGACTCCATGGGAGAGGGAGAGGGTGGGATGATTTGGGAGAATGGCATTGAAACATGTATAATATCATATAAGAAACAAATCACCAGTCTAGGTTCGATGCAGGATACAGGATGCTTGGGGCTGATGCACTGGGATGACCCAGAGAGATGGTATGGGGAGGGAGGTGGGAGGGAGGGTTCAGGATTGGGAATACGTGTACACCCGTGGTGGATTCATGTTGATGTATCGCAAAACCAATACAGTATTGTAAGGTAAAATAAAGTAAAATTTAAAAAATAAATAAATAAAAATAAAAATAGCTAACCATATTTAATATCACATGCAGTAGCACAACTGTTGCAAACAAGTGTTTTAAACATGGCTTTGCATTAAATCAACATATTTTATTCTCCATTTTTTTCCTGAAATTTTATCACTAAGGACAGTTCCGACATCGTGTAATATATTTAGGGTGCCATATTTTTAAATCGTTATTTAGGGTGGCAAACCATTGAAAACAGTACTATAATAGAGTCCAATTTGTTTAAATGGTTAATCTAGCTTTCAGTGTCAGAATTTAATATTTCAAATATTATTTCTCCATTGATTATTTGGCAAAGTCTACATGTAATTGCATGAAAGTAAACAGAACCAAGTAATGTCTTCATAATAACAAGGGCCTGACATTTCTGGGAATTATGCCATTTGAGTCTAGGTGCACTGACCTTAAGAAATCAACTAAATCAGATTTAAATAATTACTGTTAAACTTATTTTCTCTCCTACTTCCAATCCAGTTATTTAAATAAAAAATCTCATGAGAATTTTTTTTCTGTTCAATTGATTTTAGCTTACAAATAATAGCATCAGGTATTTTCAATTTTTAATTAGAAGTCATTATTTCTAATGGTGTTTTTAACTATAAAATTTTAATAATTCTGAAATATAGTATTCAATATTTATAAAGCAATATATCTTTTAAATTTCCAGAAGCATAACAAACTCAAGGAAAAGAGTTAACTAATCTATATTACAGTTAATTTTCTGATATAAATGGATCTGTCATATATAACAATTTTAAAATATTCTTATTGAAAAGTATGAGTTCTAATTTGAAGGGAATTTTCCAGACAAAACTGCTCACCTGTAAACAAAAAAAAAAAAAGAAAATAATAAAAGCATCAGGACTATGTGCTTAGTTGATCAGTCCTGTCCAACTCTTTGTGACCCATGGACTGTAGCCCACCAGGCTCCTCTGTCCATGGGGATTTTCTAGGCAAAAATATTGGAGTGGGTTGTCATGCCCTCCCCCAGGGGACCTTCCCAACCCAGAGATTGAACCCAGGTCTCCCACATTGCAGGTGGATTCTTTACTGCCTGAGCCACCAGGGAATATCAGGGCTATATTTAGCACTTTAAATATTACATACAAGTGAGTGACTGGGCATTTCAGATCTGACAGTAGATTATTTTATTATTCCTTTTCCACAGTGTTTTATCTATGCTAATTAAAGAAATATTAAAGAAATACATATAAAACAATACAAATAACTCAAAGTTTTAATATTCCCCTATGATTAGACTACACTATTTTTGCTATGTGTAATTGGTGATGCTGAATAAAATATTTTGATAAAAACTCTTTTCACATGAGTGAATTTGGAAAATGAAGATAAAGAATTTTGTGAAAGATATTTCTAAATAATGAAAATGATTCAGCAGTCTAAACCTTCTTGGTTTGCCCAAAAGTGTTTTTCCACAATAGGTAACTGCCTTTGGATGATAAGTGAAGTATAAATTTGGGATAATTGCATGGTATAAAAAGTACCCAAATGCTATTTGCACAATTCTCTGCAAAAGACTGCAACTGAATAGCCCTCTTGGTCAAACGATTTATTTTATCAAGCATGTGGAATAGAAAACTTAAAATCTAGTTAAATTTTAAAGAGAAAAAATAACCTCCAAATGGTTTTAACAGAATCTTCCATTCTTAATGAAGAAAAGTTGGTTAAAACTAAAATGGACAGTTGGGTTTCCAACAAGTAAACCATTTATTCCTCCTTCAGTTTTTGTGTTTGAAAGCACAAATACATACAAGGTATGTATGTAAATGAGCATTCATGAAAAGACTAGCATTCTTCTATGTAAAAAGATGAAAGCCATATATCTAGTCTAATACTGGACATGACCTGATATCACATGTATATTGATTACACCTTGAAAGTTTCATATGGTTTCATCAGTGAAAAACAGACCAAAATAAAGCCTTTGAGTAAACTAACCCCCCCAAAAAACAGATTCAAAGTGAATTGTGTGGAACTAAGAGCAAATATTGGTATAGAATGATATATATGTTGATCTCCATGGAGAGGGAGGGGGTAGTATATGCAGCAATGTCTTGAAACTTGTTGTAGATAAGTCTCTTAACAATAATTCAAATTATTCTTCTAATGAGGCATATCCTCTTGGAACTCACCAATAAGGTAACCCAGAACCTGTCTAAAACCCAGAAGAACATGTTTCTTACAGGAGGCTGAACATCTTTCTGACTTCCACCTGTATTTGTGTAGGTGTTATCTATATTCCCTAAAAGTTATGACTAAAACCGTCCATTTCTGATAAGGGAAATAACCTTCTATAAATTGAAATTTTTAGTTTTAAACAGCTTTAGGGGCATTCAGGTAAATACAGTCTAAGAGTTTATAATTAGTCTGACATTTCTAGACACAATTAACCTGCAGATTTGAATACTTGATTTACATATATAAATATCATCATGCACTGATACTTCATAATTTTCCTTTGGAAAATGAAACTCCATCAGAAGTTATTCTCTGGTGGGTATTCACTGAATTTTCCTAATGGCTACACACACACACATATTCATAACATTCAGATCTTTTCTGAATTGCTAAAAAAATATTGCTAAGTGATAGGTTTTCTGCCCTAGCATACTGAGAGGTCTTATGTGACTTTCAAATATAAACTCTTCAAATCTCTGATTGAAAAAAAAATTATTGAATTATGTCTCATAGATTTTTACACATTTTCTAATATCTTTTTATTCCTTAATAAAATACATATTGCTTATTAGATCTTTTAAAATGTGAGTGTTAGGAATGAATGTATATAAAGAAGTATATATTTTCATTATGGCACTAAAAAATGAAGATATTGAATCAAGCTCTATGCTTATTATTCAAATCCTCGAATATAAATTTATTTAATGAAGTAACTATTTATCAGAGAAATAGATATGATGCTCTACATGTCATTTTACCAACTGTTTGACATTATTTCCAACTTTATTTGCATGTAACTCTTTTGCAAAGTGTCCAAAGATTATATGGCAATATCCTAAGTGAGAAGTAAATAAGTCAGAGAAAATGAGTAAAGAGAACTATCAAGTAAAATATTAAAATAACACCTCAAATCATATTGGATCCAAAGAAGACATACGGATGGCTAACAAACACATGAAAAGATGCTCAACATCACTCATTATTAGAGAAATGCAAATCAAAACCACAATGAGGTACCACTTCACACCAGTCAGAATGGCTGCGATCCAAAAATCTGCAAGCAATAAATGCTGGCGAGGGTGTGGAGAAAAGGGAACCTCCTACACTGTTGGTGGGAATGCAAACTTGTACAGCCACTATGGAGAACAGTGTGGAGATTCCTTAAAAATTGCAAATAGAACTACCTTATGACCCAGCAATCCCACTTCTGGGCATACACCGAGGAAACCAGAATTGAAAGAGACACATGTACCCCAATGTTCATCGCAGCACTGTTTATAATAGCCAGGACATGGAAACAACCTAGATGTCCATCAGCAGATGAATGGATAAGAAAGCTTTGGTACATATACACAATGGAGTATTACTCAGCAGTTAAAAGAATTCGATTTGAATCAGTTCTGATGAGATGGATGAAACTGGAGCCGATTATACAGAGTGAAGTAAGCCAGAAAAACACCAATACAGTATACTAACACATATATGGAATTTAGGAAGATGGCAATGACGACCCTGTATGCAAGACAGGAAAGAGACACAGATGTGTATAACGGACTTTTGGACTCAGAGGAGAGAGGTGGGATGATTTGGGAGAATGACATTCTAACATGTATACTATCATGTGAATTGAATCGCCAGTCTATGTCTGACGCAGGATGCAGCATGCTTGGGGCTGGTGCATGGGGATGACCCAGAAAGATGTTATGGAGAGGGAGGTGGGAGGGGGGTTCATGTTTGGGAATGCGTAAGAATTAAAGATTTTAAAATTTAAAAAAAAAAATCAAAATAATGGAAAAAAAAATCATATTGGATGGGTTTAGAAATATACACACAGTCACTGATATTAAAAGGGAAAAAAAATAAATACATCTCTTTAGAGAGCTTTTGTGACTAAACTATTTATCTTCCATTATTTTAAGAAAGTATTGCTTAAATGGGGATATTTTTGTTTTGTACCGTAAAATGCTTAAACTGATAGATTTAATTTTAGGTCCAGTCAAATGTGCAGTTGTCAAGCATTTAATGCTAAAACATGTTGCCTTAAGAAATGTTATTTTAGAGCTGTCTGCCTTAAAAATTCTAACACGCTGTATATCCATTTGTCTAGCCACCATCAAGAAGACTATTGTAGCTGGAAGCACAGGAAGACAACTAAAGGGCTACATCATGTCAGACCCTCAAGTAGGAATTATTGCCTTTCTTGCCTCAGTTCCCAGCTGTATTATGTCACCAAATCACATCACAGTGTAATCAAAGATGAATAAAATATTTTTTCTTTACCTTAAATGCTTTTTCTGTCAATTACAATCAAAGAACATGATTTCAGGTCTGTCAGTTTGTGAGGCTCTTTCCTACTATGACTAAAGCTGTAATCTGCTAAATATAAAATAACTCAGAAAAGTCTTAGAATGATTTTGCTATTAAGAATGTTTTTCTCCCCTCCCATAGGGGACAGAAAGTAATTGGTCTTTAAAGAATGAAATCAAAGATTAAAAAAAAAAAAAAAAGACCTTTCTGATTTTCTTCCTTTTATGCTTTCTTCTTCCTGCTTTAATTCTAAATCATCAATTGTGACACTGGTTTGTTTTACTGAGAAAATATACATAGTATTCTAAACAAAACTATATAGCTCTTTGTAAATATTTTATTAGTCTCACATTTTTATAAGTCCAGAACTTTCTCACCATATTACTGCCGATTAGGTACCCTGTAATATTAGCAGTAATTCTTCTATAACTCCAACTTCTAGGCAGGTTTCTGGCTTGATTACATTATTAACCATAATCAAAAACATTTTCCCAGAATGATTTTAGCTTGGTAGTTGGGATTGCTTCCTTTGATCTTCTTAGCATTATTTTACGATAGGTTGCTCCTCATTTACACTACAAATGCTGGCAAAAATGAAAGTGGTATCTCTGCTAGCAATGCCTGATAAAATAAAATAACTGGTTCAGCAGTCTCTGCCAGCTGCTTTCATCGATGAAAATCAGGTTGTTTGTAATGGGGGACAAAGGCTAGAATGTAAATGTTTGCCATCATGAGACACTTGATAGAACTTGTCATGAACTTCTGCCTTGTTCCTCAAATTTTCTTATTTCTATATTTAAGATTTAAGCAAGTATTTGTACAATTAAGACACCTTTCTTGTGTTTCATACTAAATACAACTCTTGGGTGCTCATATCCAGAACTACTCTTAGGAAATGTAAGAATATAAATACAATATATATATATACAATCTTAATTTATTATCCCAGAATTTCTCATACATACCTGCCACCCAACTCTCCTTCATCTTCCATTACTATTTATTCTCCAAAGTGAGAAATACGTATTTGTGTAGCCATGCTGTTTTAAGATGTTTCTATTTCTTTAGGCTGGGAGAGAGGAAATCAGACACCTGTTAGCCAGTATTTCTCTGTGGTTCAGTGTGTGTGTGTGTGCACGCACACACATAACACACGCACACAGAAATAGTAGGCTGAGAAAAGAGTATGGAAGAGAGCACTGCATATAACCTAGTATTATATACAAATATTTAGTTCCATATCTCATTCCAGATGCCAGTAGCTCAAATCACTTGAAACAAGATATCATGCACAGAAATAAACCCAAATGTCATTCAAGTACTTTGGCAAATGAGAAACTGTGCAGTGCACTACAATGGAAAACTCTGAGGAAGCCAGAAAACAGAATTCTGCCAGTGATTTTGTCACTGGCCATATGACCTTAAAATTAACTAAAAATTTCATTTTCTATGTATATACACTTTTAAAACATGATAAGAACAAGATCAGTTAGCAAGCACTCCCATCAGTTTCAAAATCTAAAGAAATCATACAACATTAGAATCCAACAAAGCTTATATGCAACATGGTGCAACCTCTGCACTTGTTTTACAAATGAAAAACTAAAAAACCAAGACTCAAATGAAAGCAGAAGAAAACTGCTGCTGAGCAGGCCAAGATCAAAAGCCCTTATCTGAAAAAGTGGAGCATCAAGCCTCATACGTAAATAAAAGTACTTAGAATATTTTGATAAATTATAAGAACTTGTTCAATAACAACCAAAATATTTCACAAAAGGATAAACTTCCTTTAACTACCAACTCAAATTTCAATCTTCCTAACTCCATCCCATCCTATAACAAACTAAAAATACTACACCAGAATAGTTTGTTTCCTTCCAGATTGTGTATGTGTATGTCCACTAGGTAAAAAAATAAAAATGTACCCTTTGGGAGGGGACTTGAATGTGACCTCAAACTCAGAGAATTCTGAGGATGAATTGAAGTTCAGTGTTATGCCTAAGCTTAATAAGCAAGGACAGACTATCTTGGCAGGAAACGTTTGATAACTGTATAAACAAAGGTAGCCTTTGGACTATAAAGAAAGCTGAGCACTAAAGAATTGATCCTTTTGAACTGTGGTGTTGGAGAAGACTCTCAAGAGTCCCTTGGACAGCAAGGAGATCAAACCAGTCCATCCTAAAGGAAATCAGTCCTGAATATTCATTGGAAGGACTGACGCTGAAGTTGAAACTCCAATACTTTGGCCACCTGATGTGAAGAACTGACTCAGTAGAAAAGACCCTGATGATTGGAAAGATTGAAGGTGGGAGAAGGGGACGACAGAGGACAAGATGGTTGGATGGCATCACTAACTCGATGGACATGAGTTTGAGTAAGCTCCGGGAGTTAGTGATGGACACGGAAACCTTGCGTGCTACAGACCATGGTGTCACAAAGAGTTGGACATGACAGAGCGAATGAACTGAGCTAAACTGAGCCTTAACTGATATGCACATATTTTTCTCTAGAGTACTGGATTCAAACCCTTTTTCAATTATTTTCAGTAGTAGTAGGACTTTTAAAAAAGTTAGATTCTCTGAGATCCAATATCCTTATCTATATACAGTGAAGGAAATATTATCTACTCTATTGGGTTCCTTTGGAGATTAAATAAAATTAAATACATAGAGTTCTTGGAACACAGTGCTTACTTGTATTTATTGTATTTTATTGTAATTATTTTCCTTTCCATTGGAAATATTGGTTACTGGAGGGATAAAGTTCATTTATTTATCTTTACCACTTTGCACAATCCCTGTAATATAGTTAAAATTTTTTGATTGGTTGGCTGTGTGAATAGATGGATTAGCAGATCTGTGCAAAGCCAAATAAAACTGGAGAACTAGCAATTATTTGGTAAATTTCATCAATTTAAGCATAGGAAATCTTAGAAGGGAAGTGAAAAGCAAAGGAGAAAAGGAAAGACATACCCATTTGAATGCAGAATTCCAAAGAATAGCAAGGAGAGATAAGAAGCCTTCCTCAGCGATCAATGCAAAGAAATAGAGGAAAACAACAGAATGGGAAAGACTAAAGATCTCTTCAAGAAAATTAGAGATACCAAGGGAACATTTCGTGCAAAGACGCGCACAATAAAGGACACAAATGGTAGGGACATAACAAAAGCAGAAGATATTAAGAAAAGATGGCAAGGATACACAGAAGAACTGTACAAAAAAGATCTTCATGACTCAGATAATCACGATGGTGTGATCACTCACCTAGAGCCAGACATCCTGGAATGTGAAGTCAAGTGGGCCTTAGAAAGCATCACTACGGACAAAGCTAGTGGAGGTGATGGAATTCCAGTGGAGCTATTTCAAATCCTGAAAGATGATGCTGTGAAAGTGCTGCACTCAATATGCCAGCACATTTGGAAAACTCAGCAGTGGCCACAGGACTGGAAAAGGTCAGTTTTCATTCCAATCCCAAAGAAAGGCAATGCCAAACAATGCTCAAACTATCACACAATTGCACTCATCTCACACGCTAGTAAAGTAATGCTCAAAATTCTCCAAGCCAGGCTTCAGTAATACGTGAACTGTGAACTTCCTGATGTTCAAGCTGGTTTTTGAAAAGGCAGAGGAACCAGAGATCTAATTGCCACTATCCACTGGATCATGGAAGAAGCAAGAGAGTCCCAGAAAAATATCTATTTCTGCTTTATTGACTATGCCAAAGCCTTTGACTGTGTGGATCATAATAAACTGTGGAAAATTCTGAAAGAGGTGGGAATACCAGACCCCCTGACCTACCTCTTGAGAAACCTGTATGCAGGTCAGGAAGCAACAGTTAGAAATGGACATGGACCAACAGACTGGTTCCAAATAGGAAAAGGAGTACGTCAAGGCTGTATATTGTCACCCTGCTTATTTAACTTAATGCAGAATACATCATAGAAATGCTGGGCTGGAGGAAGCACAAGCTGGAATCAAGATTGCCGGGAGAAAAATCAATAACCTCAGATATGCAGATGACACCATCCTTATGGCAGAAATTGAAGAAGAACTAAAGAACCTCTTGAAAGTGAAAGAGGAGAGTGAAAAAGTTGGCTTAAAGCTCAACATTCAGAAAATGAAGATCATGGCATCCGGTCCCATCACTTCATGGGAAATAAATCGGGAAACAGTGGCTGACTTTATTTTTCTGGGCTCCAAAATCACTGTAGATGGTAATTGCAGCCATGAAATTAAAAGACACTTATTCCTTGGAAGGAAAGTTATGATCAACCTACATAGCCTATTAAAAACCAGAGACAATACTTTGCCAACAAAGGTCCATCTAGTCAAGGCTATGGTTTTTCCAGTGGTCATGTTTGGATGTGAGACTATAAAGAAAGCTGAGCACCAAAGAATTGATGCTTTTGAACTGTGGTGTTGGAAAAGACTCTTGAGTGTCCCTTGGATGCAAGGAGATCCAGCCAGTCCATTCTAAAGATCAGTCCTGGGTGTTCATTGGAAGGACTGATGTTGAAGCTGAAACTCCAAAACTTTGGCCACCTGATGCAAAGAGCTGACTCATTGGAAAAGACCCTGATGCTGGGTAAGACTGAGGGCAGGAGAAGAAGGGGATGACAGAGCATGAGATGGTTGGATGGCATCACCGACTTGATGGACATGGGCTTGGATGAACTCCGCGAGTTGGTGATGGACAGGGAGGCCTGGCATGCTGTGATTCATGGGGTTGCAAAGAGTCAGACACAACTGAGCGACTGAACTGTACATGTTATTTTACTTTTTCTCAGATGGTTGTTTGATCAATAGTTCTAAAATGTTTGTTTTTCACCCACACCTTTGGTATGATTTTCGCCATACCACATATCACATATAACCCAGAAGTTCCCAAACTTTATTCCATCATATGAAAATAATAACATTTGTTTGACTCACTTGGGGTCACCCAGCAGGGTGCTCAAGAGCCAAAGTGATGGGAAAGAAGAATTCTCACTGGCCCACTGCACGCAGGCCCCCAGTGAGCCAAGGAGGTCTCTAGAAAACCGTCTTGTAATACCATCCTCACAGTTGGGGCAGGAGATTCCAAATACTTTGATTTGCCCAGTAGTATTTATTAAAATTACTTTACACACTATGTTTATAGCTAACCTTGTCCTAAGGACTAATATTTATGAAATCCCAGGTACTATCATCTAATTTTTGTTGTTGTAACAAACAACAAATGACCTTAAAAATCCCAGTGGCTTAAAACAACATGGATTTATTTCCATCTTGTGCTTCGTTGTTTATCTGTTCCCAGAGCTTCTGTTTTGTGTTGTCATTACTCAGAGACAGGCTGAAGGGTCTTCTCCTATCTGGAATGTTCCTGGTTGACCTGTTAGTGGGAAGATGCTATGGTGAATTGCATGTTGGTTTGTAAAGACTTCTGCCCCAAGTTTCATCGGACAAAGAGGCTCTCTTGCATAATGAACATCAAAGCTGTGAGGAAATGCCATCCTTCTGTATGTCTGACAGGAAGAGACTGAAATGTTGACAATGTGCCCTAATGACTATTCTCAATTTCCTTTTTCTTCTCTGAATATGATGCAGGCCTTAGTGTAAGGGAGTCTACATAACTGATTACATACCAAAAATAAGAATTGATTTTTATAAAAGCAATATTCAGAATACAATAATGCTATATCAGCCTGGAAGTACCAAGGCAGAGAAATACAGACATAACTTTGCAGTAAAATCATGGATATAATCTGCAACATCAATATCGTACCTGGATTAGCTTTACTTTTCAGTGTTTTCATCCATCATGTACATACTCTAAATTAAATTTTCAAAATTCTAAAATGTCTTTAAAATAATCATTCATGAAAGCATTCAGCCATATTTTTAAAGAGTCTGTAATCTTTTTAGCTGAGAGAGGGCTGATGCAGGCAAAAGTATGCTGTTGCTCCAGCGCATTTCATTGAGCTATGACATCTCTCTCTGTGGCGGATGCAGCTGCCCTGCGGTCCCATGGTGGGTGTAGTACAATCACAGTCTCTTCACTGTCTTACCCATAATATTGCTACCAGTCCTCTGATGTTCCCACCTTGCAGAACCAGCATATTACATCTTAGTAAACATCTAGTGTCAGCCAGAGTAGTCTGAATGGTTAATAAACTGTAAGTCACCTGACAAAGCCATATAGGTTGGAAGTAAACAAAAGAAAAGGATACAAGGTACCTTAGAGGAAAATTTCCTAAAAATGAAAATGAAGTAAGGATAATGTCTACAGTCGAAAAAAAGGCCCTGGCATGGCATCACATAGCAAAATATCCAGATATTTTACTGAATGTTCTGCTTTTCATTTGGATGTCTTGATGTGCCCCTGACTCATTCCCTGGAAATTACATAAAAATAGCACATTCTCTATCCCACATATAGTGTCTGCACTGACAGGTGGCAGGTGGGAAGACAACTCTAAAAGGAATGTATCCCTATATTTCTAAATGCCCTGTGGCATACCTTGATGATACACAGTATGATACAAGAGATGTGCCCTAAATCTTCAATATGGCAGCCAATTTCCATTCCATACACAAAGCAGATAGGAAGTGTAGAGACATGATAGAACATGCATCTTTCAACCTGGTAAATGCAGCTAGATTAACAAAAATATTTTAAAACAGCCAATAATTATAAAAGCATTCCTTGCCATTGCATAATTATTTAATAAACCATATAACATACAACTGTTATTCCGTCACAGACGCCCTCTTCACACTGCACCATATGGCTAATGGCTTCGACTGCGCATCACACCATACTGAGAATTCCTTCTCATCATCCTGTATTGGCTACAGACTCAGTTTGTGGCTAATGTGTGTGTTACCCTTTCACTGCATGTTTATTTTATGAGATGGTGGCGTTTGTTTTATTGCTGATGCTGAAAAGATAAACTGCTCTTTTTAAAATATAACTAGAAAATGACCTCACTATTAATTTTCCAAGGTAGATTCTAAAATATAATTTCTGTTATCTTTTCCCCAGTTGTAATTCCAAACGCTAGCCTTTTGCATATTGATCAGTGTCCACAATGAGAGTCTATATTTATTATAATGTCACTAGTAAATGTAAAACATGAAATTAAATTACCTAAGGGCATCATTTGAAAACATTTAACTAGTAGATTTCTCCTATCTACTGCAGGGTGATAGCAAGGCTCCAGGAGCCTCAAATAACTTAGTTTCAGAATTCGACACTGAGTCTCCAAGAGCAACTCAGTGAGCCTCTCAGAGCAGCTTCCTACTGAACATCAGTATATGTCAGGGTATTCCAGATACATGTCTTCAACATGCTATTTTCTAAATGAGTACTAGTTATGTAATACTTATTTTGGGGTTTGAGGATTAAAAAAGGGAAAACATCAGTCTGAAAAGTAGCACAAGTAACTTAGCTTACAAAATCAAATATTTTGTTAATTTATTCAAATTTGACAGGCATCTAGACTGACTGATTTTTTTTTTTTTTTTAACTTTCCAGACCAGATGTTTTGGCACTGGTCTTCAACTGTAAAATGATTTGGATGGGAGGGATAAAATTATCCCTGGGGCTAAATAGACTTAGCTGAACCACAACAACAAAAGCAAAAAAAGTGTAAAGCACATGATCAGCAACACTCTTTTTGCCTAAAACTGAAAAGAGAAATGTGAGAAAATACATTTTGTTTTATTTTGGGTTTTAAAAAAATAGAGGTTCAATTTCATATTAGGAAAGCCCATTTCTGGTTGACAAATTTTCTGTTTCTAAACATTAAGAATGTTGCAAGTTAGGGGGAAAAAATGTTTACCCTCTTTGAATTTAATCAAATTTGTTGATGGCAGAAATTAGCATGACTAGTGCTTAGCAGAAAATCAAGATGATTACTCCTAACATGTCCCAGCTTTAAAGAACCCAAAGCATTCATTTTGTATTCCAGCCAAAATAATCTTATAACAATTTGACTTCTGCCATATTTCAAGGATAAGCAGAATAAGTGGATATGTTTTCCTTGTTCAAAAAGGAATCATTTAACCATGAGACAAATTTGGATTCTACTTTAGTTCGAGGTATCATCTCCATATTCACAAAAAGTCATATATAAAACCATAGAATTCGATGGACAAAGCCATCTCAGATTGAAGGTCAAAATAATACTAGTATAATTTTCCCGTATTCAACAAAGCATTCCTACTTGCATTGGGTCACCAAATTGCTAGATAAAATTATATGTGTTTCTGTATTTCTCTATAGTCAATCCTAAAACTCAAATATATCCAGCTATTATAAGCAGGATTCCAAATGAATCTTGGTTCACTCCCAGTTAGTTATAACATTTCACAAAGTCTCTGAAATTAATCACTGATTAAGTTTTAAACTCTAAAAAATAATGAAAATCACAGATACCAATATTATAAATCTAATCCATACTACCTATTAAAGAAGCACTTATTTCTTTCATAACTATTTCCACATGACTCCTACTACCAAAAAAAAAGTGCTTATATCTCTATTCTAAATCACTTTTTTTAATACAATCAGTATTGTTAGATAGAGCATATTCTGCTTCATTTATAGATGGGCAGTGGAGACAGTTTTCTCAGGTGGCTCAGTAGTAAAGAATCTGCCTGTCAAGCGGGAGACATGGGTTTGATCCCTGGGTTGGGAAAGATCTCCTGGAGAAGGAAATGGTAACCCACTCCAGTATTCTTGCCTAGGAAATCCCACAGACAGAGGAGCCTGGCAGGCTATCCAGTCCACAGGGTTGCAAACCCTTGGACACAACTTAATGACTAAACAGCAAAGCAGCAGTCAGGACATGATTTTAGACTAGAATCTTCCA
Organism: Ovis aries; assembly: GCF_016772045.2. Lineage (NCBI taxonomy): Eukaryota > Metazoa > Chordata > Mammalia > Artiodactyla > Bovidae > Ovis > Ovis aries. Next base: position 42,626,346 of record NC_056077.1, read on the forward strand.
TTTTTATGAAGCTTTGCTGTTTTCTTTTCAACTAGCTATTAATCTGGCAATGATAAGTTTTTTTGGGTTTTGGTTTTTGGTGTGGTTTTTTTTTTTTTTTTTTTGGTAGCCTTAAGATGAAACTTCCTAAGGATTGCCTTTATTAAGTGTCAACTTATTCCCTGGCTCTTTGCTTAAAAGAATAAAGGAAATCTTTGGTTTATTTTCCTTTTTTTCCTCCCAGTGAGCAAAAAGAGAGCTTGCAAAAAACAAATCCCATATAACAAATAAAAGTTTGGGTGACTTGTCATCAGGGATGATTTGTTTATTCCAATTTCTTTGCTTTATAAGACAAAAGATGACATTTCTGCAATGGCTAGAGGAGCACCCCAGCTGATTTAACTACCATGAGTCCCTACCACTTCACTGGGCTATTGCCTAACATTTGTAAGGCCTGGCATCTTGGCACCATATAATTTCATTATGCTTGGTCCTATAGAGAAGCCGGGTGTACAAGGGCACCAGGATGCCCATAGTAAATCAGCTGTTTCAATGCACCTAATAGTACCCTGGTGCCCAGGAAGTGTTAATTCACTTCACATGAGTGAACAGTCTACTTGCAGATGGCAGTTTACCCACCCAGGCTCACCATAGGGTTGGCCCATTATTAATAAGACTTCAGCCTTTGTTCAATTTTATAATGGGCCTTGCCTTGGAGACGCCATTTTCAAAGGTATTGCTTTCTGGTTTGACACATGGATATCAAAATCTATTTTCTTTTAACCAAGTATAGAATAAGAACACATTTCAATGAGAACATTCATTCACAACACAACGCAAATCTACAATAAGTTCTTGGGTTGCTTCTGATTCTTTTCCAAGATTCCTCAGGCATTTCTAGTAAATGACACCTGGGGAAAGAATAGGCCCAACATGCTATACTCTCCTCTGAATACTGTATACAAACTCACACAAAGAAAAACTACTGGGCTTTAATTGCTTGTTAATAAGTTTTTTTAATTGACCTACTCTAGTTCGGTGTATTCTGTGTTATCTTTTGCTTGTTTTATCCAGAGGCCATGCTGTGATATTGCCTCAATGAACCAAAGACACAACCTGGATATGTGTAAACTAAAACAGTTGGTATTTCCCTCTCCTGAGGATTTTTGTTCTTTGCAAAGCTACTAAGAGATTTTTGAAAAAGACACTGGGAAAAATCAAAGTTAAAAATAAGAAAACATTCATTACCATAGATTACCTCACATTTTTGCAAACTTATCCCATTTCCTCCATTATGTGATTAACATATTTTACACCTACATTTTAACAAGGATACTTATTTTCAAAGCCTACAATATTTTAGTCATGAGTAAGTTTTTAGCCTTTTTTGTTATTTTAGAGAAAATTAGATTTTTCTCAAAAGCAGACATCCAAGCCAATAGGTTACAACAGTGTTAACACACAAATTCTTCCATGGGTTTTAAACTTAAAAAAATGGCATTTTCTGTCCACCTCAATTAGAGAAGTTATTTTGTATAATAGAGTACTCTGCCAGGTAATGTACCGTATTTTCTATTTGAATTTGTACCATATTTTATCTACTTGCATATAGCTGTGAATGTATCTGCAGCAAACACTCATTCTTTGGGAGATGTATTTCCAAAGACAGCATAATATGGGGAAAATGCAAAATCTGTCTGAGATGGGAAGATGCCCAACTGTGAGGAACGTGAGAATGGAAATATATGAGGTGTGACAATAAAGTAATAAAACTAATTTCCTTGTGTGGTTCATAAACTAGCTCTAAAGTCACTTCCATGAATGGAGTTCCAAAAATGTTCTGAGCACTGGCAAACCTACAAAATCAGCTCATCAGATTCCCAATTCCAGTGCTAAAAGATATAGCACACTTTGGGGCATTAACATTTCTCTGTGTTTGAAAAAATATATATCCCCTTACAAGCCTTACTTTATAAAGTTTATGGATGTAATCTTATTGAGATTCTATGACAAACTTCTTATGAATTTCTTTGAGACACTTGACAAAGCTTCGAAGCTCCAAATATTTTCCACATAAATAATCACACTGTTTATAGCTGCTGCTGCTGCTAAGTAGCTTCAGTCGTGTCTGACTCTGTGTGACCCCTTAGACAGTAGCCACCAGGCTCCCCCGTCCCTGGGATTCTCCAGGCAAAAACACTGGAGTGGGTTGCCATTTCCTTCTCCAATGCATGAAAAGTGAAGAGTGAAAGTGAAGTCACTCAGTCATGTTAGACTCTTAGCAACCCCATGGACTGCAGCCCACCAGGCTCCTCCATCCATGGGATTTTCCAGGCAAGAGTACTGGAATGGGGTGCCACTGCCTTCTTCTAAATTATTCCTGCTGCTGCTGCTGCTGTTAAGTCGCTTCAGTTGCGTCCGACTCTGAGACACCATAGATGGCAGTCCATCAGGCTCCACCGTCCCTGGGATTCTCCAGGCAAGAACACTGGAGTGGGCTGCCATTTCCTTCTCCATTGTTTATAGTATGTTATAGCATATTCTGATGAGGTGAGTTTATCTAACCTGAATATCAGGAGTATGAATAGTTGTTTACTATGAAAAAAAAATTAAGAAACTTAAGAAGTAAATGTAGAAGAATCCATCAAGAAGTATCAGTGGTCCAAGGAAAATCCCAACATGCAAGAAAGTTTTCCAAAGAGCAGTACAAATGAGTGAAAAGTAATAATATCTCTCTTCCTAATAACTATACTCTGAAGTAACTTCAAATAGATTGTATATTAAAATTTTAAAGTATCATTTCACTGCTCCTTTGAATTTGTAGAACTAAACCTTAACACTTAATTAATACTGATCTAACTAGGGAGGGAGGTAAGTATCACACTTTTTGTCAAGCAAAGAGGTACTTCACATTTTTTACATTTGATAAATTCATATTTTTACATTTGATAAAATTACTTTATGAAATTGCTTCTTTGCCTGAAGATGAATTTTCTTCCACATTTTTTACATTAATTGCTAATAGTTTCATTGTGTAAGTTCTCCTTTAAATAAAGAAAAGCATCAGATGACTTAGAAATTAGGTGAGAAATTAGGCTTTTGATAATATCCAATTCAATAATGGTTTTCCCTGGTGGCTCAGGTGATAAAGAATCTGCCTGCAATGTGGGAGACCCGGGTTCGATCCCTGGGTTGGGAAGATCCCCTGGAGGAGAGAATGGCAATCCACGCCAGTATTCTTGCCTGGGGAATCCCCATGGACAGAGGAGCCTGATGGGCTATATAGTCCATGGGGTCACAAGGAATCAGACATGACTGAGTGACAAAGCACAGCAAAAAAAAAAAAAAAAAAAGCATTTCTTAGTCACTGGAAATGTTAGTGAAGGATCGAAACCATTTATGCTGAGGCCATATGTTTGATGAATCACGTCAAAGAGGGGCCTTTTTAATTTATATGTGTGGTTATTAAAAAAAGAAAATCCAAACACAGAAAAGTGGTTTACCAAACATCTCATTGCAAGTCAACAGAGCCAGAATTCAATTTCAGCTTTATAAGCACTCTGTAACCAACCATTTTCTGTTCTGCTTATATGAACCAGTCACATTTATGAAAATCAGGTTCTTTCTCTCTGGAAGGGGCAGTTGGTCATGGCCAGTAGCATAGTCCCCTGGCCACTAATTAGTCTACTAGTTACAAAATGAGCTGGTTGTGATCCCCACTGGTACTGGCACACGACCTCAAAATAGGGCTACCAAAGCCCAGCCCACTGTAGAGAGAGGTGCTGTCTTCTCTACACGTGGACACCTGACAAGAGGGGTGAAGGTGAGCTGAAATCCAGCCTGTGTTCTGTGTTATGGTTCACTTTATGCATCTTGTTGGCTGAATCTTGGTGCCCTGATATTTGGTCAGAC